>NC_047085.1:245444687-245749478 GCF_902459505.1 Geotrypetes seraphini | reverse complement strand
GAAAAGAAGCAATTTTTGGCACCCAAAAGACAATACAACTCCCCAGCTAAAACAGATGGGGCGCCGTATGGTCTTTTTTTCCCTTCCATCATGAAGGTTAATCACTGCAACAACACAGTTTACTATGAGGACCCATTGAAATTACAGGAGTACATCAGTCAACAAACAAATGAAATGTCCTAAAAAAAAAGGAGTGATGTGTTTTAAATCAATGCATATTATCTTTTTTAATAAGAAAATGGAGATTTATGTTTTTAATTAAGTTTGTTTTGCTTTGCTTTTAATTTACTATATTTTACTTTTAATTCTACTTTTACAGTTGTTTGCCTCAAAGTGTTTAGTCTCGAGGCGAGAGGCACATCCTGTAGGCAGTCAGCCGGAGCCAGTGCCTCTCCTTCTCTCTGCACCTCTTCTCTTCCAGCATCCCCCACTGGCTGTTCAGGGCCCCATCTGGAGGGCATTTGCACAGGCATGAACATCGACATGATGATGTCACACGTGTGTGACATCATCGCGTCGACATCTGTGTACTTTCAAATGCCCTTGAGCTATGGCCACCATGTTTACCGTGCCACGGCTTTGCAAAGTTTATGAGACACTGGTTTATCTATTCTTGAAACTATCAGGGTGCTAAAACTATCTTATGGTGATATTTCCTTTGCATGTGAGATTAGTTAATATCTGGGTTACAATGAATAAAACTGTATAAATTAAGAATTTAATTGAAGAACAGCTGTTTGAAAATCCTTTGCCATACTGAGATATGACTTAGGGAGGACACATAAAGGGACTTTTTTGAAAGAACTTCCAAATCAGAATTGGGAAGTTCCACTCATAACATCCTAAAAGAAAGCTCATATCACAGCCATATTCAAATAGGAAAAATATTGGGGTTTTGTGTTCAAAAATATGTGAAAATGTCCAAACTGAGTAGACATTTTCTAAAATAAAATGTACAAATTATGAACCCTCCAAAAGTCAAGGACAAAGTATTTTTAGAGAAATGACTACACCGATGTCCCTGCAGAGGGGTAGCCCAGAGGTCAGTAAAGTGGACATTAATCCAGAGCACTCAGGTTAATATTCCACTTAAACTCTGTTATTTTAACAGAGCCAAGGAAATACCTACTGTACTTGAATGTGCACCATGTCAATAGCCCTCAGGCTTGCAGGTGTCTTTAATATTTAGGTACAGTAGGGATATCTCTGCTTCTGGAGGGCTCACAATTTAAAAGTAAAAAAATAATTGAAGTGGGATTTGAACCGGAGTCCCTTGGTTTATAGTGCACTCTACTGATCACTAGGCTATCATTCTTACCTGTTTGTTTTTCCTTATAGAGGGGCAGATTCTGTAACCGGGTGCCTATAAAGATAGGTGTAAGGCTTGAAACGCCAGGTCCCAGGTTCAATTCCCTCACCGAAGATTCACCAGGAATAGAATCAAATAAGAAGCACAGCCAGAGGTGATGGCATAAAGAATATATTATAGAAATAGTCTTATAGAAAAGCAATATTTATAAGCATTACAATTAAGCATTACAATTAGGGAGAGAGCAAAGCAGTTTCCCTGCCTTACAGAGTTCAGAGGAAAAGAGAGACATAGAAGCATGAAGTTCCAGGGAGATCCAGAGAGAGATTGAGAAAGGGGGATGGGGTGATGGTCTAAGCTTCGGGTTCCATAGATAAAGAGAAGGATAGACAGAGAGATAGACAGAGAAAGAGATAGATCCCCCTGTGTTGCAGAGAGGAGGCTTTTATAGCTTGGAATCTTATTCTGAATATAGAAACTATTGTATTTCCCAGTATCTTTCTGTTTAGAATTTGTAAACTGTTTGAAACAATGGTTAGTTTAATTGATAAGGAGGGTGTGATACTTGCAGGCATGGTAGATGGGATTAGTCTCTGGCTTCTTTGTCCCATTCAAGCAGCCTATCTTCTTGATAAACAATCCAGTCTGGCTGGATGATTAATGTATGTGAATTCTATGCAGGAGCACAGAATTCTGCATCAACATTCCAGAGTCAGATTGATATAATTTCCCATAGGCCTTTGCTGACATTGGTTATGGCAACCAAAACTGCTGATTGCTAGCAATACTAGGGCTGACAATAGGCACCTAAAGTTAGACACATTTCATGTCAGTCACACTTAGGCACCCATTACAGAATCGTACTTAATTAAAACTTAGGCACCTGTTAGGCACCTAAATTGTAGGTTGGTTTTAAAAGCCTACATTATAGGCACTTAAGTACTTTATAGAATTGCACCTAATGGTGCCTAAGGGCTCCTTTTACCAAGGTGAGCTAGCATTTTTAGCGTGCGCTGCGCGCCAAAAACTAACACCAGCTCAATGCTGGCGTTAGTGTCTACCACGCACTAAAACCGCTAGCGCAGCTTAGTAAAAGGAGCCCTAAGTCTTTCTTTGCCCCTAAACACACCTACTTTGGAGTTAGGCGCCATAAGATAGGCACCTATCTTATGTAGGATCATATCTAAAAAGATAGGTGCCTATCACCCAATTAATTTCTATTTTTTCAATTATGAGCTTATTAAAGTTCATAACTGAAACCAATAAACTAATTTATTTTAAAATCTTCTAGCCCGCTTATACCCTAAGCAGGTAACAAATGATACATACATTAAAAAAGTAACAAACTCTACAAATTCATGAAAACATCATCAATAGAAGTAAAAACCAATCATCTAATATTCAATTCACATGAGAATACTTTGCCACTTTTGATTGTAAATTTTGATTTGGAGTGTATCTTCTCAATATTTGAATCAATTACCACAGTGCCACACCATATAGCATATGGTGTATTACTGTCAAAATTTTTTACTCGATTCGAAATTCAATGGGTAGTCAGTGTAATTTTTTTTTTTTTATAACAAGAGTGATATGATCATATTTTAATACCCTAGTAATTAGTCTTGCAGCTGTATTCTGTATTACCTGCAGGGCATGAATTCTTGCTTTTGTAATGCCCTCAAGAAAGAGCATTACAAAAGTCTAATTTGCTGACAGCAAGACTTTGGACCACAATCTGGAAGTCTAACATTGATAACCTGGTCTGACCCTTGACAGAACCCTCATTTGCAATATATGATTCTCTATTGACAGATGACTATCAAGGTAAACACCTAGTAACCTCATACCAGAAGCAACAACCAATTTTGTCTCTCGTAGTTCAACATCTTTCAACCTCAATAAGTCTTGATCATTCCCGATGAACATCAATTCTGTTTTCTGTACATTTAGCTTCAAAGCATTCTCATCCATCCATTCCTTTATTTTATCCATACACTCTGTCAATTTTTTTCCGTACATAATCAATTCCTGATTCAACAGGGAAAAAAAAGCAAATATCATTTGCTTAAATATGGTATTGAACATCCAGTTCCATCAGGACCTTTCCCCAATGATGCAATATACATATTAACCCCTTTTTACAAAACCTAGCACTGTTTTTAGGCTCGGCCTAGGCGGTAACAGCTCCAATCACTCATAGAAATTATATGAGCATTGAAGCTGTTACCACCACAGCTGGCGAGTTTCCCCTTCTGTTGTCACTTTCAGAGGCGAGTAACCACTGGGGAGATTCATGACGGGTCATGCCTTAATCCCTCCAGTGATTAGCTGTTCAATTAGAACACCTTTTCTACCCTGGATGTGATTGAAACAGGTCTAGAATTAAATATCCTTCTTTTTAGACTTGGGACTCCTTTTACTAAGGTGCGCTAGTGTTTTTAGTACGCGCTGCATGCCAAAAACTAACGCCAGCTCAATACTGGCGTTAGCGTCTAGCACATGTGGCAATTCTGCGTGCGCTAAAACCGCTATCGCAGCTTAGTAAAAGGAGCCCTTGGACATTTCTTCCCATTCAGTTATCACTGATGGAAATCCTACTTTTGAATCCTCTCTAATCTTGCCTGAAACACACACACACACACACACACACACATACAACATGTTCCCTTGTTATTTGGAAACTCTTCAGTATTGGTCATCCAAATTCTGCTATCCTAAAATTGCAATATGGATGTTTTGGGCAGATGGATTTTTTTTTTTTGTGGGGCATTTTGAGATGTCCATCTGCTTTGAAAATGAGTGTCATAGCTGTTCCATAAGGTTTTTGTTTCCAACATGTCACATAGATTTTTCATTTTAATGTACTTTGCAAACTAGAAAAGTATGCTGCTATCCTTTTTCATAAGTCTACTAGTCTGCAGTGCAGACAGGTTAGAAAAATTTATGACTCTGAGTGCTCAGTACGCATGATGATTGCAGTTTTCAAATCATTGCACGTACTTTCTGGCAGTGAAGCCTTTCAACTGCCTGATGGTCCTTTTCACTAATCTGTTAAAAAAAAGATTGTAATTGTTAGTGGGGTTGTTTAGATAGAGAAAATAATAAGCAAAGATTAAGGATAATTTATTATCCTTTTATTGTCTGCTAGAGTATAAAATAAGTGAAGCGATGTAACATACTTCTGTATTTTTATTATGTTTTCCTTTAGAGATACAGTAAAGAGAGTGCATATAGGGGTCAGAAAAATCAAGTTTGAGTCCTGCAAGACAAATTGTGTTGATGGGAATAGGCAGTAGCGTTATGCAAGCCAAATATTTTTGTATTGCTTAGTTTTCCATATCTAGTAATCGGGCTTTTTGCTTTCTTTTGGGGGCTTTTGTTTGTTTGTTTTAGGGGTAATTCCATCAGTAATGCATTATTGATCAAAGGGTACACCACAATTTCATTGTGTACCATTGATGAATAATGCACACTGTACAGTATTGACAAGGGAAGAAAAACTATTTTTTTCTCTCCTTGTGTTATTTTTTTTTATTTTACAGGTCAAATATAATACAAAATATCATGGGGAAACATCTCCAATATCATTTCAAAAGAACGGTCATCCGTTAGAGCCAGGATATCATATATATTTTTTTTGTTATTATTATTATTTTGTAGGGTAGTCATAGTTTACTCATGTCCTGAACATTAAATATGGCAAGGGACATCTCATCTGTCTTCTGATATTAGTCCTAGTGTCTTTGGAAAGAGCAAACAAGTGATTCACATCTACCCTTTCCGCTCCACTCAGTATTTTATAGACCTCTCGTCTCCAAACTAAAGAGCCCTAGCTGTTTAAGCCTTTCGTCCCATCCCTTTCATCATTTTTGTCGCTCTTTTCTGTACCTTTCCTAATTCCACTATATCCTTTAAGAGATGCAGTAACCAGAAATGCACACAGCATTCGAGGTGTAGCTATACCATAGAGCGATGCAAGGGTATTATAACATTTTCATCTTTGTTTTCCATTCCGACTACCTTTTCTAATACATGGAATGTATCTAGTTGGGGCTTCCAGAATGGTATTTTTGAATACCATCTACACCTGATGTAAATTTTTGACCTCTGCAGCTGCTCGTCTAACTTTCTTCTCCTCATGTTATCATAGTTTCCTTTTTTAAAGTTAAATGCTATTGTATTGGATTTCCTGTGTGAACTTATTCCAGGGATTATATCAAATCTGATTATGTTATGATCACTGTTATCAAGCAGCCCCAGTACCATTCCTCTCCCCCCTCCCACACACACACCAATTCATGTGCTCCTCTAAGAACTTGGTCTATAATTGCTTTGCCATTTGTTGGTTCTTAAACCAGCTGAGCTGCTTGAATTCTATAAAACTCAAACACTTGGACTTGGAGGATGAGATGTACAGTGTCAGCATCTATGAGACAAACATGTTTTTTTTCTGTTACATAGAGAATTATGGACCCCTGTTCAGTTACAAAAATTGGATAGCTCTAAGTCTAATAAATGTTAGCACTGTTATCTCGAAGTAGGGACTTTAGATCATTTATTATTCTATTGTCCATTTATTATGACTTTTTGGAAATCAATTTGGGACCAAATTAATTGTTTATTAGAAAACCCAGTGGCATTGTCATATGATACTGTATTATTTGGTATGTTAATGAGAGCAAAGAGTCAGATATCAAATAATAACAAGCTATTACTCATAATGATGGGTTGCCATTCAACAAATCACTTATAACTGGAAGAACTGGAGTAGACTAAATTATAATTTATGGTGGAATTCATTATGTCATATGTATAAAATGGAAAGAGTAATAGCAACACAGCGAGGATATATTAGGAAATTTCAAGATGTGTGGGAGCCATTAACAAAATTTTGTAATGATTAGATGTTACTTTTCCCTTAGTTCTTAAAGTTCATTTTTCAGGGAAGGGAGATTTTAAGTATAACATCTTATATAAAGTAATTTAATTACTTATTAAGAGGGGGTGGGAAAGGAGGGAGGTAAGATTTTATGATTGGTATTATTGCTGAATATTAAGTGATATTCTCAATGTGCAAATGTGTTTATGTATTATCACACTTATTGTACGTATAAAAATGAATAAAGATTTAAAAAAAAAAACCCAAAACAACTCAAATACTCTACAGTATAGTGGATTAAAATCCTCTAAATGAAAGTGAAGTAGGTAATAATTCCCATCCTACTGTCTTAACCTCTATGTTCATTTTATTTTTTATGAATTGTATTTAAACCTGTCCTCCTCTTGTGTCCTGTAGTGTCATAGTTTAAAAAAAAAAAAATTTAACCCTGATTTTATTATTATTTGTAAATTGCATTGGAATATAATATTGCAATCAAATCAAATTTTTACATAAACTTGGAATTTGAAACTTGCACCATAAAGCAGACCTTGATTTCATCAAGGAATTGTATCTTCTTAGCATGCCCCGATGTTACATTTACCCATATACTTTTCAATATGCAGGACAGTGGCGTACCAAGGGGTGGGGGGGGTGGGAGGGGCGGTCCGCCCCGGGTGCCAGCCCTGAGGGGTGCTCCCGGCCTTGCCGTTCAGTCCTCCCTACCCCCGAAGGACCGCTCGCCCCACTGACCTTCCTGCACCACCTGTGAAGCAGCCCGCAGCTGGATCGCGATGTCAGCGATCCCTGAGCTGCTTGGGCGCTGCTTCCTGCGCCACGGTCCCGCCCCTCCTCTGACGTCAGAGGAAGGGCGGGACCGTGGCATAGGAAGCAGCGCCTAAGCAGCACAGGGATAGCTGACGTCGCGATCCTGCTGCGGCTGCTTCATAGGTGGTGCAGGAAGGTCAGTGGGGCGAGCGGTCCTTCGGAGGTGGTGGGGGGGGACTGAACGGCAAGGCCGGGAGCATAGGTAGTGCTGCTTCATAGGTGGTACGGGGAGGCCAGGGGGGCGAGCGGTCCTTCGGGGTGGGGCAGGCAGGCAGGCTTTCAAGGGGGAGGGGGGTGACAGGCAGGCAGGCCTTCAAGGGGGGAGGCAGGCCTTCAAGGGGGGGGACAGGCCTTTGGGGGGGGTGCAGACCTTCAAGGGGGGGCAGGCAGGCATTCAAGGGGGGACAGGTCTACAAGGGGGTGGGACAGGCCTACAAGGGGGTGGGACAGGCCTTAAAGGGGGGGACAGGCCTTCAGGGGGGTGCAGGCCTTCAGGGGGGGTGCAGGACTTCGGGGGGGTGCAGGACTTCGGGGGGGTGCAGACCTTCAAGGGGGTGCAGGCCTTCAAGGGGGGGGACAGGCCTTCAAGAGGGGACAGGCCTTCAAGGGGGGGACAGGCAGGCAGGCCTTCAAGGGGGACAGGCCTACAAGGGGGGGACAGGCCTACAAGGGGGGGACAGGCCTACAAGGGGGTGGGACAGGCCTTCAAGGGGGGGGGACAGGCCTTCGGGGGGGTGCAGGCCTTCAGGGGGGTGCAGGCCTTCGGGGGGTGCAGACCTTCAAGGGGGTACAGGCCTTCAAGGGGGGGACAGGCCTACAAGAGGGTGGGACAGGCCTTCAAGGGGGGTGCAGGCCTTCAAGGGGGAACAGACAGACCTTTAAGGGGGGCAGGCCTTTGGGGGGGGACCCTGGTTTAGAAGTACACGGAGGGAAGGGGGTGTTCAAAGAGACGTGCATATGCCAAACTTTGGGGGGGGGAGGAAGAAATAATGGGTCTGAAAATAGAGGAGAGGGAGAGAAATGATGGACCATGGGATTTAGGGAGGGAAGGAACTGAAAGGGAGAGAAATTGGACACAAGGGATGGTGTGGAGGAGGGATAGAGATACTGGATAGGAGGGTAATTGGGAAAAGAAAGGGAGAGATGGTGGACTCTGGGGTGGTGGGGAAGGAGGGAGAGATGCCGGATGAAAGGGTAGTTAAGAAAAGGTGGATCTGTGGAGGGAGATGAAAAAAAGGAAAAATACCAGACTTCCTGGGGAGGGAAGGGAAATGGAAAGGGAGGACAGAGTTGACAGATGGATGGTTAGCACGCAGAAAGAAGAAAGAAGGAGACCCTGGCAAGCAAGTTATCAGAAGAAAACCAGAGCCTTGGACCAACAAGATTTGAAATATAACCAGACAACAAAAGGTAGAAAAATTAATTTTATTTTCTGTTTTGTGATTATAATATGTCAGATTTGAAATGTGTATCCTGACAGAGCTGGTGTTGGACTGCAAACGTGAGCTAGGATTTAACAGAGAGTGGAAAAGTCCTTTTTGTTTCTTTATTTTATTTACACCACAGCGCCAGTATGGTTAGGAGAAGCCAAAGGGGGTGAAAAAGCTATAAAACCCACCAGGAGTTTTGAAAAAAATCACCCAACTGGGCAGGAAAATCGAATTGAAAAACCAATTCAATAGGCTGAATCGAATCAAAATTTTTTTCCTGAATCTGGCAGCATTAGTTTGCGCTACTGTCTTAGACTTTAGGACCTGGGATTGGAGAGAGATGGCATCCTCAGTACTTTATAATGCAAGTGAAACGAGGATTTGGTCAGACTTTTGAAGGGTCTGCAGAAAAAAAATATTGTATAGGCCGGGGACATGAAACAGCAGGAAATGGGAACTTTTCTTCCTTCTATTTTTGTGAATGGAAAGGCTGAGGATGTCAGAGAGTTCAGTTAAAATATGTGCTTTATAAGAAAATATAATAATGTGTTTTATAAAGTTTATAGCATAGCTGGCCTACCCAGTGAGGTGTTCCTAGTGGTGGTGGTGGCAGCGTGTCAATGTGTTGAGAGGAAGAGGTGGTCTGGGAAATTCTGCTGAGCAAACTCCGGGCCCATTTCCACCCCCAATTAGTCCACTCCACTCAACTGGTTCACACACTTAGTGGGTCTTTGGGTGTTGTGTTGGGATCTCTTCCAGTGGTTTATCAGTATCTCCTTCTGGTTCAAGGAAGGAAACTTTGTTATCCTTAGCATTGACCTACAGAATATGTTTGTAACAGCGCTGCTTGTATGGCATTAGGCTATGTAGTGATCGAAAGAAAAAAACAGACCTTTGCACATTTTTGCACTATATGGTGGGTGTATGAGGAGATTCACATTTCCTGCACAGCTAAGTCCATGTGAAGTTACCTTGTGCTGTATTTGACATCTAGCAAGGTCTCTGTTTGAAAGGAAAGATCTAAACTTAAAAATGAAGTGGCCAGAAGTTATGGTAAAAGCAGATAGTGTAGCTGGTTTTAAGAAAGATTTGGACAACTCTGTTATTAAGACATGGGGGAAGTGTCTGCTTGCCCTGGATCGGTAACATGGAATGTTGCTACTCTTTGGGTTTTGACCAGGTATTAGTGTCCTGGATTGGCTACCATGAGAATGGGCTACTGGGCATGATGGACCATTGGTCTGACCCAGTTAGGCTATTCTTATGTTATGTTCTCATCTGTAGGGGCCTTTGTTTTCACTTCTTATTTTAATGTATTTTTTTTCTGGGAACTTATCAGTGTTTTTTATAATGGGAACAAAAATGGAAGAGAATTAATGTGTGTGGGATGAGGGGGTAACTAATTTCTTCAGCTAAATAATTCAGTCCACTTCAAAAAGACATAGGAGAACTCACGCACCATTCACACACACTCCAACCAAAAACGTCAAAAGAAAAAACTGTTCAACAACATCCTAGCCATTCGAGCTGCAACACTCGACCCCCAACTCTACAACCAATTGACATCGACCACAGACTGCAAAACCTTCAAAAAGAAATAAAAACCCTTCTATTCAAAAAACACATAAAACCGAACTAACACAATCAGAACTGTCCCAAGCATCACCTGCAACTACTCCTGATGTCATGTACTTCTGATGTCATGACAATTCAGACATAATTTATGTTATGTTATGTTTGGAATATAAGAAAATTTTCACTGCCTGTTTCTATTCTGACCATTTATTCCGTTTCATGGTCATTACAAAAAATATTTTTTTTACATGGGGGTGTCAAAAAATGATGGGCCCCGGGTGCCACATACCCTAGGTACGCCACTGATGCAGGATACAGATGTTAACGTTTATGTTTATTAAAATATCTGATATCCTACAAATGCTAAAATGGTCTAAGTGGCTTAAAATAAATGAGAAAGAAAGGCCAATTAAAAAAAGGAAAAAAAATAAAATAGTAATTCAAGTAGTACAAGCATTCATAACCAGGAGAAGTAATGTGCTTCACTCTGCGGATCAGGCCCCAACAGTATCCGGAATCATAAGGTAGGGCAGGAACTCAGGTAAAAGAAATGTTAAAGGGGGATTCATCAAAGGGCGCTTAGTACATCAGTGTGCGCTAATCACATTATTGTGCACTAGCAATAAGCACACACTAAGGGCTCCTCTTATCAAGGTGCGGTAGGTGGTTAACGCGCGGAATACCATGCGTTCAACCGCCTGCCGCGCTAGTCGCTTATGCCTCCATTGATGAAGCGTTAGTTTTTAGGCTTGCCACAGGGGTTAGCGCGTGATGAAATGTCCAATGCGCTAACCCCCGTAGCGTGCCTTGATAAAAGGAGCCCTAAATGCTAAAGCTGCTTTTAGTGTTTAACGTGCACTAACATGATTGCTGCCCTTTGATGAATTTCCCCCTAAATGCCAATTGGGAAAAAATATGCTTTTAATAGTGATTTAAATTTCAAGAGAGTCAATTCTGAATGGAGAAAATGTGCGTGGATTCCAAATGTCCATGAATGCTTCAGCCTAGCTCCCCCAGGTTCCCCTTATCAAGTTCCCTGCAGAGAATCTTTTGGAAATTAAAAAAATTTAGGGAAGTGATTCCATTTAGGTTTAAATCATTTCAGCATAGTCCTTACACTTTATCCCAAATTACTCTGTCTACAAACCTAATGCATGAAGAAAGGGGTGGAGGTTTATGATTTAATATTTCAACCCTGAAATGTAGAGCAAGCCAATGAGCTTGTTAACAGTCTGAGACTTCCTTGCTCATTGTCTGCATCATTCATCTGAAATGAATTTCTGCCTTAGCATATTAGCATATCAATTAAACATCAGTATTTAGCATTTCTAATTAAAGACATAATGTTAAGATAGTATCAAACATAGTGGTTTTGCAGTAAAGTGGGATTTATTATACACATAACAGGAATATAGATTGGCCAAATCCCCTGCTGCCATTAATGATGATGATTGGACTAGCATTCAACCACCTTCCATCTCCTACATATCTGCAGGTAGGTGGATGCTTAATGGAAGGCACTATGCAGCCTCAGTGTTTCCACTGGGTTTAAGTTAGTTGAGTGGGGTCTGGGAGGGGTGGAAATTGGTCTTGTAATAGAGTTTAAAAAGGGGGGATGCACAATGTTCTATCTTCTTTTGCAGTATCACAGCAGTATACATGAGCTCCCATTTCTAGATGATTTATTTTTTAACATTTTGTCTGTTAACTGCTATATGTTGTGACAGGGACCTTGCCAACCCTGAGCTTGAACCTCAGGAATATGAGCCTTGTCCTAGCAGCCGCTTAGGAAAGAAAGGTTTAGAACCCCTGAAAAAAGACAGAACCTAATTAAAAGTCCCAGTTGTAAAACTGCCACTTTAAAGTCTGTAAAAGCTGAGTCCCAGTTTAAGAGTGCAGATCCCTTTAAATCTTCCCCTGTCCCAGCAAGAGGAAAGGGATGAGGCCCTGGAGCACTGAACTTTACTTACCAGGGAGAGTCTCAGTACTTGGCCAAGGAGGAAGGAAACAGCCCAGAAAGGCAAATGTAGAGCTGCTAAGAAAACTGCTAGAGAGAAAACATGAGCAGGTAGAAGTGCCTGATGTTGATATGCAGGAATTGAATTTAGAAAAGGCTTGTGACCCACAAGGGGAAGAAATGGATTAGCAGCCTGCTTCTGAAATGCTGGGTAATGCTGAGGAAAGCATGGACTTTTGAACAGTGTCCTGGGAATATGGAGGAACTGTGAGTAACGTTTTTTTGTGTGTGTGAAAGGACTGAAGCTGATGTGGTTTATTTTTCCTTGTTGCTTTATTGTCTGGAAAGATTACTTAAAGCTAATTGATTGCTAATGATAAAGTCCAGGGAGGGAAATGTGTGCTCCCTGTGAACTTTTTGCCAAACGTTTTTGCTCTGTTTGGAAGCTACCAGCAAGGACTTTGGAAGGCTGGAAGCTGTATACTTTTGGGGAGGGTGGAAAGACTAGCAGGTATTAGCTCCACCACCCTGAGACGGCTTGTGTTCTTTGACCTGTCACAAAGTCCTGCCTTGCTAAGGTCAGAGCTAGAAAAGAAAGAGAAGCATTTTTGTGAAACTTTTTTTTTTTTTTTACTGATGGTGCTAGCAGCTGGGCATTTCCAGAGAAGGGGAGAGACGTGTGTTCCATTTTAAACTAAGAAAAGGAACAGCACTAAAATGAACTTACTGATTTAAATCTTTGTATGGTGTTCAAGACACAGGAAACCAGAATAATTCGTAATAAGACCTTTTCCTTTTCTCTAACCCTGTCTATCATATCAGGGGGAATTGAACTGAGAAGTTTAAGCTTTGCTCAGATTGCTAAGAACTGTGGGTTTTGCTAAAGCAAAGTAGAACTATTTGAATTTCTGCTGCAAAGTGTTTTACTGGGTTGTTGGTTTTTCTCTGTTTGATTATGTATTTGAAAATCCTGACAACCTGATATCCTGAATAGAGAATCACACGGTGGTTGTTATCTGTAGCTAGCCATGGGTAACCCGCCGAAATGGTGAGCAAAAAAAAAAGGTCACCGCGAGATCGGGGACAAGGCCATTCACCACCTCATGGAGTAGTGAATGGTGAGCGTGTGCGGTGAACGAGCATGCGGTCAAGCAGCCCTCTTTCTCCCGTCGGCCTTCTGGCCGTGCATTTCCCTCCCTCCCTCCCTCCCTTTCTCTTACCTTCTCTTGTGGTGAAACTGGCGATTTCTATAAGGCTATGCGCTCTATTAAAGCCGGAGTCTTGAAGTCACGTCGCATTGCCTGCTGGAAAAGTCTCCTCCAACGCAACTTCCTGTTTCCAGCTGCATCGGAGGAGACTTTTCTAGCAGGCAACGCAACACGACTTCAAGGCTCCGGCTGTAATACAGCACTGACACCCATTAAATCCCTATGGGCGTTGGAGCAATTACTGGTGGTATAAGAAGAGATAGACATAACAGATATATCAGGGACCTGGTTGAAGAAAGATAGCTAATGGGATGCAGTGATATTGGAATGTAAATTATATCAAAATGATAGAGTGAATCACACTGGTGAAGGGGTTAAGAATATATGTTAAGGATGGCAAAGTCAAAAAGGATAAAAGATCTGAATGAAACAGAATGCAATTTACAATCAATATAGATTGAAATCCTGGATGTTATGGAATGGAGGTGGGGTGGGAACATACATGTGGGGTTACATTATCATTCATCTAGACAAGATGAAGAGACAGTGAAATGATAACAGAAAATAGGAAGTATAACAAAAGAAATAATGGGAGATTATTTAAAAAAAAAACCCAAACACAACCATTTATGAAGTCCAGATAAAATATATTTACAAGAAGGTCAAAAGAAGGCCAAATCATAGCCAGTGTGGTTTAATAGTGAAGTGGAAAAGGCAATTAAAGAAAAAAAGGGCATCTTTCAAAAAATGGAAAGCTGGTCCTACTGAAGAAAATAAGGTTGAGCATAAGAACTGGCAAGTGAGACACAAAAATGTAATAAGACAGGTTGAGATTTTGAAACAAAGTTGCTGTAGAAGTAATAAATAATATTAAAAATGTTTTCAAGTACAGTAGTACCTTGGATTACGAGCATAATCCGTTCCAGGAGCATGCTCGTAATCCAAAATGCTCGTTTATCAAAGCGAGTTTCCCCATAGGAAATAATGGAAACTTGCTTTGATACGTTCCAACCCCCGAGGCCAGCAGCGCTGCTCTCCCCCCCCCCCCCCCCCCGCTCACAAAGACCCCCTCTCCACGCAAACAGGCACCCTTCCCCGCGCGAACAACTTAAACTTATCCCCCCCCCCTGGTCTGGTACCGGCATGCAGGCACAGATCGTGCCAGTGCCTAGAAGATCTTCCAGCTTCTGCCTGCCTTGAGCATGCATCTGCGCATGCTCAAGGATTTCTAATTCTCCCTCTCGCTGTTTCAGTGCTAAATCATCCGCAATGCATAGTCTTGGTGCCTCTCTCTTCCTGTCTCCTCCTGAGGTCACCCACCATCAATCCTACAGCTTGCCTTATCTCCCACAAAGTGCAGGCAAATACGCAGGTACTCATGAACGATTACTTTGAAAAATTGCGAGCCATGGAATCGAGGGTGGAATACTCACGTGGATTAAAAACTGGCTGGCAGATAGTAAACAGAGAGTGGGGGTAAATGGACAATACTCAGACTGGAAAAGCGTCACGAGTGGAGTGCCACAGGGTTCGATGCTTGGACACGTGCTCTTCAACATATTTATAATTATTCCGGTAGACGGACGCTCGGTCTGTAGCTCCTGTCTGATCCGATTCTGTTTTAATAAGCTTTTTAGCTAAATAGGCCTAAAAGAAGGGGTAGGGCCGCGGTAGCCCGAACGCCGGAGCCTACCTTAATGCGTCAGGGAGCAATTACCGGCTTCTTCTCGTCTTCACTTCAGGGTGTTCCTGCTCTGTCCAATGCGAGGGAAGCATCGGACCTGGGGAGCCAAATCTATCTCAGTCCAGCGAGACCACCACCTCCTACGCAGCCAGGGGATAGGGGAATGCGAGCAGCAATGCAATCAACGGAAGCCACGCTGCCAGCTGAGCTATCGGGCTTGCTGGCCCCCCAGGACTCCAGAGCCGGAACTGCAATATCAAAGGAGGCTTTAGGAACTTCAGCAGTGCAAGGGGAATTGCCAGCTCTGCACCCCCTCGAGAAACCTGCTGAAATTACATTGGAATCTATTGGACAGCACTGGACTCCCTCCATAACGTATGTCTAGGAATCATACCACTTGTTCAGAACCAAAATGTGACAATGCAGAAGTTTGAAGAGGATTTGAAAGTCCAAGGGGAAAAAGTAAAAACTTTGGAAAATTCAGTGCAAGCAGTTCAATTTCCCAAAAACGCTAACAATGTCCCCAAAAGACTTGTTTTACAGATTTTTGAGAGAAGTCTTTAAATACCCTGACAACGGACTTCTACATAAAATATTCTTTATACCTATTTCTGTAAAAAAAAACCTCGCCTTCAGATGTCAATCAACCTAAGGAAGATTTGTCAAGTCCTATTGATATATCTAGGATATTGGAGAACTCAGAAAATGAAGTGGTAGTTCGTTCAACACTTCTAGTGACATTTGTTTTCTTACAAGACAAGGAAGCGCTTCTTTGCCTATTTTTTAGGCTTAAAGAAGTCTCCTTTATGGATGGAGAACAACACAATCAAGAAGGAAAAGATTCCTAGAATTGAAAGATAAGGTTCAATCATTGGGTGCAAAATTTCAATTGCGTTATCCCTGTACATGTGTAATTTACTTGGATCAGAATAGTTATGTTTTTTATGAACCTTCTCAATTGCAGTTTTTTTGGAAGGGAAATGAGTCTCAATGCAAAGTCCCAATTGATTCCAACTCTACTGGTCTGAAGCAAGAAGTAGATGAGCTACTAATGTGGGGGGTTTTTTGTTTAAATTTTTATTCCTTGATTTTCCATTCCCAGTGGTTGTGATCTGTTTCTCCTTTAATGAGGACTATTCAAAAGTTTGATGTATTAATTTGTAAATGAGACATTTTTCTCTTGTTTTATGATTCAGAAAAACTTTTGTTTTGTTTAATGAACTTATATTGTTCAAATTATGATAAATGCTTAAATAAATAATAATTAAAAAAAAAACATATTTATAAACAACCTGGAAACTGGTACGACGAGTGAGGTGATTAAATTTGCAGACGATATGAAGCTATTCAGAGTAGTAAAGACGCAGGAGGATTGCGAAGACCTGCAATGTGACATAAACATGCTCGAGAAATGGGCCACAACATGGCAAATGAGGTTCAACGTGGATAAGTGTAAGGTGATGCATGTCTGTAACAAAAATCTTATACACAAATACAGGATGTCCGGGGCGGTACTTGGAGAGTCCCCCAGGAAAGAGACTTGGGAGTACTGGTCGACAAGTCAATGAAGCTGTCTGCACAATGTGCGGCGGAGGCGGCAAAAAGGGCAAATGGAATGCTAGGAATGATTAAGAAGGGGATCACAAACAGATCGGAGAAGGTTATCATGCCACTGTACCGGGCCATGGTAAGCCCTCACCTGGAATACTGCATCCAGTACTGGTCGCCGTACATGAAGGACACGGTACTACTCGAAAGGGTCCAGAGACGAGCGACTAAAATGGTTAGGGGACTGGAGGAGCTGCCGTACAGCGAGAGATTAGAGTAACTGGGCCTCTTCTCCCTTGAAAAGAGAAGACTGAGAGGGGACATGATAGAAACATTCAAGATACTGAAGGAAATAGACTTAGTAGATAAAGGCAGGTTGTTCACCCTCTCTAAGGTAAGGAGAATAAGAGGGCACTCTATAAAGTTAAAAGGGGATAGATTCCGCACAAATGTGAGGAAGTTCTTCGTCACCCAGAGAGTGGTGGAAAACTGGAACGCTCTTCCGGAGGCTGTTATAGGGGAAACAACCTCCAGGGATTCAAGACAAAGTTAGACAAGTTCCTGCTGAACCAGAACGTACGCAGGTTAGGCTAGACTGAGGTAGGGCACTGATCTTTGAACTAGGGGCCACCGCGTGAGCGGACTGCTGGGCACGATGGACCACAGGTCTGACACAGCAGCGGCAATTCTTATGTTCTTATGTTCTCCCCCTCTCCTCCCCTTCTATGTGATTCAGCATTTGGGGGGGCATTGCCTCCCCACCCCCTACCCCCAAATACTATAACTCCATACCTCCCAAAATTCAACCCTCTCCCTCTCCTCCCTGTGCCCCATCCCCTCTCAAAATGGCATTCTACCACAGGTTTCCTTCTCCAGGGTGCATCCCCTCTCAGAATGGGATGATTCATTAAGGCTAGTTCATCATAGCTGTGATGAAATGTTTCGCAATGAACTGGCCATAATGAATCATCCCATTCTGTAGTCAGAGAGGGTAAAGTAATAGCAGAAAAAAAAAATCTAAACAATTTCTTTTGCATTGGTATTTACTTAGAAGGATATTGGGGTTATAAGCACACTAGGAAACTTCTTTGATTGTGATGATTCAGAGCAACTTAAAGCACATCATTGTACAGTAAGTCTAGAAGATATAAAAAAACTAATAATTCAAGAGTAACAAATCATCATAACCAGATACTATCTTTCCAAGAGTCTTAGAAGCATTCAAAGATGAAATTGCTAATCTCTTTTCTTTGTAATTT
Source organism: Geotrypetes seraphini (assembly GCF_902459505.1). Taxonomy (NCBI): domain Eukaryota; kingdom Metazoa; phylum Chordata; class Amphibia; order Gymnophiona; family Dermophiidae; genus Geotrypetes; species Geotrypetes seraphini. The sequence goes on along the minus strand of NC_047085.1, from coordinate 245,731,798 downwards.
GCATGAGGTCCACTCATGTAAGACCCCAGAAATCTTACTGTAGCTTCAACCAATTGTCTCTATAATTCTTTTTTAAACCTCAATGAATCCAAAGTGAAATTTGTGTGATATAAGAAATTATATAGTATGGTAGAGAGGGAAAATTCTGGACGTAAGGGAAGTAGGAACACAGGGGGGAGATGTTGAACATAGGGGAATGTTATTATATGGCTCTACTGGAAGCAGTGCAAAAGTAGGTATAATTTTTTTCTATTAACTGACATAGGTCATTCAAATTATGCATGTTGGTAGAGTAACTCTTCCTCTATACAAAGGTGCTACTCAACATAGTCTCTATCACAAGCGATGCATTTGTGCCGTTAAACCCAACTCTCAAAACCTCTTTCAAAACATTCAGATATGCACTATCATACCCACATTTTCACAGCCACTTTCACCTCATCTGTGGTCATCAAATTGTTTTCCCCAAAGACTTTCCGTCATTGGACTGAACAGGTAGAAGTTGAAGGGTATCAGATGCGGGCTGTACAGTGGATGGTGGACCATTGACTAGCCCAATTTGCCAATCGCCTGATTTGTTGCCAAAGATGTGTGTAGTCGTGCATTGTCATGGTAAATGTGGATTGTTTCCAGATTCTTGTTCAGTCTCTTCCTCCTAATGGTTTCCCTAAACTTCTTGCGTTTCTCAATGTATCACTTGCTGGTCACTATATAGCCACATTCCAGAAAATCAAAGAGAATTATGCCCTTGTCATCCCAAAAAACATTCACCTTGACTTTCTGTGCTGATCTCTGGCTCTTGAACTTAAGACTTGGAGAACAGGTGTGACTGATTCTTCATTTCCAGATGACATTTCATCCCCTGTCACCAGTTCTGAAAAAAAGTGTCTTTACTTGCTTTAAATGCTTCCAGCAGATCAGAGCAGGCTTCCACCCTTCTCTCCTTCAAAATGGGTGTCAACTATTGAGGTGTACCCACTTTGTACACACTTTGATACCCTAAGGGGCTCATAATAATAATTAAAAAAAAAAACAAACCCATCTAAAAAGTGGCCTAAATGGGTACTTGGACGATCAAAAAGCTTGATCGTCCAAGTACCCATAATCAAAGCTGGATTTAGGCGTATCTAAAACCAGCTTAGGCCTTTCCCCTGCCTCTAAACGCACAAAGAGAAAAGAGGCGTTTTTAGAGGAGGGGAAAGGGAGGGCGGTGGGCCGACCTAGACCTAGGCATGCAGCAGGTATAACCAAAACTTTAGGCAAGTTGACTAGTCGGCACTTATATGTTTTGACTTAGACCAAGTCAAAACAGGTATAAGTGCTGAAAAGGGGCCGCTGAGCTGATCGTGGCTGCTGTGATCAGCTCAGCAGCCCCAGCAACCTGCCTACCCCCTACAGCAATGATCGCGGCAGGAGAGATGGCTTATCTCCCCTGCCGCTATCCACCCTTCCCCCCCCCCCCGACAACGATCAGGGGGGGAGGGAGCCCAAGCCCCCCTACTCCGCGGCACCCCCGACCTCCCCGACACTATCAGGGCAGGAGGGAGCCCAAGCCTTTCTACCCCGGGCACCCGCGAACTCCCCGACAGGATCGGGAAGGAGGGAGCCCATGCCCTACTGCCCTCGATGCAAGGGCCCCCCCGAACCCCCAATTGCCCCCCCACCGACCCGCGACCCCCTCTGCCAACCCCACGACACCTCCCTGTACCTTCAGTAACGTTGGTCGGACGGATGGGTGCCAAGCCCGTCCGTCCGACAGGCCAGCCATCCATTGAATGGCTGGCCTTAGGACCTGATTGACCCAGGCAGCTCAAATCCTGCCCATAGGTGGGGCCCGAGATGCCTGGGCCAACCGGAATAGGCCCAGTAGGCTTAGGCCCCTCCTGTGAGCGGGGCCTTAGGCACATGGGCTGGGTGGGCAGTATGGGGAGTGGGGTGGGGGGGGGGTCATGGGGTCAGTGGGGGGGTCGCAGGTTGGCGGGGGGTGATCGGGGGTTTGGGGGAGCCCTTGCATCGAGGGCAGGAGGGCTTGGGCTCTCTCCTGCCCCGATTCTGTCGAGGAGTTCGAGGTGCCCGGGGCAGGAGGGCTTGGGCTCCCTCTTGCCCCGATGTCATCAGGGGGGGATGGCTTTTGTAACCTGTGTTGTTTTTGACAGACACCGGTTACAGAATCCAGCTTTTAGGTGAAGGACTGGCTCCTCCTTCGCTTAAAAGCCCTTGTTTTGGACGTTTGGGGCTTAGGCTTTTTTTAGATTGATTATATGGTATAAGTTTAGACGTAGTGGTGGTCTGGGCGTTTAAACAGCTGAACAGAGAGGCAGGCCATTATAAAAAAAAAACTCCTTTGGGACGTTTTTTTTGATAATGGACATTTTCCCTGCTTCTACTTTCAATATTTAAGACCTTAGGCCAAAAGGGGACTTAGACTTTTTTTTATTATGCCTCTCCACGTGTTCTACCATCGTCTGTATGGCATTATGACTACAGTCCAGTTGTGCAGCAAGCTTATGGATTGTGACTTGTCTGTTTGTGTGAATCAATTCATCCACTCGCTGACAATTTGTATCAGTGGTCACAGTTGATGGTCTCCTGCTGCGTGGATTGTCCTCAATGTTGTTTCCCCTTCTTAAACTTCTTCATCCATCTGTGCACATTGCTCTTGTCAATGGCGCTATCTACATAAACATTCTATAATCTTCTGTAAATGTTGGAGAACCTGCACCCCTCCTTTGTTAAAAACTCAAATGACAGCATGTTGCTATTTGGCCTCTTTAAGAAATAAAGTATCAGGTCCAAGTATAAATTTTTACAGTTATGCTTATGACATTACCATTGTGATTCCAATTTTTTCCACATTATCCTAAGCTATGCAGACTACCAATGGCGAAAGTGGGGGACTCCGCATGAATTACTCCATATATAAGAAAATTTGTCACAAGAACGAACTTGGTAGGCATGGGATGTTAAAAAATCTTCTAAACCATTAGTATGCTTCACCAGATATGCCTCTGGCATCCAAACAATTAAGCAGTTTTTAATGATCCACAAGATCCAAAGCACAGTTCAGATCAAATTGCAATATTAAAGCTCCTATACCTTTGCTGAACAAGTTATGCAGGTATTCTAAAAGTGAAGCTATCAGAGTCTCCGTGCTATGTAATGGATGAAACCCCAAAGGTGAATCATACAAGAACGAAAATTGTTCTAGATAATCTAGCAATTGTAAATAAGCTAAGCCCTCCAACAATTTGACAAAAAAATGGAATTGCTGCTATAGGTCTGTAATTTGAAACTTGAATAATGGGATCTTTTTAATTTTTAATAATTGAGGTTTAATTGTGGTTATTATAATATATCTCTTATCTGTTGGAGAATCTCTTTTTGCTAACATAAAGGATAGCCATTCATAAAGTTGTTCCTGAAACTTCAAGGGGGCTGCCTGTAATACTGTTGGAGGACAGGAATCTAGTAAACAATAATAAGTCACATATTAAATTGCTTCCAGTGCGGAGTTGTAAATAAATTCCAACTTAACTCTGCAATACATGCATCCTTTGGCTTCTCAAATGCAATAATTTCAGTATTTTCTCACATTACCCCTCTCTTCAAGTTACTTCATTGACTCCCCATCTGTTTCCGAATACAGTTCAAACTCCTCTTACTAACTTAAAAGTGCATTCACTCTATAGTCCCCCCCCCAATATTTCTCCTCACTTACCTCCCCCAACGTCCCCCCCCATGAACTCCGTTCATCGGGTAAGTCCCTCTTATCTCCTTTATTGCCAACTCCAAACTCCGTCCCTTTTTTCTTACCATACCATATGCCTGGAACACTGTCAAATCAATGTGAGCACAGGGTATGTAAATTGCTCAAAAATGTTGAGAGATACCTGTATGTAAGCAAGTTATACCAAAATATAATCCTGCTCTAATATATCATGAGTGTAACCTCAAATGTCTTGTACTCTGGTACTATACTTTGTATAATTACTGTTTCATATGCTACAGAGATGTGAAGCTCTCTAGAGCAGTGGTTCCCAACCCTCTCCTGGAGGACCACCAGGCCAGTCAGGTTTTCAGGATAGCCCTAATGAATATGCATGAGAGAGATCAGCATATAATGGAGGTGCCAGGCATGCAAATCTGCCCCATGCATATTCATTAGGGCTATCCTGAAAACCCGACTGGCCTGGTGGTCCTCCAGGAGAGGGTTGGGAACCACTGCTCTAGGGAATATATTACCCATCATGGAGTTTACCATCCTATCAAGTTGCCTGGTTCTAGTTCCACCTCACGTCTTTTTTTCTTGAGCATTACAATGCTCCATATGCCTAGAATAGGCTGCCTGAATCAATACATCATGCTCCGCCTCTAGCAGTATTCAAATCCAAGCTAAAAGCCCACTTTTTTGAAACTGCTTTCAACACTTAACTCCCACTCACTGTTGTCAGATATCCTTTGTATCATTTCCTGTACCAGAATATCATCAACCCTGAGATGTTTAGTCTGTCCAAATTAGATTGTAAGCTCTTCCGAGCAGGGACTGTCTATTGGGTAAAGATCTAGAACAATTGCTTACGTCTACTACTTATGGAGAATTTAGGAAATGCCTAAAAACATATCTGTTCCTAAAGTACTTAGGCAACTAACCTCATCCCACAATAACTGATCCCTAGAGCTGTTAATCACTAGTTTCTAACTTTGTTAAATCCACTCAGTTTGTAGCATCTTTCAATCAATGTTAACCGGCAGAACATTGTTAAATCCATTCAATCTGTAACATCTTTTAATTATTGTAAACCGCATAGAACTTCACAGTTATAACTGTTATATTATTATTGTATGTTAAATGTACAGTGCTGCATACCCCTTTCAGTGCTATAGAAATGTTAAATAGTAGTAGTAATATTTGGGTACTATGATATGAGGCTCTTACACTTCATACTTTTATACAAAAGTGCTGAGCTAGTTCCTCTGGAGATGGTGGTGTGTCCTGTGGTGCATTTTTTAAAATTGGTGACATTAAATATAGCAGTAACCAACCTAAATAGTTCTTAGGTATTAATTATCTTTTGGCCTACTTTAGCAAAGTAAAAAGCTTGTCCTTTTTCTTTTATCATCTTTTTATAATTGTGTATCCCATTTCTTCAGCATTCTCAGTCAGTATTGGATTTAGTTCTACACCAAATTTGCTCTAACTGCCTGACTGAGCATCTTAAGTCAGAGAGTTCTTTATCAAATCATCCTGCAAATTTGCAGGCTCATTTTTTATGGAAGCGCTTAGAGGCTATGGGGCTCATAATCGAAAGAGAAAAACATCCAAAAACTGGCCTAAGTCGGCACTTGGACGAACATTTCTCAAAAACGTCCAAGCGCTGAAAATAAAACCGGGTTTTGGACGTATTTAAAAACTACCTAGGCCTTCATAGTGCCACTCAACGTCCAAAGCTAAATGGGGCATTTTGGGAGGCGTGTCGAGGGCGGGAGTTGAGCGGGACGTGGGCTGGCTTAGACTTAGTCGTACAGCAATGTATAACTGAAAGTTATACAGCCCAGGATCGATGGAACTTGGATGTTGTAACTTAGACCATGTAAAACATGGTCTAAGTCACAAAAACCCACCTAAACTCACCAGATAAGCACTGCAAACACATAACACAGACCCCCCACACACTACCCCAGTGATCACCAACCCCCCCCCCACCCCCATAAAAATTTTATTCACAACTTTAAATTTCAGCCTCCAGACCATCATCACCTGGCAACCTGGCATAGGAAAGCTTAGTCGTCCAGCACAGAGGCAGCATCTTGGGGGTGGGTTAGGGACCCATAGAGAGGAGGACCCATGCCCATAAGCCCCTGTAATCACTGCATTGATACTTAAACATGTGCACTGCCCTATACACCCCCAAACCCTTTTTTTTACTGACATATAAGTGGCTCCTGCAGCCATAAGAGCTATTGGGGTGGTAGATAAGTGGATCTAGGGGATTCTGGAGGTGGTTTGGGGGGATCACCGTCACCTATAAGGGAACTGTATGGAGGAGAATCCATGGCACCCTTTTTGTGAAGTTCACAGCAGTGCCCTGTAAGGTACCCCACTATTTAGGTAGCATGTCTGGGTGTGCAGTCCATCACTTTGCAGACCCCTCCCACGTCCAACAGGTCTTGTTCTAGGCGTTTTTGACTTGGATGAAAAGTTGGATGGAAATGTTGTATAGAGATGGACAATTTAGCGGCTTGGATCAGATCGGCAGGATGTATAATTAGACGATTTTCGAAACAAAAAAAAATTTTGGACGTATTTTTCGAAAATGTGTCTTAGGCTGTTTTTAACTTTGGACGACTTGCGAGATGGACGTAAACGGACTTAGATGACCCTTTTGATTATGCCCCTCCATGTCATCTGGGATGTTTATGCTAGTTTCCTCCCCAAAAGAGTAGAAATTGGGGGTATTAGAATTCCCAGAAGCCATAGGCAGCGGAACACTTTTTTGTTTGAGGGAGCCCGCAAGCTCCACCCCCAGACCCTGCCCAAGCTCTGCCCAGACCACGCCCTATAATATTACTAATTGTAATACCATTTTTACCATTCATTTTTCATATATACACACAATATAAACTTATTAACAATACATAATGGTTAACCACAAAATTAAACTACTCAAAGCACACTGTGGGCTCCTTTTATTAAGCCGCGCTAGCGGGGTTAACGCGTGCAACTTTTCATCACACGCTGGCCTAAAAACTACTGCCTGCTCAAGAGGAGGCTGTAGCGGCTAGCACAGCCGGCGGTTTAGCGCGTGGTAATACACGCATTAAACCACTAGCGCGCCTTTGTAAAAGGAGCCCTATATGTTTCTCAACATTCATTTCTACCAGAACACCGGGCCATGGTCACACATGCAGAACACAGATAACCCCTAGGCAAATACAGGACCAGAAACTAAAGTACTAATATATACAAACCAAACCCTAAGATTCAAGACTCTGCATGCAGTACAACCCCTCCCCCCCCCCCCCGAGAAATAGAAACAAATGCATTTCTTCCTAAACAGTGCAAGATATAGACAGCAGATATAATTTCTCAAAACTGACACAATTCAATCACTAAGGGCTCCTTTTACTAAGGTGCGCTAGTGTTTTTAGCGCGCACACAAAATTAGCGAGCGCTATAGCATACGCTAGCTGAAAAATTACCACCTGCTTAAAAGGAGGTGGTAGCGGCTAGCGTGCGCTAAAATCGCTACCGTACTTTTATAAAAGGAGCCCTAAATTGAAAATAAAATCATTTCCCCTACCTTTGTCTGGTGATTTTGGTTTTCAAACCTTCTTTTTCCCAGTCTCTGGCTGCACTTCCTTCTGTCTGTGCTCTTAACCGTGTATCCAAGGCCACCTTATCCATTTGCTGTTTTTCTCTCCTTCACTTTCTGTCATATATCTATCTTTATAGTAATATCGGAGCACTGCCCAAAAATTTACCTAAATAAAGCTATACATATGTAAAGATCAGCTCAGAGACATGGAGGGGCTTTTTCAGAAGGTAAAAAAAACCCTATTTTGCCACCTTACCACCCAATCATTGCTGAATCTTTCATACTTTAAAGCAATAAATAGTGCCAAATTTGTGCCAAATTCATACCAAATAAATATTAGAAAACAAATGTTTTTTTGCTTAACTTAAAGCTTGGTTAAGAGACTTGTGAGAGCGTCTGATTAAAGATTTGAGCTGCTTTAAAGTTTTAGAGTATTCCCTGCCACCCAGTACATTCAGTTGAGTGCGGCTGTATTCTAATGCTGTTCGGTTTCCTGAAGCAGGAGGACAAAACGTGTGCACGTTGAAACCAAGCTTTAAGTTAAGCAAAACATTTTTGTTTTCTAATATTTATTTGGTATGAATTTGGCACAAATTTGGCACTATTTATTGCTTTAAAGTAAAAAATATTCAGCAATGATTGGGTGGGTAGGTGGCAAAATAGGGTTTTACCTTCTGAAAAAGCCCCTCCATGTCTCTGACCTGATTTTTACATATATATAGTTGTATTTATGTAATTTTTTGGAAGTGCTCCGATATTACTATGTACAAAGTTTTTCACTGCCTGTTTTCTTTTTGAGGTATCTTTACTCCACCCTGAATCTTTTTTGACTGAAGTATACATTTATCTTTAGCATTAATTTTTAACATTCTGCTTTCTTCTCAAAATCTACTTTTCCATGCCTTCCCTACCCATCTATCCATGTGTACCATCTCCTCCCTCTGTCTCCCTCCATCCCTCTGTCTTCCCCACCATCCCTATGCACCATCTCATCCCTCTCCCATGGTCAGACATCTCTGTCTTCCCCCTTCCCCCCTCATATGGTCTGGCATCTTTCTCCTCTCCTCATAGCCTGGAATCTCTCTCCTATCCCATGGTCTGGCATCTCTCTCTCCTTTCCTCCCTCTTCCCGAGGTCTAACATCTCTCTCCTCTCCTTCCTCTGGCATCTCTCTCCTCTCCTTCCTCTGGCATCTTCCTCTCCCCTCCTTCCCTTCCAGTCTGTAGTCTGGCATCTCTCTCTCTCCCCTTCCCATTCCAGTGGTCTAATATCACTCCCTTCTTTGGGTCATCTCTCCTCCCTCCCAGTGTAACATTTCACCTTCCCTCCTTTCCACCACTATCATGTCCAACAATTCTTCCTCTGTCTTCCTTTCCCCATATACAGAACATCATCTTTCTTTCCCTCTCATGCCTCACACCTATGTCCAACAATTCTCTATTCCTTTTCCCTCCTCTACCGGCAACATTTCTTTCTCTTCCTTCCCACTATTCCACCTGTGCAGTGTCTCTCTTTTCCTCCTTTCCTAACCCCCCCCAGCCTGTGCATTTGTCCTTCCCAACCCTCTCCCAGTACATGCACTATCTGTCTTTCCCAACCCCCTGAGCATCTGTCATCCCTGCCTTCCTAACTCCCTATACCTTCCCAACTCCCAACTCCCTACCCCCTGCACCCACCCAGCCACCCCCTGTCAGACTCTGTACCCAGTCACCCCCGTCAGACTCTGCACTCAGCCAGCCACCCCATCAGACTCTGCACCCCCAGTCACTCCCCTGCACCCAACCTACCAGTCACCCCCCTGTCAGACTCTGCACCCAGCCAACCAACCCCATCAGACTCTACACCCTTCCCCGGTCCGTCAGATTGTACCCAGACCCCTTCCCTCCCTCCTCGTTCGCTCGCTGTGCACCCTGCCCCATCATCCTACTTCCTCTGGCCTGGTCATGGCTTATTTCTTCTGCCGTTGAGCTGCAGTGAGCGGGAGCATGCTTTGGCGCGCCTGCTCAGTGGCTTCTTTGACTGGCTCCTGCAAATTCTCTGCAGGTTGGGGTAGCTTCTGGTTGGCGAGCACTAATGGAATGAGTTTGATTTGGAAGGATGGCTACAGGAGGTGTTTGTGCATGGGGAAAGAGTGCTAGAATCAACTCCTTTAAAATATGTATATATTGTAGCATAATGGAAACAAACAGCGAAGGAGACTTCTGGTGTTCTTAGTCCATGGGAAGTTGGCATCTCCTGGCTTCTTTGGACTATATTGTATGAGGGCACTAACCCAGATTATGTGCTCCTAAATGTAGGTGTCCCGTTACCCAATTGCCTATTTACTGCACAGGCATTTCCTTTACAACCCCTTATGTTTTGCAGTTAAAGTGTGATAAATGCAAAAAAGTATTGCATTTTGTTAAAAGGACCCTAATTTTGATAAACAATTAAAATTCACTTGTCTATAGTTCCCACAAATAGAATTCATCAGATAGGAGTCAACTTCTGTTTGCTCTGAGTTTACAAACTGCTGCATGAGTCTATCTTACTAAGTGAATGCCACATGAAGAAGCATTATTCCTATGGATCCCCGGAGGACTGGAGAAGGGTGGATGTGGTCCCTCGCCACAAAAGTGGAAATAGGGAATTGCAGGCCAGTAAGTCTGACTTCTGTGGTAAGTAAATTAATGGAAATACTTTTAAAACTAAGAATTGTGAAGTTTCTGGAATCCAGTGGATTACAGGACCAGATGCAACATGGATTCACTAGAGGTAGGTCTTGTCAGACAAATCTAAAAATTTTCTTTGACTGGTTGACGACCAGAGAATTGGATAGAGGGTGTGTGCTAGATATGGTGTATTTAGATTTTAGCAAAGCCTTTGACAGTGTTCCACACAGTCGTCTAATAAATAAACTGAGTGCCCTCAGAATGGGCCCCCAAGGAATGGGCTGGGTCAGGAACTGGTTAAGTGGAAGATGACAGAGAGTAGTGGTCAATGGAGATCGCTCCGAGGAAAGGGATGTTACCAGTGATGTGCTTCAAGGTTCTGTTCTTGCGCCTGTTCTTTTTAACATTTTTATAAGTGATATCGCTGAAGGGTTGGCATGTAAGATTTGCCTCTGCGGATGATACCAAAATCTGCAATAGAATTGACAACCTGGATGGTGTGAATAACATGAAGATAGACCTAGCAAAGCTTGAAGAATGGTCTGAAATTTAGCAGCTAAAATCTAATGCTAAGAAATGCAAGGTCATGCATTTGGGCTGCAAAAACCCAAAGGAACGGTACAGTTTAGGGGGTGAAGAACATATGAGCAGGACTTGGGTGTGATTGTATGTGATGATCTTATTTTATTTATTTATTCAATTTTCTATACCGTTCTCCCAGCCAAATAGGTTGAAAAGGTGAAGGTGAAAGCTAGAAGGACGCTAGGGTGCATAGGAAGAGGTATGGCCAGTAGGAAAAAGGAGGTATTGATGCCCCTGTGTAAGACTCTGGTGAGACCTCATTTAGAATATTGTGTACAATTCTGGTGACCACACCTTCAAAAAGATATAAAAAGGATGGAGTCGGTCCAGAGGAAGACTACTAAAATGATATGTGGTATTCGTCATAAGGGGTATGGGAACAGATTTAAAGATCTCAATCTGTATACTTTAGAGCAGGGGTGCCCACACTTTTTGGGCTTGTGAGCTACTTTTTTATATGACCGTCAAAATGATCTACCAATAATAAAATAAAATAAAAACCCACAAAGCACACTGAAAGGTAGAGAAAATGTTAATTATCATTCATATTCCAGGTTTTTTTTCAAAGAGGTTAAGCAGATGACTCTAAGCAATGTCACCTCAGTAACAACCATACAAAAATCGACAAATATACCCCCTCCCTTTTTACTAAACCACGATTGCAGTTTTTAGCTCAGGGAGTTCTCAACGCTCATAGACTCCCTGCACTAAAACCCGCTATTGCGGTTTAGTAAAAGGGAGCCCTAATGCAAAATATAGACAGCAGATATAAATTCTCAAAACGAACGCATTTTGATCACTAAATTGAAAATAAAATCATTTTTCCTACCTTTGTCGTCTGGTGATTTCATGAGTCTCTGGTTGATTTCATGAGTCTTCTTCTGACTGTGCATCCAATATTTCTTCCCTTCTTTCAGCCTCCTGTATGCTCCAGCCTCCTCTCCTCCAGACCTCATTCCCTCCCCCCAACTTTTTCTTTCTGTCTCCCTGTTCCCACTTTCTTTCTCTTTCCCTTCTTTCTTTGTCTCCCTGCCTCCCCCTTCTTTCTGTCTCCCTGCCTGCCTCCTTTCTTTCTATCTCCCTGCCCTCCCCCAAGCCACTAGGTTTGCTGCCGCCGTCATTGGGTAACAAGCCTCCAAGCCACCGCCGCCCCAAGCTCTCTCTGCTGGCCCAGAACTTCCTCTCTGATGTCAGAATTGACATTGGGGAGAGGAATGCTAGTCGGTCTGATGCTTCTGCAGGGAGAGCTTGGGGCAACTGTGGGGGACGTCGGGGAGAGGAAGGCTTATCGGCCCGTTAGATTGGGACGGCAATATGAGTCTATCACGGAGCCTGGGATGGGCTCCGCGATTGACTTAACATACATAGTAACATAGTAGATGACGGCAAATAAAGACCCGAATGGTCCATCCAGTCTGCCCAACTTAATTAAATTAATTTTTTTAAAAATTTTATCTTCTTAGCTATTTCTGGGAAATAATCCAAAGCTCTGTCCGGTACTGTGCTTGGGTTCCGACTTGCATTGCCTTCGCGATCTACTGGTCGATTGCGATCGACGTATTGGGCACGCCTGCTTTAGAGGAAAGGTGGGAGAGGGGAGATATGATAGAGTCATTTAAATACCGATGTGGCATAAATTCACATGAGTTGAGTCTCTCATTTGAATGGAAGCTCTAGAATGAGAGGGCATAGGTTGAAGTTAAGAGGTGATAGGCTCAGGAGTAATACTTTTTTACAGAAAAGGTGGTAGATGCATAGAACAGTCTCCTGGAAAAAGTGGTGGAGACAGGGACTGTGTCTGAATTCAAGAAAGCATTGAATTATGATTTTGGATCAAATCAAATTTTTATTAAACTTGAAACTTGAATAGAAACTTGAATAGCCACTTGGGATCTCTTTGAGAGAAGATGAGATAATAGTTACTGCGGATAAGCAGACTAGATAGGCCATTTGGCTTTTATCTGCCATCAAGTTTCTATATTCAGAAGACACCAGAGTGAGTTGGTGGTAAATAACATTAGCTGAGCCTAGTTTGGAGGGGAGGGGGTAAGAAATGGGTTAATATTAGGTGCTGAGTAGCAGGGCAGTAAGGATTGTAGGTGATTGGGAAGGAGGAGCCAAAGGGTTAAGGTAAATATAAATGTACATGTGATTGGTTGAGGAGTAAAGGGGGAGATTGAAGGTGGTGTGGCTTTGTGATTGGTCTTGGATTTTGGTGGGTTGGAGAGACAGTGTGAGGAAAACGGTGAAGGATAGGGTAGGGCTAGGTAGAAATTATCCACACCTTCCTCCCATAGGTTGTGCTTTGTTGTGACAGACTTTCTGGGTTGGGGGAGTTGGACATTTTGAGCATTGGGGAGAGGGAGGTCGCAGCTGAAAGTGAGGGGAGGGGGGCGAAAAATGTGGAATTGGGACGTCAGCAGTTAATAAATAATTAAATGTAACACTCACAGGCAATAACAATGTGAGGGGAGGCATGGCCTGGCGTTTACCATGGGTCATATGTAGATAATGTTACAGGAGCTAGTTTCCTCATCGAATAGCTCCCTGAGGTGTGAAATCCACAATGGGGGTTGGTTCTTGTTTTGATATATATTACATTGTGATTCTGAGATATTATGCAGTTTAAGACACCAAATAGCTTCCTGGAGGATAGGAAAACCACATTGTGTGTTTGCGGTTGTTTGATAAGGATTGTATTGTGATTTTAAGATAAAGTTAAGATAGTCGATAAAGCTGCGGCCAAAATGTTCTTCCACTAATATGATTTTGTGTGATTATTTAGTTGTGGGTGAGTCATGCTGTTGGTGACAGATGATGAAGTGCAAATGCTAATGTTACTATTATGTCTCCTGGGGCTAGATTCACGAATCTGCCCGATCTGGGCAGGTCCAATGAATTCCCTAAAGTGAAATATGCAGATCGGAGAAACACCCCCATCTGCCGGCACGGATTGCAGGTCTGCAATTCAAACGCATGCGCAGACCATCTGTAGATGGTCTGCGCAATTGTCTAGACCCAAATTTTTTTTTAAAAAAAATGTCATGCACGCCGACTCTCCTACTCTTGCCGCCTTCCCTGCAGTGCGAATGTGCGGGCTCACACTGCAGGGAAAGCGGCAGAGCCAGGGGGAGCAGAGAGGACATGTCAGGCAGGCAGATCAGGGCTGCAGGAGGCGTTCGGGGCTGCAGATCAGGGCTGACAGGGCAGAGAGCAGGGCTTCAATAGAGCAGGAGAGTCGGAAAGATGTTTTCGACTGCTCCCCAGCAGTCACTTCTTCAGTTGATTGGCCAGCCCAGTCGGATATGAAATTTTGTGTTGTGAATCGTGTCCCCGCCTATTTTACATGTGTTTCCCCTCATTTGCATGCACGGATTGGAAGCGGATCGCAGGAGAGGTAAGTGAATCAGGCCGGAGGAAAATTTGATCGTAAAGGGGTTGCACACTGATTGGTACACGATCGGTTTGTTTTGTGAATCTAGGCCCTGGAGTAGAGGTCTGCACGGGAACGGGGATCGCGGGGATCCCGCGGGTCCCGCGGGGATCCCGCGGGTTCCCCCCCTGGCCCACGGGACTCCCACGGGGACGCCCCCTGGCCCACGGGACTCCCACGGGGATGCCCCCCTGACCCACGGGACTCCCACGGGGACGCCCCCTTGCCCACGGGACTCCCACGGGGATGAAAACAACCTACCTAAATTCTGGCGATGCAAGTCTGGCGTCGCGTCGGGAAATAGCCATGTTGAGCAGTGAGCTCAGCACGTACACAGATGAAAGCCTTGCTTGCTGATTGGTCCGGCGGCCCCGCCCCACCGTGCCGCCGGACCAATCAGCAAGCAAGGCTTTCATCTGTGTACGTGCTGAGCTCACTGCTCAGCATGGCTATTTCCCGACGCGGGCATTAGGCTGTTTTTTGTCATTTCGGGTGGGGGATGGCAGCAGCAGCAGCAGCCTGAAAAAGAAATCATCCTGGCCGGGTTCGGTGTCATGCTCCGGAGCTTCTACAGCCTTCCTATCTCCCTCTCCCTTCTACCTGCGGCTCTCTTCGGCAACTTAGCAGCAACGATCGACACAAGCTTCTGGCGTCGGGGCCTACCCTCTGCGAGTCCCGCTTGTTTCAACTTCCTTTTTCCACAAAGGTGGGACTCGTAGAGGGAAGGCCTCGATGTCGGCAGCTTGTCTTGATCACCGCTGCTGACGAGTTGCTTAAGAGAGCCGCGGAGCAGGGGGGTGTTGCCAGGTGCAGGTAGAAGGGAGAGGGCCAGATGCAGGACTCGTGGGTGAGGGAGGAGAAGAGAGAGGGGAGAGAAACAAAAGCCTCCATCCCAGCTGTCTCTCCCCTCCATTTTGAATCGCCGCCGCGAAGCGGCGGCCCGCTGGACACGCCTCCATCCCAGCTGTCTCTCCCCTCCATTTTGAATCGCCGCCGCGAAGCGGCGGCCCGCTGGACACGCCTCCATCCCAGCTGTCTCTCCCCTCCATTTTGAATCGCCGCCGCGAAGCGGCGGCCCGCTGGACACGCCTCCATCCCAGCTGGTACATGCAAATAAATTCCCTTCCTCTTGCGGCGCACGCTTACTCCGCTTATGACATTTGGTTGTTTTCTTATATTTACAAGGATTAAAGCACTGTACCTTAATAACTACTTTAGTTTACTCACTCTGAATGTAAGTCTTGCTGAAATCTACTTGTTTAATTTACTTTTATATAGGTTATTTTACTCTTTTTAGCCTTTGTTTTAATTTACCTGTCAATATTTTTATATATGTATTTATATATGTGGTTTTAATTATTTTCGATTTTTTTTAATAATATCACGAATGCAAAGTTTCAACGTTTACTTTTATTAAGTAGGATAGTTTACAACAGATTGTACTTCATTTTAAGTGTTTTGGTTAATTTTTCTTCGTTGTGTTTCTATTCCCTAGTCTCTCCCCTCCATTTTGAATCGCCGCCGCGAAGCGGCGGCCCGCTGGACACGCCTCCATCCCAGCTGGTACATGCAAATAAATTCCCTTCCTCTTGCGGCGCACGCTTACTCCGCTTATGACATTTGGTTGTTTTCTTATATTTACAAGGATTAAAGCACTGTACCTTAATAACTACTTTAGTTTACTCACTCTGAATGTAAGTCTTGCTGAAATCTACTTGTTTAATTTACTTTTATATAGGTTATTTTACTCTTTTTAGCCTTTGTTTTAATTTACCTGTCAATATTTTTATATATGTATTTATATATGTGGTTTTAATTATTTTCGATTTTTTTAATAATATCACGAATGCAAAGTTTCAACGTTTACTTTTATTAAGTAGGATAGTTTACAACAGATTGTACTTCATTTTAAGTGTTTTGGTTAATTTTTCTTCGTTGTGTTTCTATTCCCTAGTCTCTCCCCTCCATTTTGAATCGCCGCCGCGAAGCGGCGGCCCGCTGGACACGCCTCCATCCCAGCTGGTACATGCAAATAAATTCCCTTCCTCTTGCGGCGCACGCTTACTCCGCTTATGACATTTGGTTGTTTTCTTATATTTACAAGGATTAAAGCACTGTACCTTAATAACTACTTTAGTTTACTCACTCTGAATGTAAGTCTTGCTGAAATCTACTTGTTTAATTTACTTTTATATAGGTTATTTTACTCTTTTTAGCCTTTGTTTTAATTTACCTGTCAATATTTTTATATATGTATTTATATATGTGGTTTTAATTATTTTCGATTTTTTTAATAATATCACGAATGCAAAGTTTCAACGTTTACTTTTATTAAGTAGGATAGTTTACAACAGATTGTACTTCATTTTAAGTGTTTTGGTTAATTTTTCTTCGTTGTGTTTCTATTCCCTAGTCTCTCCCCTCCATTTTGAATCGCCGCCGCGAAGCGGCGGCCCGCTGGACACGCCTCCATCCCAGCTGGTACATGCAAATAAATTCCCTTCCTCTTGCGGCGCACGCTTACTCCGCTTATGACATTTGGTTGTTTTCTTATATTTACAAGGATTAAAGCACTGTACCTTAATAACTACTTTAGTTTACTCACTCTGAATGTAAGTCTTGCTGAAATCTACTTGTTTAATTTACTTTTATATAGGTTATTTTACTCTTTTTAGCCTTTGTTTTAATTTACCTGTCAATATTTTTATATATGTATTTATATATGTGGTTTTAATTATTTTCGATTTTTTTAATAATATCACGAATGCAAAGTTTCAACGTTTACTTTTATTAAGTAGGATAGTTTACAACAGATTGTACTTCATTTTAAGTGTTTTGGTTAATTTTTCTTCGTTGTGTTTCTATTCCCTAGTCTCTCCCCTCCATTTTGAATCGCCGCCGCGAAGCGGCGGCCCGCTGGACACGCCTCCATCCCAGCTGGTACATGCAAATAAATTCCCTTCCTCTTGCGGCGCACGCTTACTCCGCTTATGACATTTGGTTGTTTTCTTATATTTACAAGGATTAAAGCACTGTACCTTAATAACTACTTTAGTTTACTCACTCTGAATGTAAGTCTTGCTGAAATCTACTTGTTTAATTTACTTTTATATAGGTTATTTTACTCTTTTTAGCCTTTGTTTTAATTTACCTGTCAATATTTTTATATATGTATTTATATATGTGGTTTTAATTATTTTCGATTTTTTTAATAATATCACGAATGCAAAGTTTCAACGTTTACTTTTATTAAGTAGGATAGTTTACAACAGATTGTACTTCATTTTAAGTGTTTTGGTTAATTTTTCTTCGTTGTGTTTCTATTCCCTAGTCTCTCCCCTCCATTTTGAATCGCCGCCGCGAAGCGGCGGCCCGCTGGACACGCCTCCATCCCAGCTGGTACATGCAAATAAATTCCCTTCCTCTTGCGGCGCACGCTTACTCCGCTTATGACATTTGGTTGTTTTCTTATATTTACAAGGATTAAAGCACTGTACCTTAATAACTACTTTAGTTTACTCACTCTGAATGTAAGTCTTGCTGAAATCTACTTGTTTAATTTACTTTTATATAGGTTATTTTACTCTTTTTAGCCTTTGTTTTAATTTACCTGTCAATATTTTTATATATGTATTTATATATGTGGTTTTAATTATTTTCGATTTTTTTAATAATATCACGAATGCAAAGTTTCAACGTTTACTTTTATTAAGTAGGATAGTTTACAACAGATTGTACTTCATTTTAAGTGTTTTGGTTAATTTTTCTTCGTTGTGTTTCTATTCCCTAGTCTCTCCCCTCCATTTTGAATCGCCGCCGCGAAGCGGCGGCCCGCTGGACACGCCTCCATCCCAGCTGGTACATGCAAATAAATTCCCTTCCTCTTGCGGCGCACGCTTACTCCGCTTATGACATTTGGTTGTTTTCTTATATTTACAAGGATTAAAGCACTGTACCTTAATAACTACTTTAGTTTACTCACTCTGAATGTAAGTCTTGCTGAAATCTACTTGTTTAATTTACTTTTATATAGGTTATTTTACTCTTTTTAGCCTTTGTTTTAATTTACCTGTCAATATTTTTATATATGTATTTATATATGTGGTTTTAATTATTTTCGATTTTTTTAATAATATCACGAATGCAAAGTTTCAACGTTTACTTTTATTAAGTAGGATAGTTTACAACAGATTGTACTTCATTTTAAGTGTTTTGGTTAATTTTTCTTCGTTGTGTTTCTATTCCCTAGTCTCTCCCCTCCATTTTGAATCGCCGCCGCGAAGCGGCGGCCCGCTGGACACGCCTCCATCCCAGCTGGTACATGCAAATAAATTCCCTTCCTCTTGCGGCGCACGCTTACTCCGCTTATGACATTTGGTTGTTTTCTTATATTTACAAGGATTAAAGCACTGTACCTTAATAACTACTTTAGTTTACTCACTCTGAATGTAAGTCTTGCTGAAATCTACTTGTTTAATTTACTTTTATATAGGTTATTTTACTCTTTTTAGCCTTTGTTTTAATTTACCTGTCAATATTTTTATATATGTATTTATATATGTGGTTTTAATTATTTTCGATTTTTTTAATAATATCACGAATGCAAAGTTTCAACGTTTACTTTTATTAAGTAGGATAGTTTACAACAGATTGTACTTCATTTTAAGTGTTTTGGTTAATTTTTCTTCGTTGTGTTTCTATTCCCTAGTCTCTCCCCTCCATTTTGAATCGCCGCCGCGAAGCGGCGGCCCGCTGGACACGCCTCCATCCCAGCTGGTACATGCAAATAAATTCCCTTCCTCTTGCGGCGCACGCTTACTCCGCTTATGACATTTGGTTGTTTTCTTATATTTACAAGGATTAAAGCACTGTACCTTAATAACTACTTTAGTTTACTCACTCTGAATGTAAGTCTTGCTGAAATCTACTTGTTTAATTTACTTTTATATAGGTTATTTTACTCTTTTTAGCCTTTGTTTTAATTTACCTGTCAATATTTTTATATATGTATTTATATATGTGGTTTTAATTATTTTCGATTTTTTTAATAATATCACGAATGCAAAGTTTCAACGTTTACTTTTATTAAGTAGGATAGTTTACAACAGATTGTACTTCATTTTAAGTGTTTTGGTTAATTTTTCTTCGTTGTGTTTCTATTCCCTAGTCTCTCCCCTCCATTTTGAATCGCCGCCGCGAAGCGGCGGCCCGCTGGACACGCCTCCATCCCAGCTGGTACATGCAAATAAATTCCCTTCCTCTTGCGGCGCACGCTTACTCCGCTTATGACATTTGGTTGTTTTCTTATATTTACAAGGATTAAAGCACTGTACCTTAATAACTACTTTAGTTTACTCACTCTGAATGTAAGTCTTGCTGAAATCTACTTGTTTAATTTACTTTTATATAGGTTATTTTACTCTTTTTAGCCTTTGTTTTAATTTACCTGTCAATATTTTTATATATGTATTTATATATGTGGTTTTAATTATTTTCGATTTTTTTAATAATATCACGAATGCAAAGTTTCAACGTTTACTTTTATTAAGTAGGATAGTTTACAACAGATTGTACTTCATTTTAAGTGTTTTGGTTAATTTTTCTTCGTTGTGTTTCTATTCCCTAGTCTCTCCCCTCCATTTTGAATCGCCGCCGCGAAGCGGCGGCCCGCTGGACACGCCTCCATCCCAGCTGGTACATGCAAATAAATTCCCTTCCTCTTGCGGCGCACGCTTACTCCGCTTATGACATTTGGTTGTTTTCTTATATTTACAAGGATTAAAGCACTGTACCTTAATAACTACTTTAGTTTACTCACTCTGAATGTAAGTCTTGCTGAAATCTACTTGTTTAATTTACTTTTATATAGGTTATTTTACTCTTTTTAGCCTTTGTTTTAATTTACCTGTCAATATTTTTATATATGTATTTATATATGTGGTTTTAATTATTTTCGATTTTTTTAATAATATCACGAATGCAAAGTTTCAACGTTTACTTTTATTAAGTAGGATAGTTTACAACAGATTGTACTTCATTTTAAGTGTTTTGGTTAATTTTTCTTCGTTGTGTTTCTATTCCCTAGTCTCTCCCCTCCATTTTGAATCGCCGCCGCGAAGCGGCGGCCCGCTGGACACGCCTCCATCCCAGCTGGTACATGCAAATAAATTCCCTTCCTCTTGCGGCGCACGCTTACTCCGCTTATGACATTTGGTTGTTTTCTTATATTTACAAGGATTAAAGCACTGTACCTTAATAACTACTTTAGTTTACTCACTCTGAATGTAAGTCTTGCTGAAATCTACTTGTTTAATTTACTTTTATATAGGTTATTTTACTCTTTTTAGCCTTTGTTTTAATTTACCTGTCAATATTTTTATATATGTATTTATATATGTGGTTTTAATTATTTTCGATTTTTTTAATAATATCACGAATGCAAAGTTTCAACGTTTACTTTTATTAAGTAGGATAGTTTACAACAGATTGTACTTCATTTTAAGTGTTTTGGTTAATTTTTCTTCGTTGTGTTTCTATTCCCTAGTCTCTCCCCTCCATTTTGAATCGCCGCCGCGAAGCGGCGGCCCGCTGGACACGCCTCCATCCCAGCTGGTACATGCAAATAAATTCCCTTCCTCTTGCGGCGCACGCTTACTCCGCTTATGACATTTGGTTGTTTTCTTATATTTACAAGGATTAAAGCACTGTACCTTAATAACTACTTTAGTTTACTCACTCTGAATGTAAGTCTTGCTGAAATCTACTTGTTTAATTTACTTTTATATAGGTTATTTTACTCTTTTTAGCCTTTGTTTTAATTTACCTGTCAATATTTTTATATATGTATTTATATATGTGGTTTTAATTATTTTCGATTTTTTTAATAATATCACGAATGCAAAGTTTCAACGTTTACTTTTATTAAGTAGGATAGTTTACAACAGATTGTACTTCATTTTAAGTGTTTTGGTTAATTTTTCTTCGTTGTGTTTCTATTCCCTAGTCTCTCCCCTCCATTTTGAATCGCCGCCGCGAAGCGGCGGCCCGCTGGACACGCCTCCATCCCAGCTGGTACATGCAAATAAATTCCCTTCCTCTTGCGGCGCACGCTTACTCCGCTTATGACATTTGGTTGTTTTCTTATATTTACAAGGATTAAAGCACTGTACCTTAATAACTACTTTAGTTTACTCACTCTGAATGTAAGTCTTGCTGAAATCTACTTGTTTAATTTACTTTTATATAGGTTATTTTACTCTTTTTAGCCTTTGTTTTAATTTACCTGTCAATATTTTTATATATGTATTTATATATGTGGTTTTAATTATTTTCGATTTTTTTAATAATATCACGAATGCAAAGTTTCAACGTTTACTTTTATTAAGTAGGATAGTTTACAACAGATTGTACTTCATTTTAAGTGTTTTGGTTAATTTTTCTTCGTTGTGTTTCTATTCCCTAGTCTCTCCCCTCCATTTTGAATCGCCGCCGCGAAGCGGCGGCCCGCTGGACACGCCTCCATCCCAGCTGGTACATGCAAATAAATTCCCTTCCTCTTGCGGCGCACGCTTACTCCGCTTATGACATTTGGTTGTTTTCTTATATTTACAAGGATTAAAGCACTGTACCTTAATAACTACTTTAGTTTACTCACTCTGAATGTAAGTCTTGCTGAAATCTACTTGTTTAATTTACTTTTATATAGGTTATTTTACTCTTTTTAGCCTTTGTTTTAATTTACCTGTCAATATTTTTATATATGTATTTATATATGTGGTTTTAATTATTTTCGATTTTTTTAATAATATCACGAATGCAAAGTTTCAACGTTTACTTTTATTAAGTAGGATAGTTTACAACAGATTGTACTTCATTTTAAGTGTTTTGGTTAATTTTTCTTCGTTGTGTTTCTATTCCCTAGTCTCTCCCCTCCATTTTGAATCGCCGCCGCAAAGCGGCGGCCCGCTGGACACGCCTCCATCCCAGCTGGTACATGCAAATAAATTCCCTTCCTCTTGCGGCGCACGCTTACTCCGCTTATGACATTTGGTTGTTTTCTTATATTTACAAGGATTAAAGCACTGTACCTTAATAACTACTTTAGTTTACTCACTCTGAATGTAAGTCTTGCTGAAATCTACTTGTTTAATTTACTTTTATATAGGTTATTTTACTCTTTTTAGCCTTTGTTTTAATTTACCTGTCAATATTTTTATATATGTATTTATATATGTGGTTTTAATTATTTTCGATTTTTTTAATAATATCACGAATGCAAAGTTTCAACGTTTACTTTTATTAAGTAGGATAGTTTACAACAGATTGTACTTCATTTTAAGTGTTTTGGTTAATTTTTCTTCGTTGTGTTTCTATTCCCTAGTCTCTCCCCTCCATTTTGAATCGCCGCCGCAAAGCGGCGGCCCGCTGGACACGCCTCCATCCCAGCTGGTACATGCAAATAAATTCCCTTCCTCTTGCGGCGCACGCTTACTCCGCTTATGACATTTGGTTGTTTTCTTATATTTACAAGGATTAAAGCACTGTACCTTAATAACTACTTTAGTTTACTCACTCTGAATGTAAGTCTTGCTGAAATCTACTTGTTTAATTTACTTTTATATAGGTTATTTTACTCTTTTTAGCCTTTGTTTTAATTTACCTGTCAATATTTTTATATATGTATTTATATATGTGGTTTTAATTATTTTCGATTTTTTTAATAATATCACGAATGCAAAGTTTCAACGTTTACTTTTATTAAGTAGGATAGTTTACAACAGATTGTACTTCATTTTAAGTGTTTTGGTTAATTTTTCTTCGTTGTGTTTCTATTCCCTAGTCTCTCCCCTCCATTTTGAATCGCCGCCGCGAAGCGGCGGCCCGCTGGACACGCCTCCATCCCAGCTGGTACATGCAAATAAATTCCCTTCCTCTTGCGGCGCACGCTTACTCCGCTTATGACATTTGGTTGTTTTCTTATATTTACAAGGATTAAAGCACTGTACCTTAATAACTACTTTAGTTTACTCACTCTGAATGTAAGTCTTGCTGAAATCTACTTGTTTAATTTACTTTTATATAGGTTATTTTACTCTTTTTAGCCTTTGTTTTAATTTACCTGTCAATATTTTTATATATGTATTTATATATGTGGTTTTAATTATTTTCGATTTTTTTAATAATATCACGAATGCAAAGTTTCAACGTTTACTTTTATTAAGTAGGATAGTTTACAACAGATTGTACTTCATTTTAAGTGTTTTGGTTAATTTTTCTTCGTTGTGTTTCTATTCCCTAGTCTCTCCCCTCCATTTTGAATCGCCGCCGCAAAGCGGCGGCCCGCTGGACACGCCTCCATCCCAGCTGGTACATGCAAATAAATTCCCTTCCTCTTGCGGCGCACGCTTACTCCGCTTATGACATTTGGTTGTTTTCTTATATTTACAAGGATTAAAGCACTGTACCTTAATAACTACTTTAGTTTACTCACTCTGAATGTAAGTCTTGCTGAAATCTACTTGTTTAATTTACTTTTATATAGGTTATTTTACTCTTTTTAGCCTTTGTTTTAATTTACCTGTCAATATTTTTATATATGTATTTATATATGTGGTTTTAATTATTTTCGATTTTTTTAATAATATCACGAATGCAAAGTTTCAACGTTTACTTTTATTAAGTAGGATAGTTTACAACAGATTGTACTTCATTTTAAGTGTTTTGGTTAATTTTTCTTCGTTGTGTTTCTATTCCCTAGTCTCTCCCCTCCATTTTGAATCGCCGCCGCGAAGCGGCGGCCCGCTGGACACGCCTCCATCCCAGCTGGTACATGCAAATAAATTCCCTTCCTCTTGCGGCGCACGCCGCAAAGGCGCGCGCCTTCGGCGCGCGCCAAAGGAGCGCGAATAAGGAGCAGGTCCTGCTCCTTATTGCGCTCCTTTGTGCGCCACTTTGGGGCAAATTCCTATATTTGTTTTACATTTTTATCATTCTTCAGCTACAACACTTCCACTTTAAGTTAAAGTCACTATTCAGGTCTAGAAGTTTTCCTACAACTTTTTATATTTATTTCATTTTAGTTTGTTTACATATCAATCATTCATCAATGGACCTAAACCCTATTAATATTCCTGTTCACTGGGGACGCAGATTACCCCCTACAGACCCTTTAACTACTTTTAATTCTGCTAATTTGATAAATTTAATCCCTGATAATTCCTCCACGCTATCTAGATCAATTTTACAAAAGGGAATCATCCCCTCTATTTCCAGTTCTCTAAAAATAGGTCTAATTAACGTCAGGTCTCTACGTTCCAAACACCATACTATCAAAGATCTTTTAACCCACCACTCAATTGATCTTCTTTGCATAGTAGAAACCTGGCTTACAGATGGTGAGGAAGCTTATCTTTCTTACGCATCCCCCCCCAATTACAACTTCTGTTTTAGCCATCGCAAAGGCAAGAAGGGTGGCGGTCTTGCAGTCATTTACAGATCTAATTTATCATTAGTTGTAGAAATAACTCAAGCCATAGATACAATAGAATACATTCAACTTAAAATTAGAACAAACCCTAATATTAAGTTACTTTTAATTTATAACCCTCCGCCAATTAATCAGTCTACTTTCTTTCAGCTATTATCAATGGTCTCAAACTTTGTTACCACATCAACATTTCCTATTCTTCTAGGAGACTTTAATCTCCATTTTGACGATAGATCCAATCCATACACTTCAGACTTCCTTCTTCATACAAATGATCTCGGTCTAAAACCATTATTAACAGGAATAACTCACATAAAAGGTCACACATTAGATATGATTTTTGCCCCGGACGAACTACTTCCTAACTTTTTGGAACCAGAAATCCTTAAAGTTCCCTGGTCGGACCATAGCCTTATTCAAACAACGTTAGAATTACACCATTATCAAGATTCACTACCAATACCTAAAATTATCAAGGTAAGAGATTTTCAAAATCTTGATGAGTCTCTAATCACTGCACCATTAATAGATTTAAACAAATTCAAATCTTTATCTTCAAATGACCAACTTCTAATTTGGAACAATACATGCCAATCTCTTATTGACAAAATAGCTCCCATAAAATTTCAAACTATCACATCCAAAAAGCAAAAAAACCCTTGGTACAATTCTTCCCTTGCTTTATTAAAGAGACAGTTACGCTCAATCGAACGTAAATGGCGCAATAAACCAACTCAAATCAATTTAGACAATTATAAACAGCAATCCCAACACTACCGTCAAATGATCAACAAAACAAAGAAACAATATTACACTCAAAAAATTTCTAAGACCAAGAATACCTCAGCTCTTTTTAAAATGTTAAAACAGTTAACAAATTTCAAACATAAACCAATGATTTCCCCAATTGATACTCCTTCTGCCAATTGTTTAGCCAATTTTTTTCATACTAAAATAACTTCAATAAGAGCAAACATAATCAATAATGCTAGCTCACCCATAACCGATGATTTAACCGGAAATTTAGATGACGACAAAAAATCAAATAATATGTCACTTCAAGCTACATGTTCAAACTTTACCCTTCCTTCCTTAACCGAAATAAAACAGCTACTTCAAGGATTAAACCTCAAAGGGTCAAAATTAGAATACTTTCCGCCTTTTCTTCTCAAACGATATTTCTCAGTATTTGGTCCAGCTATTCTTCAAATTATTCATACGAGTCTGTCCACTTCATCAATTCCAACCGATTGGAAGCATTCAGTTCTTCTTCCTATCATTAAGGATACTAAATCAAGTTTGTCAGAATGCTCAAATTATCGTCCTATCTCGAGTTTACCATTTTTAGCCAAAATTACAGAAAAGGTAGTATTCCAGCAATTATCAGACTTCATTGACAAAACTCAGGTTTTACATCCTAATCAAACTGGATTCCGGAAAAATCATTCTACTGAACATTCATTACTTGGTCTTGTTACAACTATTCAATATTTTCTGGACCAACATAAATCGGTTATACTCATTTCTCTAGATTTAGCTGCAGCTTTTGATACTATCGATCACTATTTACTACTTCAGCGCCTTTCATCCATTGGCATTAAAGATCAAGTATTAGATTGGTTTCGATCTTACTTTTCTGAAAGATCTTCCACTGTATTTTTCAACAATGCTTTTTCAAAGCCGTATCAAAACAATTATGGAATACCTCAAGGATCCATACTTTCACCATTACTGTTCAATATTTACTTGGCCCCACTTTTAACACTCTGTCAATCCATAGGCTTTACAGTATATGCCTATGCAGATGATTTTCAACTTTTGCACACTATTGATCCCAACAGTTCACATGACATATCAGAAATCAATCACAAGTTAGCCAAAATTCACGAATGGTTAAACAACAATCAATTATCTCTAAGTATAACTAAAACTTCCACTGTGCTTTTCTCAGGGAAAGAAGGAGTACAACTTACCAGTCCAATAATAATTGACAATAAGCCCCTCAATCAAACAACTAACACAAAAATTTTGGGAGTCTTAATAGACAACAATCTCACTTTCCAAGCACACATCAGTGCTCTCGTTAAAAATTGTTTCTACAGGTTAAAGATGATCCGTTCGCTTGCCCCACTTCTCGATTCATTTTCCCTTAATACATTAATCCACTCCTTAGTTATCGCAAAATTAGATTATTGTAACTCCCTATTAAAAGGGGCTTACCAAAAGGATATAAGACGTCTTCAACTCATCCAAAACATTGCAATAAAGATTATTACAGGTTCCAAAAAGTTTGATCATGTCACACCTCTATTACAAAATGCTCATTGGCTGCCTATATCTTACAGGATTAATTATAAATTAGCTCTTCTAGTTCATAACACATTAAAAACCAATACTCCTGCTTTTATAGATAGGCTCCTGATTCCTTACAGTTCATCCAGAGTTCTCAGATCAGCCTCCCAATCTACTCTTAACGTTCCTTCACTGAAAATTATTGGAACCCGCCGTGCTTCAATTTTCTCTGTTACTGCCCCAATGTTATGGAATTCTCTCCCTTTGTATTTAAGACTAGAAAAAGATTTGCAAACTTTTAAAAAGAACTTAAAATGTCTTCTTTTTAAAGAAGCATTCAACTGATATTTCACTTTCTTAATTTTATCAGTTAATTCCTGAGCAATGATATCAGTTAACTTCTTTTCCCTTAAATATAAACTTTTATACTTCTATAATGACATTTTTAGGCCTTTCTATAATCCCTACCTCCCTAATGTGTTTTCCTTTTATGTTCTCTTTAAACAAAAATTGTATTTCGTCCCTATTTTCCCACTGTTTCCAGTTTTCTTTTGTCCAAAGATGTTACCCTAGTTTGTGTAGTATAACATTATGTATAAGTTAGTTTTGTTTTTTAAACTCTGTTTTTAATTTTGTAAAACGCTTTGAAATTGGAAAAGCGTTAAATCAAACAATTTAATAAACTTGAAACTTGAAACTTGAAACTTCATACTGGGCTGGGCCGGAGTGGAGAGAGGGTGGAAAGATTCTGGCTACAGGGTGCATTAACAAAGGAAAAAGGGGGAAAGCTGAAAATGGAGATAGTGACACAAAGAAGAGAAAGGGTAAGCAGGACCTTCTGAATAAGGATAGAGATACAGAGGGGACATGAAGAGGAGGTGAAATAGAGACATAGAAGTAATGCTGAAAAAGTGTGTGTGGGGGGGGGAGATAAAGACATTGAAAGGGCAAATGGTGAATATGGGGTAAAGACAAGGACAGAGACAAATGAAGATTCTGAAAAAGTGGTGAGATAGGGATATAGGTGAGATGGACACAAAGAAGGGTGATGCTGGAAAATAGGTGGAATGGTAATTCTGACAGACACAGAAGGGAAATGCTGGATCAAGGAGAGATGGGGCTCAGGCTGGATGGAATGAGGAGAAATGCCTTGTTGGCCCGGAACTTCCTCTCCTACGTCAGAATTGACGTCAGGGAGCGGAATGCTGGTCAGCGCGACGCTTCTGCAGGGAAAGCTTGGGACAGCGGTGGCTTGGGGACTATTCCCCGATGGCGGTGGCAGCAAACCGAGTGGCTTGGGGGAGGGCACGGAGAAAGAAAGAAAGGGGGCAGACAGAGAGACAGAAAGAAGGGGGAACAGGGAGACAGAAAGAAAAAGTTGGGGGAGAGAATGAGGTCTGGAGGAGAGGAAACATACAGGAGGCTGAAAGAAAGGAAGAAAGATTGGATGCACAGTCAGAAGAAGAAAGTGCAACCAGAGACTCATGAAATCACCAAACAGCAAAGGTAGGAAAAATGATTTTATTTTCAATTTAGTGATCAAAATGTGTCTGTTTTGAGAATTTATATCTGCTGTCTATATTTTGCACTATGGCTCCCTTTTACTAAACCGCAATATTGTTTTTTAGCGCAGGGAGCCTATGAGCATTGAGAGCAGCGCGAGGCATTCAGCGTAACTCCCTGTGCTAAAACCTACTATTGTGGTTTAGTAAAAAGGGAGGGGGTGTATTTGTCTATTTTTGTATTTTGTTACCGAGGTGACATTGCATAGAGTCATCTGCCTTGGGAAATGTATATGGCAGATATCTTTGTTTTGTGTTCAAAAGAAAAGGAAATGCATTTCTAGTTTTATTTCTACAGTGTTGAAGTACTTGTTGGCCCTTGCTGTGACTGGTGGGGATCCCCAAGCACCGCCAGCAGAGGACCTCCTCTAGAGATGGTCAGAACTCCCCTCCACCAAGCGCAGCAGTCGCTGGCAGCATCCATGAGCCACTGAGGTGCCAGCATCTGTGACTCAGGGACGCTACTGCTGCCTGCCAAGCTTGGCAAAAGGGACCCCAGGCCAACTGCAAAGGAAGTCCTCAGCTGACAGTTTGTGGGTTCTCATCAGCTGAGTATTTATATTTTATATTTACATTAGAGGTTCTGGTAGAAACCCATTTACAAAGTATGTATTCTTCCCAATTAATATTTCCAAATTAATAGTCTCTTTGCTTATATGTAAATGGGTCTCTACCAGAGCCTTTAATTCAGTAGCATAATTAAATAAAATAACTATTTCTGAAGTTTATAGGGAAGGATGGTGACGGAGGGGATTCCTCGCGGGGACGGGTGGGGACGGAGGGGATTCCTCGCGGGGACGGGTGGGGACGGAGGGGATTCCTCGCGGGGACGGGTGGGGACGGAGGGATTCCTCACGGGGACGGGTGGGGACGGAGGGATTCCTCACGGGGACGGGTGGGGATGGGTGGGATTTTGGCGGGGACGGGTGGGGACGGGTGGGATTTCTGTCCCCGCGCAACTCTCTACCCTGGAGTGCATACCTGTCAGTACACAGTTTTCCAATTGGCAACTTTTTATGTTTTGTGATAATGTCATAATCTTTATTTTCTCTTCTGCCTTCTTCTTTTCCCTCCATGGTTACTATCGTTCCTGTAAATAGGATTATGAGTGTTTTCAAGCATATTCATATTTCCAAAGAAAATATTTAAATGATATGCATCACTATACATAAATATTTATTTATTTTCCTATGTGACTGTATATTGAAATTGTTTTTCAGGGCTTAAGAAAGCATTTATTTTTGAAATGACCTAAAGGATCACGCAGCTGTCTTTTGGATAAGTAGAAATAATTTGGAAATTCAGCAGAAATCTCTGCTTCAGCTGTTAGACATGATTTTTCTGCTTCACAATCAGTTAGCTTTTGTGATTTGTTGGAGACCAGTTTGTTTATAATTAAATGATGCAACCAAGAGAAGTGGCAGAGGTGATTGGAATGACTTCCAACCTGAATGTTATTGTGTGAAATGAAATGACAATCTAGGACAATCACTATATATGATTATTTGCACTGTGCTACCAGCTCTGCTACTAACATCACTTGATTACAATAATTGGCCTTTGATTCATTTCTCACAACTGGTGCAAATCATTACTGCTCAACTTCTCACAGGCACTGCCTGTCATAATCATATTACCCCTGACTATTCAAAGGAAAATTAAATTTACATTTGTCACCTTGGTTTACATGTTTTGCATTGTACAGTTCCCTGGTATGTCAACATTTTCTTACCAATTATTCTCCTGTATATCAGTTGAGATCTGTCAATAAAGACTTGCTGGTAGCTCCTTAATTATGACTTACATGCTTAGCTGAAACTCATTCCTGGGCTCCCGAAAATTTTAAATTACAGTGGCGGAGAGTTGGGGTCCCCTTTATAAAGGAGGTCCAGTGCACCCTTATGTGGGTCTTTCCTGTGTGCTAAGGCCACTTTTTGGAGAGACGACAAAGCATTATATTTTACCGTTGCATTTTGCTAGACTCAATTGGACCCCAGTGTTTCCCACAGGTTTTACTTATTTAGATTATTATATTATAACCCTTTGACCATCATCGCCAGTTGTTTTTATCCCCTGAAGAAAGCAGATTTCACTCCTGAAACCTGGATCCTTGTTGGGACTATTAGATTAGTATATTTATAAAATAAAGCTTTGGTTGCATTGGACATCGCACTTGCCTGTTCTTTGTTTTTGGTTTTCTCTCTATAGCTGTCATCTTGTGGTGAAATAGCTTAGAAAAGGAACATAGGCAGGGTGGATTAAGCAAGGTGACGCATATTTCATCTTTAACAAGAAGAAAAAAGCTTTATTTTTTATGCCTGGGCATCTGGCTTTGGCTCTGAATTCCAGGTTCTATTTTCATTGCTGATGTCATATAATCAGTGTATTGTATGATAATAATGTATGTCTCTGTGGTTTATTTTTCTGGGGCTCATTTTCAAAAGAGAAAAATGACCAAAAAGTGACATAAAGGGGCAGCTGGACATTTTTTTTCCAAAGCATTCCAATTTTCTAGACTGATTTCTATGCTGTTCGTTTGCAGTATGTCTAAGGGCTCCTTTTACTAAGCTGCGCTAGCGGTTTTAGCATGTACGCTAGACGCTAACGGCACCATTAAGCTGGCATTAGTTCTAGCAGTGTAGCGTGGGGTTAGCGTACGCTAATATTCTGCGTGCGCTAAAAATGCTACCGCAGCTTAGTAAAAGGAGCCCTAAATCTCAAGGGGACATGTTGGAGGTATGGTATGGGCTGAACTAGGATGGGCTTATAACTTAGATATTATTCTATTACTATATAAAATGGCTCAAATATTTGTTCCCAATATAAACGACTGGGTTAGGTCAAAAAAGCCTAGTTCCAAAAAACGGAATCACAAATAAACAGATAGAGGAACCAGTTCAAAAAATACTTTCCACTTTCAACGGTGCTCAGAATCCAAGATGGAATGTAAGAACTCAGAGTGGGGGATTAACCCCTACCAGAACTCTTGTGGTATCTATCATTGCACCATGACTGCTGTGAAAAGTTGTTTTGAAACATTGAATAAAATAAGTGATACTTTGTAACTTGCACACTTTCAAATTGCTTATAATGTATGAATGATTCAAAGGTTAAGTAACTTAGCTGAAGATTGCTGCTAGCGTTAGTTTGGCTGGGTCCTGACGCGTTTCGCCTTACTGGCTTCCTCAGAGAACCCGCATACAATCTTGCATATTGTTATTTATCCTGGTTTGAAATCAGTGAAATTTTCTTTTCCTGTGAGTCGGAGGTCTGTAGACTACACCCACGTAGATTTTGAAACCAAGAGTTACATCGATTGGTGGTGTCTTTTTCCGTAGGTTTCCATGTACAGTGATACCTTGGAATCTGAACTTAATCCATTCCAGAACCCCATTCGAGTTCCAAAATGTTTGAATTCCAAGACAATTTTTCCCATTGAAAATAATAGAAATGAGATTAATCCGTTCCTTGGTCCCACAAACTCAGATTTTCAAATAATTTTAACACTAAATACACTGGATTTTTTTGTAATTCAGAACACTCTCAAATACAGTACAGTAAAAGAAAGGTAGAGTGAACCTTGATAACGAATGAGTCCAAAGCTCCAGCCACCATCCAGCATCTTTCGCTCATAAACTCGCCTCCTCATGCGTATTATCGCACCTGGCGCAACTTCTTCCCTTTCTAGTGGCCGCCCCTACAACTCACCTCCTCCTGCGTATGCACGCCCCTGACACATTTCCTGTTTCCGGCAGAAGTGGATGTGGCTGAGAAAGAAGTCATGTCAGAGGGGGAGGGGCGCCGGTGGCGGCTGACTTCAGACAAGAGCACGGACGGAAGAAGGAGTTTGAGTGAGTAGTACCATATCGCGGAAGTGGGGGGAGATAACGCTGAGCTGGGGAGGGCGGAAGAGATGGCAGGGATCACAGGGGAGGGAATGGGGCCGGTCCCCGAATGCATATGAAATGGGGTGCTCGGCACGTTAAATTTTCCAGTCTTTTTTTCCTCATTATCTGGGGCGTATGTTCAGATTCCTAAGCAGCGTTCGGATTCTGGGACAAAATTTGCTCTAATAATTAGTTCGGATTCCAAGTTGTTTGAGTTCTGGGGCGTTCGGATTCTGAGGTACCACTGTAAATGCCTAGTCAAATATGGAACTAACAAATATGTTTTCTTTGAACTGACACACTTAACTAGCTTTCTGGTTTTAAAGAGCCTTGAAAAAAAAGAGGGAACATCGAGTTAAATTAGGAATTTTGAACTCCCAAAATCTTCAACGTCAGAAACTTATTTTTTTTCTTAGTTTGATTTAGTGCCTACTTATTTGGTCACTCAGTTAAAATCTTGGATCTCAGTTTTTGAGGGCTTGAGTTTTGATTAAGTAGTATTGTAATTAAATTTTTTTTTTCTTTATTATTGTACTTATCCAAACTTTTCTATACAAGATGGTTTAATGCTTGATAAAATAAACTAATAAATAAATTAAAAAACACCAGTTACAGAATCCTGAAACCATTCCCCCTCCCCCCCCCCCCGCAACGATCATGACAGAAGAGATGCCTAATCTCTCCTGCCACGATCCCCCAAATCTTCCCTGGCAGAAGGGTGCCGAACCCCTCCTACCGAACACAACACCCCCACTCCCACCCCAGAACAGCTGTGTGATCACCGTCTGGAGGGTGCCCAATCCCTCCTTCTGGATACAACACACACTCCAAACCCCCTTCCCCCTGAAACCCTGCTGTACCACGCACCGAGCCTCCCAGATCCTTCTAACCCCCCTGGCCTCCTTCCTCTAACCTTGTGAGATGGACGGATGGACAGGTCCTCTCTCTGTCCAGCCAGCAGGCCCACCTTCCTCTGAATGGTCCATCGTACCCAGCAGTCTGCTCATGCGGCGGCCCTTAGGTCAAAGACCAGTGCCCTATTTGAGTCTAGCTTTACCTGCGTACATTTCTTGAATCCCTGGAGGGTGCTTTCCCCTTATAACAGCCTCTGGAAGAGAGTTCCAGATTTCTACCACTCTCTGGGTGAAGAAAAACTTCCTTACGTTTGTACGGAATCTATCTCTTTTTAACTTTAGAGAGTGCTCTCTCGTTCTCTCCACCTTGCAGAGGATGAACAATCTCTCTTTCTCTACTAAGTCTATTCCCTTCAATATCTTCAATATCTTGAATGTTTCGATCATATCCCCTCTCAGTCTCCTCTTTTCAAGGGAGAAGAGGCCCAGTTTCTCTAGCCTCTCATTGTACAGCAACTCCTCCAGTCCCTTAACCATTTTTGTTGCTCTTCTTTGGACCCTTTCGAGTAGTACTATGTCCTTTTACATGTACAACGACCAGGGTTGGATGCAGTATTCCAGGTGGGGGCGCACCAAGGCCCAGTACAGTGGCATGATAACCTTCTCTGATCTGTTTGTGATCCCCTTCTTAATGATTCCTAGCATTCTGTTTGCCCTTTTCGCCGCCACTGCGTATTGCGCGAACAACTTCATTGACTTGTCTACAAGTACTCCCAAGTCTCTTTCCTTGGGGGCTCTCTCCGAGCACAGCACCAGACATCCTGTATTTGTGCATATGATTTTTGTTACCGACATGCATCACCTTGTACTTATCCACTTTGAACCTCATTTGCCATTTCACAGCTCATTCCTTGAGTGCGTTTATGTCTCGTTGTAGGTCTTCACAATCCTTCTGTGTGCTCACTACTCTGAATAACTTTGTATCATCCACAAATTTAATCACCTCACTAGTCGTACCAATTTCCAGGTTGTTTATAAATATGTTGAAGAGCACGGGCCCGAGCACCAAACCTAGTAGAAGTATTGTGGTATGGACCCGACACAGTCCGTGTTTCAGTCACAGAAGACCTTCTTCTGGGGGCCTATAGAAGTGTGTGGACATAGAGACTATTGTTGGAATCTTATTTGGGATTTTCCTGGCAGATCCCACTCTCGATAGTCTTACAAAAGGAGCTTCTTGCGTGTCAAATAACTGGAAAGTTTGTATCATAAGTAGATTTTCATGTACACTTTTCTTTAAATTTTTAATATGTTTCCTTCATGCTTAAAAGATATTAATTTAAACACTATATTAAAATATCTTGATTGTTTAATGGGTAAGCAGAGCGAAGAGTGGTATATGGCACATGTTCTATATCTCAAAAAGTAGAGCTGATAGGAGAAAACTGGTGCCATTATTAGAATGAGCAGGTCAAATATATCCAGAAATAAGTCTAATATTTGAGGTACCCAAATGAGTGTTGGCCAGTGTAATCTTTATTATATACCTAAGGTTGTCAGAGGAATTCAAGGGGAGGGGGAAGTAGATATTATCTGCTCCCACGATAGACTGGATGTTACACAATTTCTTGAATCTTCACAGGATGTCATAAATAAACAGGCTACATTATTGGTTGTTCTTCAATCTGAAGAAACAGGCTGTCTAAATGTTTCCTGTTGTTTTTAGATCCACTCAGTTAAAAGCTTTTCTTCAACTTAAATCAAAAGTCTTGCCATTGATGGTACTTTATTTCTCAAATTCCCTTGCAAATTGGTAGATTTTGATTGTTATCATTATGCATTTTGGAATCCCTTGCAGCTGGAGAACTTCCTAGCTGGGAATCTGACAAGTCTCTGTGCATGAAACCACTGCTTCCTGATGTGTTAAGAGTGGTAAGATAGTATGATTTAGTTTACTGTCTGCACATGATTCTTGCTTGTATTATTATGTTTTTGTTTGCTTAATGGATAATATTGTAATCAATTTCTTCTTTTTCTTGTGCTTTATAATTATATATGTTAAAAAAAATCAATCAAAATGGTTTATATACTGGTATTTTAATTTCAGGAAATTATTCAAATATTTTTTTAAACCCTGCTAAGCTAACTGCTTTTACCACATTCTCTACTATTTGGGATTTTGCCAGTTACTTGTGACCTGGATTGATCACTGTGGAAACAGGATACAGGGCTAGATGGACCATTAGGCCATTTGGGGGAGGATGGGTGGAGAGGGCTTCAATAGCTTCAATGGAGAGGGCTTCAATGGCTGGGAGGGTTTAGATGGGATGGAGTAGGTTTTAACGGAGATTTCAGCAGTTGGAACCCAAGCATAGTACCGGTTAGAGCTTTGGATTCTTGCTCAGAAATAGCTAAGAAGAAAAAATGGATGGACCATTCGGGTCTTTATCTGCCGTCATCTACTATGTTACTATGTATTAGTCTGACCCAGTATGGCAAGTCTTATGTTCTTATTCTTATGTTCAATGAATTCAAGAGCTTTATTACATGACAAATGAAGAAATATTTTCTTCAATTCATTCTAGATGCACTTCTTAGTAATTGAATTACATGTGTCTTAGTCTTTCATACTGTTAGAAACAATAAACAAGTGATTCATGTCTATCCATTCCACTTCACTCATGATTTTAAAGGCCTCAATCATATCTTCTCTCAGCTTTCTTTTCTCTTAGCTGAAGAACCCCAGCTTCTTTATCCATTCCTCGTAGAGAACTTGACCCATCCCCTTTATCATTTTCTCCACCTCTCTGTACCTTTCTAATTCTGCTATGTGTTTTTTGTTTGTTTGTTTTTTGAGATGCAGTGACCAGAATCACATACAGTATTTGAAGTGTGGTCACTATCATGGAACAATGAAAAGGCATTATAATATTCCCTGTTTTGTGCTTAATCCCTTTCCTGATAATTCCTAACATTCTACTTTCTTTCTTAGCCTCTTAGCAGAAGATTTCAATGTATTGTCAACAGTGACAGCTATATTCTTGTTTTTGGACTGTGACTTGTAGGGGTATATCTGCTGTACCTTGGGAGAGCTATTTCTTATCTCTGGAAATGAGCAATGATCAATCCTCACTGGTTATCAGTAGAACACTGAATAGTATACAAGATAATGTTACTAATTTTCAAAACTAGAAGCAGTGGCCAACCTAGATTTCATTAATAGGCTTTTAATTCCTTACTTTCCTTATCGATCCCTTTGTTCTATTATCCAAAGCTTGCTTTCAGTTCCCACTTTGAAATATATTAAAATGCAATTTAGTATTTTTTTCAGTAACAGCCTCTACACTTTGGAACTCTGCACCTAACCACCTAAGAGTGTATACATCCCCTTTTAAAATATATTTACAGTCAAACCTCGGTTTACGAGTGCTGCGGTTTATGAGTGTTTTGCAAGACGAGCAAAACATTTGCAAAATCTGCGCCTCGGAAACCGAGCTTGCCTCAATTTGCGAGCCCCTCCCCACCCCCGTGATCCGGCATCCCCTCTGCTCGCGTCAGCCCTCCCCCCCCTGGCTCGATACAGCATCCCCCACTCACCCACCCAAACACAATCGCTTACCCCGCTCTGGCACCAGCACCAATGCACAGGACATGCCAGCGCCCGAAGATCCTCCCTGTTGCTTGTGCTGGGCCTTGAGCATCTGTGCATGCTCAAGACTTTCTAGTTCTCATTCTCTCTGAGATTCTCGGAAATCTCCAAGAATCTCAGAGAGAACGAGAACTAGAAGGCCTTGAGCATGCGCAGAGAGCTTTCTAATTTTTGATGGAGT
This sequence comes from Geotrypetes seraphini, assembly GCF_902459505.1. Classification (NCBI taxonomy): domain Eukaryota; kingdom Metazoa; phylum Chordata; class Amphibia; order Gymnophiona; family Dermophiidae; genus Geotrypetes; species Geotrypetes seraphini. Next base: position 245,694,905 of record NC_047085.1, on the reverse strand, counting down.
GAAAAATCGATCCATTTCTACCCATTCCACTCCACTCAGGATTTTGTAGACTTCAATCATATCTCCCCTCGGCCGTCTCTTGGAGCATTTAGTAAAAGGTGGGATATGTGTAGCTCTCTCCTGTTAATGACATTGAATATCACTTTAACATCTTAAAAATATTCCAGCATTTTCTTTTTTTTTTTTGACATTCCAAAAGAAAATGTAGCGAGGAGGCCTGCGTGCTTGATATTCAGGTGGGTATTCTATTATGATTCTTGCTGGATCCCTCTTTGGAAAAGAAAAAAATAAATAAATAAGCAAGTACTAAGAGAGATTTCCAAATGATATATGTATTCCATGTATTGATATGTTCATTTTAATTTTGAGTCACTATGTTGATCTTATTATTGACTTGCAAAAAATAAATGTGCTGTGTATGCCTCATGCTTAAATATATGAGTTTAATTGACTTATCCAGGAAGACCTTCAGAATCCTGCAGTTAGGCCTGCTATTATATATGCACTCAATGCCTTAGAATTAATAATAAAAATACCTTTAAATGGTAATTTGAAAATTGCTGACATTTGTTCAAAACAATGATGTAGCAGCTGACCTAAGGAAATGGAGAAGAGCAAATTGACCCCTCTTGCTATTTTCCACTACATTATGGGCCAGCATGTCCCCTATATCTAAAATTGTACATTAACAGTAGGTTGACAGCACTTTTAGGAGTGGAAAAAAAAAAATCAAAGCTTTCCAGAAAAGGATGCTGCTTTAATTACACAGGCTAACACTTTCCATTTTAAAGAACCTTTCATAAACAAAGTATTTAGATATAAATATCTCAAATCAGTAACCATTCATGGTCCTAGCTTCAGGTGCAGCATCCAAACAATTCTTTAGTATGTAATCAGTTCATTTTCCTTGGTTTGTTGCATAGCAACTCAGTCTGTTGGCTTTACAGTATACTGCACGGCCTTTGATCATATACTGGTCTTTTTAAAAAGCTGCGCTGCTGAGCAGCACATGTTAAATGCCAGGCCGCACATTCTATTCCTATGGTCCACTTGGCATTTAGCAGATTCTAAACCAACTCCACATAGTTTTCAGCCTAATGATTGCCCAGGAAAGCCCTAAATCACTGTGACAAAGCTGTTCCAAGCCACTTTCTCCTTTCTAGCTAGCTTCTTGGGAAATTCCTTACATTCCAGGATCTTCTTTATCTATGGTCCAATGAAGACACCAGCTTTGATATTTGCCTCAGACAGATGAGAGGAGATGTCTTGAAGGTACTTGAAGGCTGCCGACTCCTTATCTAGAGCTCTGACAAATTGTTTAATTAGGCTCAATTTGATGTACAGTGGCAGCATCAGTACCTTCCAGGAGTCCACCAGTGGTTCCCATTTGATGTTGTTTCTCTCCAAATAGAACTCGGCTAACAGAAATGCACATTAGAATCCCTATGCGTAGAAATTCCATGTGCAAAGAGGTATGACCGTTCACCTGACCAGGATGAATGAACAGATGCTGAAATGTTAGCAGAAATTAGGGAGGCTAACAAATAGGGTAACACAATAATAATAGGTGATTTCTACTACCCTGAGATTTACTGGATAAATGTAACCAATGGAAGGATTTCAGAAGAGGAGTACAGTGGTCACCGAAGGCAGCACATCAAAACATGGTACTTTAATGCACAATTTACAGTATTCTATGCTCTTCCCATGCATGTACTGTACAGTTCCCCCTCCGAATCCGCAGTTTCAGTGCCCGCGGATTGGGTTATTCGCGATTTTTAAAAACAAAGCTCTGCATCGGACCTTCCCCAGACCTTACCTGGTGGTCTAGCGGCAATGCGGGGCAGCATCGATCGTCCAATGCTCCTGCCCTGTGCAGAGCCGTCATCAAAATGGCTGCCGCAGGAGTATAGGATGATCTATCCTACCTCACGTCGCCGCTAGACCACCAGGTAAGGTCTGGGGAAGGTCCGGGACACAGGAGGGAGGCGGAGGTGGGTCAGAGCCGGCCCTAAAAATTATCCACAATTTTTCAATATTTGCTGGACGGCTCTGCCCCTAACCCCTGCGAATATTGAGGTTCTGCTGTATATGCCCACCGGGACAGACAGGGAAAAATGCTTGAGCACCTGAATAAATGAATGTAAACCGTTCTGAGCTCCCTTGGGAGAACGATATAGAAAATTTAATAAATAAAAAAATAAATATTAAGCAAGTTGTATTTGTCAGTTATAGCATAGCACTGAGCACTTAGCTACCATGGCTAGTTTTCTATAATTATAGCATGGAAATGGGGTTAAAGTTATAGAGGGTCTGAGTAAAACAGTTGCACTGGTGCATGCACAGATATCATAATAATGATTCCGTGCAGGACAGGCCAGTGTCAGACAGAGTTCATAATGATTTATTTAAATAATTATAATCAGGTGGCACCTAACATTATATCAAGTTGGATAATTTACTAAAAAAATAGCATCCTTACAATAATCGACATGCCTCCTCCCCGGTTAGTTTCAAACTTCACATGCTCCTGGTAACTCCAATAAGCCCTCAGTACCTTGGTGCTGAATTTGAAGTCATTTCATTCTAGATTTAAGTGCATTGGAGACAAGATTGAGTCTGTCAGATCTTGTTTTATGTGAAGGGCTGAACTCAAATTGCTTTCACACCCAGCTGTGTTTGATTTTATTTATTTATTTATTTATTTATTTGGTTGTTTATTTATTTATTTATATATCTATATTTTGCTTTTGCAGTTTATTTTATCTTGCTTTGCTATCTGTTCATCCATCTGTATTTTTTTCCCCCCAAAGGGTTAATTTATTCAGGCACAGCCACAGCTTGAAAGTGACTGAAGCTTAGCATGTCAAAAATTTAAACTCCCTTACTGTGTGGCAGGATTTTAATATTTCTCCAGTTTTAGTAGAAAGCAGCAGTAGCACTTGCTCTCCTCAAAAGGATTAGAGCTTCGGCAGCTATTGTATTATACGAACTGGTCTCCCCATGCCTGGTGCTCTGATATCCCGCAGCAATATCTGAGTGTACATTGATCACACATCCGGTGTGGGAGGGAGGGTGGTGGGAAATGCATTATTGTTTGTTATTCCTATTTTATTTATTGTGTGGAAATTATACATATATATCTACTTTTATTAGTTAAGGGGAGGGGAGAAAATGAGTGTTTTTCGAATTATTTGCATACTTAAAGTGTGTTTCTTGATTTGTTTGTACCTGCCAAAGCTTTCTTTCATGTGGTTCCAGCTGCTGTTGCCTTATGACAGCTACTTCCACAAGAATGGACAGTTTCTGTAAAGCCCAGATCTGGTGTAGCCCTTCCTTAATTTTGAAAGTACCTGTTTTAACTCTGTTAAGAACATAAGAACATAATTTGATTTGATTTTATTTCTTATATACCGCTATACCGCGAGGTTCGAAGCGGTTTACAATAAAGATACAATTAAATAAGATAAGTAAAGATAGGTACTTGGAAATTCCCTAACTGTCCCGATGGCTCACAATCTAGCTAAAGTACCTGAGAAAAACAATTAATGAATAGTAAAGATGTGAAATTTAAAGACAGAGATAGAAACAAGATATGAAACATCCCATCAAGAATTCATTGAATAAATTAAATTAGGATTAAAAATAGGAAATAAAATAACGATAAAAATAAATAAAATAAAAATGAATTCCAATCAGACAATAGGATCTGATGTTAGAAGATCATAAAGACTACATGCCAGGAGTGAAAGCTGGCATGCTCCTTGAGCCCTGAAATATGAAACCCAGCCACCAAACGATATTTCAGCCATATAGTAACCCTCTAACTGTACAAAACGCTTTAGAGTAATAGATCACTTACAGGTCATTGACCTGCGGGGCCGCCACGGGAGCAGACTGCTTGGCATGATGGGCCTATGGTCTGACTCGGCAGAGGCGATGCTTATGTCTTAACAGAGTTAAAACAGGTACTTTCAAAATTAAGAAAGGGCTACACCAGATCTGGGCTTTACAGAAACTGTCCATTCTTGTGGAAGTAGCTGTCATAAGGCAACAGCAGCTGGAACCACATGAAAGAAAGCTTTGAAATGCATTCCCTGAAGGCTGGAGATAATTCATTCAAACCAGTTGGAATATGGTTCACATTCTCAATTCAGATGAGCATTAACATGGAAATTCTAGAGCCAGCACCTAAACTTAGGCGTCACCCTGGTGATGCCTGTTAATTGAAAAATGCTGTCAGAAATGGCAAAAAATGGCAGCATTGAAGCGTCTACTTATGCCTAAATAAAAGGTGGCTGATATCACAGCTAGGTAGCTGCTTTTGAACATGGAATGCTAAAGTAGGCATGCCCAACGCCGAAAGTAGCGTTAGGCGGGCTAAAGCGGCTACCTAGCCACGATTCATGGAAAGATAAGCGGCTGGAATGTAGGCCTGGAAAACCTTAGCCTACATTTCGGCCACCTATCTATGCCACCATGGGGTCTTAAAGTCAGGCTGCTGCAGCCTTAAACTGATCGTGGCAGGGGAAGTGATCCCTGATCAGCTGAGCCGTGGGTTTGGGGAGTTCTGCTGGCCTAGCTGATCGGATGGGGGGAATATACCCCTGCCTCGATCAAATCGGCAGCTGTGGCAGGGGAACCCAGACATCGGCAGGAGGAATGCTCACTCCCTCCTGCCTATAGGTCCCCCCCGAACATATGACCCACCCCAACTTCCGATACCCCTGAACCTGCCAACAAATGCATGGCTCCCCCAAAAGCTGATACTTCCGAACACCCCACCCTGGCACCCCAAGCCACAACTCCCTTAGGGAGGGGCCTTAGGTGCCTGGGCCAATCAGGGCCTTAGGCTCCTGCCCGGTGCTTCCCACAATGCACTGGGAAGGGGAAGGCCCTCCATTGTGAAGAGGATGCACATTAGAGCAGGAAAGGATTGAAAAGGATCTGATGTCAGCTGCCGCCAAAAAAGACACTGCCTGACATTGTGGAGCGTAGTTTAAACCACCATAAAAATGAAAATATATCCAATGTGGCGAAGTGTGGTTTGGAGACCAATGTAAAAGGAGCCTTGATCCTGAAGAAGTTTAAATTGAAACACGATCATATTGCGTTGAGCCTAAACAGATAAGTGGGCTTTTTATTATACAGTGTTATAAATAATTAATTATTGACTGAAATAGAAAATAAGAATATATAAAAAGCAAAAAATGATCCATTGAAGAGCAGAATTGTTCAGAAAAATGCTTTCCTTATCAAAAACTCATGAACGAGTCTGCTGAGGATCAGAAAAAAGTTAAAACTTGAAAAAAATCTGGGGTATTTGTGGTTATTTGATGTGGTATTGCGGTATATAAAAATAAAGCTATTATTATTATGTGATCCTTGGACTATAGTCAGTTTTGTTAACCCTTTATTTGGCATTGTTGCCCAGAAGCAACGTATGTTTCTATGGCTCTTACGGGAGATCTGCAATTCTGCATCTCCTAAAGCCTATTACTTGGTACTGATTCTCTCGTTCAACATCAAGTTACATAAAAAGCAGCCGTTTTTATCATCTCAGCCATTCCACCATGACTCACGTGACATTTCTATGTATAATATTATAGTCATCATAGTCTGAGACATCTACTAATAGATAATTTTCCAAACCACCACTTTTTTGTATGACTACTAAATAAGGCACAAATGGAAATGCAGTCAATATAAAGTGTGACTGTGAGGGGTTGAATTTTGTGACTCGTGTGACAGCTACATTTGGAACTTTTCCAAATGGGTGAACATTATTGCCTTTTTGTAGCCCCACAGACAGTGCCCAGGTTTGTTGATTTTTTTCAGTTAACACCTACAGATGGAACAACATTTTAATGACAAGCACTTTCTCCAATTCTTTTGGCTGCTGAAGTACAGTGGTTTGTTTTGTGTGTGACTCACGTGACATAAAATCGTGACTCGTGTGACATTTATGCAGCTATAATTATAAAATTTGTAGAACGCAGGCTAGTTTTCAGTGCTAGACTGTAATCTGCAATTATATGTTATCTTTTCTTGTTTTCCATATAAAACAGGGGTCTCAAAGTCCCTCCTTGAGGGCCGCAATCCATTCGGGTTTTCAGGATTTCCCCTAAGAATATGCATGAGATCTATGTGCATACACTGCTTTCAATGCATAATCATTGGGGAAATCCTGAAAACCTGACTGGATTGCGGCCCTCAAGGAGGGACTTTGAGATCTCTGCTATAAAAAATATAACTTACTGATTAAGAAATTGTTGTTTTTTTCTGTAAAAATGTCTACATGCAATGTATTAATACTCAAGAAGTTTAGACTAGTTCAGTTCAAGCAATCAGCCAGAGCAAGTTCAACATTAGCAATAAATGAGTAATAAGTCAGTTGTGGAGTAAAAGTGAAATAAGCAATTAAAAGTTAGCAAAAAAAAAAAACCAACAACTACTTAAATTACAATTCTTCAAAATACAATGCAATAGCATAAAGTCTAGGCCTACAATAGCACCTCGTCACAGCACTTGTCAAAGAAAACCAAGTCAACACTACACTTCCTACACTATTTTATCAGTGTTGCAAATTACCTCTTTTAAGCACAACAGAAGTTATTGTAACTGCTAATTACAGTTGTAGTCCTCATACGTAAGGTGCAACAGTGAGCAGCGTGATGATGACACGGGTGTAGGAGCATGAACTTCAGTCAGCGTGTCATCTTAAGGCAAGTTGATGTCATTGGCTGTCTTGAAGCGATTTACATTTTGAGATATCTGGTGAATGAGTTCAAGCTTCACCAACTGCCCCTGCTTCTGAATGGCACGGCCGACAAACCAGTACTCATTGTTGCGCCAGTATAATGCATACCAGTGACCTTTTTCTGTGATGATAGTTGACTTCACAGCTTCAGCTGCTCCAGCTTCACTACCTGAACTTGTTGTGTTCTGTGCTGAAGTAATGATATTTGGTGTGATCCTAGGTATTTCACATGAGTACTGTTTTGTTATAATCAGCTCATTATGCCATTCAAAACAATTGCTTTGGCTTCTATGAAGACGTCTTCAAGGTGCAGGTCATGTTCACGCTGAGCAACCTGATCTGCTGTAATGCTTGTCACCGTTATGGACGAGTCTTTGACTACAGCAACAAAATCAGCCATACCATTAACGATGCACTATCGTGAACGAACCTTACGCTTCAGTGTGGCCCCCAACAACATCAACTGATCCCTTGCCATGGCTGGTGGCAAAAAAAGTTCCAAATCGGTTTCACATCATGACAATTATGTGACAGTTCTTTCATTGCAGTTCATACTTGTTCTTAAACTGGCTTGCAGGACCATCTGTCCAAATCTTTACTTCTGTCACATCATGAGGTAGTTTAGCCAGAACTTCACCAGTGAACATCACAGCTGATGTTTTGTTGTGGTGCATGTAATCACTCACAACAACATGTGATATTATTTGATCTCTGAACAAGGAAACAGATGCGTACAAAGTGACTTCTCCTTAGTTCCAGTGTGCTGACTGAATTTCGTCCTGAGCAACACAGGTATAATTCTCTGAGAAATCCATCTGAATTGTAGCAGTCTGAGACATGGGAACTGCAGCTTTTTTTTATTGTCTTCTTCATACTGCTTAGCTTGCATTCGTTTTATGTAACAGTGAGGACACATAATCATGCAAAGTCTTTATTGTTCCTTTCACTTCACTCTTCACCAGCCTTCCATTCTGCTTTTTCCATTTTGCTTCATTTTCTGTGTCCTGATTGGGTATTGGGTACTTTGCTTGAAACCCACACATGTTATGATCACAACGGCCAAACCAGCACAAGTCTTTTGCGGGGTTCACAAAGCAGGATGTGGCAAAGTCCTTGTCATAAACATGACTCGCGTGACATGATTTTAAACTGATACAACGACACCAAACTATTTAGTGGAGCTCGGACTAAAGAGGACTGCGAATAATTGCAAAGAGACTTGAACAAACTAGGGGAATGGGCGACGAGATGACAGATGAAGTTCAACATTGAGAAATGTAAAGTACTACATGTGGGAAGCAGAAATCCGAGGTACAGCTATACGATGGGAGGGATGTTATTGAATGAGAGTACCCAAGAAAGGGACTTGGGGGTAATGGTGGACATGACAATGAAACCGACGGCACAGTGCACAGCGGCCGCTAAGAGAGCAAATAGAATGCTAGGTATAATCAAGAAGGGTATTACTACTAGAATGAAAGAAGTTATCCTGCCATTGTATCGGGCGATGGTGCGTCTGCATCTGGAGTACTGCATCCAATATTGGTCACCGTACCTTAAGAAGGATATGGCGTTACTCGAGAGAGTTCAGAGGAGAGCGACACATCTGATAAAAGGTATGGAAAACTTTCATACGCTGAGAGATTGGAAAAACTTGGACTCTTTTCCCTGGAGAAGAAGAGACTTAGAGGGGATATGATAGAGACTTACAAGATCATGAAGGGCATAGAGAAAGTGGAGAGGGACAGATTCTTCAAACTCTCGAAAAATAAAAGAACAAGAGGGCATTCGGAAAAGTTGAAAGGGGACAGATTCAAAACAAATGCTAGGAAGTTCTTTACCCAACGTGTGGTGGACACCTGGAATGCGCTTCCAGAGGGCATAATAGGGCAGCGTATGGTACTGGGGTTCAAGAAAGGATTGGACAATTTCCTGCTGGAAAAGGAGATAGAAGGGTATAGATAGAGGATTACTGCACAGGTCCTGGACCTGTTGGGCCGCCGCGTGTGTGGACTGCTGGGCACGATGGACCTCAGGTCTGACCCAGCGGAGGCATTGCTTATGTTCTTATGATAACCTAAATTAAACAATGTTTATTTTTCATGTATGCCTACATCATATACTCTTATAAACACATAACGGAAATTATGCCAAAGTTCCTGTTATTACTGTTATTATCTACACAACAAAATAATACTTACTTTGACTCGCGTGACATCATATACAAAACTATTTTCACACACAATTTTTCCATTGCCATGTGAAAATTTTAAAAAAACCCTTCTATATCAGTTAATAGTAGCACACCACTTGTGCATGATGCAATATTGCATCAGCCTAGTTTATCTAGTTCAGTTACAGATTCTTTGCTAGGCTGGTACCCTGTCACCAGCGCTAAAACTTGTAAATTAGTAAGGGGCATTGTTCTCCCATGAAATAAGCAGCATAGCAGCAACAAATTTTTAAGATAATACCAGTTTCTTAAAGGGGGGACCATTACTGATTCAGAAAAATGCTAATCTTGGCAACAAGCACAATGTTTATTTTGTATGTCAAGTGTGGAATGGCTGATCTGCCAATTAAAGGGTTAATGAATGCACATCTCGACAGCAAAAGCTTCTGTACCTTTTATCATTCTGCACAAGTGTGACAAATCATTTTCTTTTGCATTTCTGAAAGAGCTGTAAATCTGATCCAAGCATAGCTTCAGTGTTAGACAAGCTAGGATTCCAAAAATGTGTAACTACTCAAAAACACATAAATTGCTCTATGGGGCTTTTGCTCACGTCATAAGTGTGACCATAAATAAAAGTAAAATTTTATGTTCCTGATGGCAACACAGTTTAATTGTTTATTATTATTATTCAAAGATGTTCACATGTAAAATTGAACTAGACATACTAAAAGCTTGTTTTAATTGTACTGTATTTAAATTGGGAAAATTTTTACCAGTAGCAAGAAATTTTAAAGCAAAAATATATTTACTCAAAACTCATAGGGCCTCTTTTATCAAGCTGCGTTAGAGGTTTTTAGCGTGAGCCAGCACAGTAAATGCTCCAACACTCGTAGAATTCCCATGTTAAAAACCTCTAGCGCAGCTTGATAAAAGGGGGGATAGTGAATGAGCAGAGATACTTTGCAGTACAATGAAACCTCGGTTTGCGAGTAATGCAGTTTGTGAGTGTTTTGCAAGACGAGCAAAACATTCTTGCAAATCATGCCTCACAAATGATTTGTGAGCCCCAACCCCCGAAAACCAACATTGCTCCCCCCGCCCATGAACCCCCACCCCCGAGAACTTGCATGGCCCGCTCACCCAAACCCAAACCGCAATCTGGCACCGGCATCCAGCACCAACCCATAGGATGTGCCAGTGCCGGAAGAGCCTGCCGCTTGCTGCTAATCTCTGCTGGGCTGGGCCTTGAGCATCTGCGCATGCTCAAGGCCTTCTGGCTCCCGCTCTCTCCCATCTCAAAGAGAGCGGGAGCCAGAAGGCCTTGAGCATGCGCAGATGCTCAATGCCCAGCCCAGCAGAGATAAGTGGCAGGCTCTTCCGGCACCTGCACCGGCACATCCTGTGGGTTGGTGCTGTATGCCGGTGCCAGATCGCAGTTTGGGTTTGGGCGGGTAATGCCGGTTCTTGGGGGTGGGCGGCGGGGAGGGCGATGCTGGTTCGCTTGGGTGGGGTGGAAGCACATCAGTGCCCTCAGGGATGAGGGTAGGTCTTTTTGGGATGTGATAGGGTGGGGTGAAAGCAAGCAACGCCAGTGGCCTCGTGGGGGGTGGGGGGTCTTTTGGAGATGTGGAATGAATCAAGGGAGTTTCCCTTACTTTCTATGGGGAAACTCACTTTGATATACGAGTACTTTGATTTACGAGCATGCTTCTGGAACGAATTATGCTCGCAAACCAAGGTTCCACTGTATTTGTTTGCTAAATGAGACTTTTTATCAACAAACATTTTACATGAACCATGCTGTTCTTAACATAGACCCCCCCATTTCATCAAGCTGCGTTAGGGTATTTTATCGCTGGCCGCTGCAATAAAAGCTCTGACGCTCATAGAAATTCTATGAGTGTTGGAGCTTTTACTGCAATGGCCAACAATAAAAAACCCTAACAAGGCTTGATAAAAGGGGGGCAAAAATTGTGTTTTTATACCCATGGCTTCCCTGGACATCTGGTACCAGGGTAAAATCAGAGACTGATAGATGTCATATCTCTTTTTCCATTTATCAGAGGAAGAAAGCATCATTTGTATGACAATTGAATTGGAGAAAATATTATTCTAATACATCTGATGCCAAATTTCCATGGAAAGGATCCCTTCTTAAGTGAACTCAGTTGCTCCTTAAAGTAGTGAGGTTAAAGAACTTACACCCCCCTCCCCTTTTTTACAAAACCTTAGCGCGGTTTATAGCACCAGCCATGGTGGTAACAGCTCCATTGCTCATAGAATTCCTTTGAGCGTCTGAGCTGTTACCGCCATGGCCGGCGCTAAAAACCATGCTACGGTTTTGTAAAAAAGGGGGGGGGGGCAAACTTATAACATTTTATTAGAATATAAGAACTGCCATCTTCAGATCAGACCTTCGGTCCATCAAGTCCAGTGATCTGCACACGCAGAGGCCCAGCCAGGTGTGCACCTAGCGTAATTTTAGTCACTCATATCCCTCTATGCCTCTCGTAAGGAGATGTGCATCTAGTTTGCTTTTAAATCCTAGAACGGTGGATTCCGCAATAACCTCCTCTGGGAGAGCATCCCAGGTGTCCACCACTCGTTGCGTGAAGCAGAACTTCCTGATATTTGTCCTGGACTTGTCCCCCCTTAGCTTTAGTTTGCTGAATTTGTCAGATGGGCCTGGATCGGGCCCAATCGGGCAGGTTGGTGAATCTGGCCCATTAAGACTTAGGGGCCCTTTTACTAAGCTGTATTAAGTGCTAATGCAGCAAAACAGTAATCTAACATTAGTTGTAGAATCTATGTGAAATAAATTTGTGATAATTATTTTTATTGATTTTGTTGTTGTTGATTTTTGGAAAGGGCATGTCAGGAGCAGAGAATGAGTGTAGATGTGCTAATAAGCGAACATATATATATTACCACTGTGTTAACTGATTAGCTGGTCCATAACATGAGAGGCTTTAATGCCTCCTAATGTCTGTATGCTAATCCTAAAATTAGTGCATGATCATTGAGACAAAGAGAAAAAAGCCCTTTATGACAGTCACATTAGTAATGGACTTGAAAGGGCATTTCAATAGGATGCTTAAGTCCAACTTTGGACATTTTGAGAAAAACAACCAAAAAATCAAGGTGGAAAAAATGTCCATTTTTGAACCCACAAGATGTCTATCTTTTTTTTTTTTTCTGAAAATGACCCAGCTAGATGTTTTGTCCAGGTAGACATCTAATTTATTTATTTTTGCCATTATTGAAATGACCAAATTAAAAACATCCAAAACAAGCCATTTGTATGTAGGACGGGCCAGTATTTTAATGGTTTGGCCACAAAGAAATGCCAGCAGAACAGTGGGGCACCTTAGGGGGCACTGTGGTGAACTTCACCTGAAAAGACCAAGGTCTACGTCTTGCCATAGCCCCATTATAATGTATGGTGAGCCTTCCAAAACCCACCCAAAACCTACTGTACCCACCTATCTACCACTCCAATAGTCCTTATATACTTGTAGGTGTCACTTATATGGCAGTACAGTGGGTTTTTTGATGGGCTTTGGTGGACTCATACTTTCTACCAGAAGTGTACTAAGTGCCAGAAATGTAGGACTTGAAAACCCTGGCCTACATTTCCAATGCCTACCTTTGCCGGAGGTGCAATTCCATTCAATGTGGTCCTTGTGTTGCCTCTCTTTTGTTTTTCTTGTCTTTCTAGGGTTTCCTATTCACTTGACATTTCTTTTCTCTCCATGTTAACCATCCATATTCTTTCTGCATCGCTGTCTTGTCCAGCATCTCTTCTGTGTCCTTGTTCCTGTTCTTACTACTTGTTCAGCATCTGACTTCTTAGTATTCCCACCCTTCTCTTAAATTCATTTTGCCCCTCTGTGTCCCTATGCCTCCACTTTTCCAGCATTGTCTGTGTCCCTGTCTCTATGCTTACTCCACACCCAGCATCTCTTCTCTCTGATCTATTCCTTCCCTCTCTCTTCCCTGCATCCTTCAGCCTCCATGTTGGATCCAACATCTCTCCCTTTCTTCCCCCTGCCCTTCCCATCTTTGTGGTTTGGCATATCTCCCTCTTTTCACCTATGATTTATGTCTTATAATCTGTTCCCCCTTGCTGGCATGTCTCCCCCTCTTTTCCTTTCTTCTAGTTCAGTCTCTTTCTCTCCCCTTTCTTGTCCCCCCTTCCCAGCACACCTCCACATCCCCCCCCCCCAAACCAGGTGCAGCAAATCCCACTATCCCCCAATTAGGTCCAGCATATCCCCCATACTCTATCTCTCCCTTCACCACCCCCACCCCCCCATGCTCCAATCCAGCCATTCTTCTTCCAAATTGCCACTGCTCCCTTTTCCCCTGACTCTACATTCACTGGCCTTCTAAATGTGGCTGGCGGCTGCAGAGATTTACAAATGCTGCCCTGTCACCAGCACCAGAGTCTTCATGGCACTGCATTCTGCCCTCTCTGACATAACTTCCTCTTTCCTCAGGGGTGGGACGCAATGCCAAGAAGACTCCAGGGCCAGTGTTAAGGCAGTGTTTGTAAATTGCTGCTATGCTGGCCATGTTTGAAAGGCCAGTGAAGGTAGAGTTAGGGGAAAGGGGAGCAGTGGGTAATTTGGAAGGAGAGGGAAGGGGAGATGGCGGAGGTGAGAGCAAGAGGGAAGGTGCTGGAAGGAAAGGTGCCGCTCCCTGGAGTGCCTCCTCTTACCACTCCTTAGGCCTCGGTGGCTGTCCTGTCAGCATGCAGTGCATAGTGTCTTTGCACGAGGTTAGAGAGAGGAGGTTCCAGCAAATCCACTTTGATGTACAGCATTTTCCAGTAGATCAAGGGACCAGCCTAGTGTGACCTGAGCTGATCTGTCATGTGCTGTGTGTCTGCGCTTCAGATTGACTCCCAGTGTTCGGACTCTGGAGCTGAGTTTTAATTTTCAGCAGGTTGCCACCGCCGCAGCTGCCCACCGCTTCCGCAGCCCACAAATAGTATAATCTAGAAAATAAGAAGGCAAAAGAAGAAGCTGCTTGGATACCCCAATGGAGCAACAAAAAGAGGACATGTCTGGGGAAACCCAAACATATGGTAACCCTATTCATTTTAAAAACAGGTCTAACCCAAAACGTCGCACTTGTGCCCTGGATGTTTTGTAAAATGTTTGATTAATGCTGTAAAATGTCCAAGTGCTAAGCCCACCCTAATAATGCTCCAAAACATGCCCTTAACATGCCCCCTTAAGATTTAGATTGCAAAAACAAATGGCTAGAAAATATCTGTGCAGTATAATCCAGACTGATAGTATATCATATATCAAGAAAGTGTCCAGACTGTATTTCAAATAACCAATTCTTGAAAACCTGACGCCTCAGCCCCACCACTCCACCGCAATATTAGATTCAAAAAAGGGGGAGATTTACTGTGGGAGCTTCATCATTGGCTGTCGGGTTTGAAAATTCTTTATATTACCCAAGTGTTTATATATTTTTTTCAATTTTAAGAACTTTTTCAAGAATAAAACATTTTAAGATTCTTCAATTCTTAGTTTTCCTAATATAAATTTTAAAGGTTGTTTATATACTCATCTCAGCACAAACCCCGGGAGTCAGACCCGACATGTTTCACACGAATGTGTTTTATCAAGGGTCTCCCTGTCGGGTAAAAAAAGAGAAAAAGTCACATACAATTGTTTGACCTCCCCCTTCAGTATCTATCATATTTCAAATTAATGTTCATCATCGTTTTGATGGTATGCTCACCAAAGGCGCCGCTGTCATACGACTCCACATTATTCATGAGTAGAAAATGGCGGCGGCGTCTTTGGAGTGGAGTTTAAATCCCCTCCCGCTAGCTTCAAAGGCTCCTCCCCCTGCGTCCTATTGGTCCCAACTGAATTACAGAGTACCCCATTCAATTTCAGCGTTTAATCCTTGAGGTTCCACCGTGTCTAAAGAAAAAATGAATCTTTGTTCCATTTCATTTAATTTCAACCGGTCATTCCCCCCTTCCCCCCCATCTATTTTCTTGATGACCCGCCATCGTAAATCTGTCACTGTATGGTTTAACCTTCCCCAGTGTTCAACTAACGGAGCTTTTATAATTTTGTTCATAATTCTCGATTTATGCTCAGTTAATCTGATTTTAATCTTCCTACTAGTGCGTCCCACATATATGAGATCGCACGGGCATATTATCACGTAAATCACACCCTGGGAATCACAGTTAGTGGTATTGCGGGCTCTCAAAGTGACAGGGCGCCCTGGAACTTGCCAAGATTCACCCTGAATGGCCAAAGGGCACCACTGGCATTTTCCACATATGCCATGATGTCCTGTCCCTCTTAGTTTCTCCGAGGGAATGCCATATTTTTGGAAGTTAATCTGTTGACCTAGTGTGCTCCCACGGGTGTAAGCAATTCTTGGAAAGGAGCTTAATTCTACATGAGGCTGGACTATAAACCAGTACTTTCTGAATATTTTTACCACCATCTGTGCAACTCTTGAGAATGGTAGAACACAGGTAAGATTTTCCCCTTCATCTTGAATAGTGGTCGGTTCCTGAAGTAAAAGCTCCCTTTGGGCATATTTGCCCCTATAAAAGGCCTGCTTTATAGATCTTATCGGATAGCCCCTATTAAAAAGGCGCTTCTTCAAATCTTTAGCTTGTTGTTGATATTCTTCTAAAGTGGAGGATACTCTACGTATCCTCAGGAACTGACCTACAGGTAAGTTGAACCGGAGTTTATACGGATGAAAGCTAGTAAAATGTAAAATTGTATTTCGGGTAACTGGTTTACGATATAGGGACGTGTGGATTTTGTCCCCATGGATTTGCACCGTGATGTCCAAAAAATCAATTTTTGTTCTATGGCAGGTCATCGTGAATTTTATATGAGGATCCACCGAGTTCAAGAATTCAATAAATGTGTGTAGATCTTGTATAGTGCTACGCCAGATGAAAAAAATATCATCTAAAAATCTGCCCCATGATTCTATATATGGCATCCACGGTGATGTGTAGACCCACGTTTCCTCAAATCTAGCCATATATAGGGCTGCCACAGAGGGGGCGAGGGTTGCACCCAGAGCCACCCCCTGTGTCTGTTGATAGAATGAGTGATGATGTTTAAAATAATTATGCTTGATAACCCACGTAGCTAACTGCATCAGGAATTCGGTGGGAATCCGATGGGGTTCACGTTTGCGGAGGGACTCTCTGATAACTACCAGAGCTTCTTCTTGAGGGATCTGTGTATATAAAGACACAACATCGAGAGTCACCAACCATATATCTGTAGTGTTGTTTTGAAAATTGTCTAAACCTCTCAAGAAATGGGAAGAATCCTTAATGTAGGATTTGATCTTTGGTACTTCTTCCCTGAGGAAAAATTTTAAACTTTTGAGAGTGGTTCCAGAATAGAGGATCGAGTATTGACGATGGGTCTCCCCGGTGGGTTGTCTAAGGTCTTATGGATTTTCGGTACAAATGAGATCCTCGGAATCTTCGGATTTTTCTCGAATAAAAAAGTATATTCTTTTTTGGTGATAATGCCTCGCTCACGATAGTCATTCAAAAGTTCCAATATTTCCTCCCCCAACGATGTTGTGGGGTCCACCTCCAGGAGTTTATATGCTCGAGTATCCGCTAGTTGGCGTGTTGCTTCTTGTTCATACTTTATCCTATCTAAAATAACCGTGGCGCCTCCTTTATCTGCCTTTATGATAATAATATCTTTATTGGCAATTAGTTCTTGGAAACCTCTATTTTGAGCTCTTGTAGTATTATAGGGTCCCATATCGCGCCATGTTCTTTGAAGGTCCTTCAGCTCTACATTAACCAGCTCGCGAAAAGTATGAATCAAAGGATCCATAGGGCCAGGAGGGATCCATTGGGATTTAGTCTTACATATCAAAATGGAATCGCTCTCTAGTAATGATTTATCTTCTATAGATTCTTCCTCCATGGATTGTAATATTTGTTCATTCTTTTCCCCAAAGAAGACCTTTAACTGCATCTTTCGAATAAACTTATGAAATGCTACGTGTAGCTTGAAAAAATCCGGGGGGTGGGTCCTGACAAAACCCAGTCCCTTCTCTAAGATTTCCATCTGTGAGTTCGTAAGGATTATAGTAGAAAGGTTTATTACTGTCGAGGGGGCAATGTACGAGTTTTGCCCCTCCCTCGTTGTCGTCTCGTCCGTCCTTGTCCCCGAGAGTCTATGTTGGTAGACTCCCCTGGTTTCTCCACTGTTGTCTCCATCGAGCCCTCACTTGAAACATCTGACTCCCCTGAGGTACTATCAAAGGTGACTTTTTTCTTGTAGGTGGTAGTAGGAATCTTTCTTTGCCACGAATATACTCGATCCTGTGAGTAATCTCTTTGATCCCTTTTCCATTTTTTTATTTTGTTAGTCCTAATTTCATCCCTAAAAGTCTTCATGGTGGTTTTCAACTCCCTCAGTTTTCTGTCAAATTCACCAGTATCAGGTGTTTGTTGTAATTCATTCTCAATGATGCTAACCTTGTTGCATAATTCTTTTTCTGTGATTTCTGTGGTTTCCACCAGAAGGATCATAAGATCGCGGGAGCATTTATTTAAAATTGCTGTCCATCGTTCTCCAAATGACTTGTCTGTTGTAATCATTTTCGGTTCTTTTAAAATGCGCAGACCCCTAGGGATCATTGCATTTTTTAGGTACTGAACTAATGTACTGCAATGTAGCTCAGCTCTAATAGCTCTTTTCATGGTACTCTCCAGTTCGAGCCAAGAGGACTCTGCAGGGGGTGTGTCTTCATTGTCCAAAAGAGCAGGTCGCAAAAGTGTTTTTCTGAATTGCTCTTCATTGTATCCATCAAATTGTGATTGTTCTGATGCCATGTCAATAATAACTTTTAGCTTGCAAAAACAAATGGCTAGAAAATATCTGTGCAGTATAATCCAGACTGATAGTATATCATATATCAAGAAAGTGTCCAGACTGTATTTCAAATAACCAATTCTTGAAAACCTGACGCCTCAGCCCCACCACTCCACCGCAATATTAGATTCAAAAAAGGGGGAGATTTACTGTGGGAGCTTCATCATTGGCTGTCGGGTTTGAAAATTCTTTATATTACCCAAGTGTTTATATATTTTTTTCAATTTTAAGAACTTTTTCAAGAATAAAACATTTTAAGATTCTTCAATTCTTAGTTTTCCTAATATAAATTTTAAAGGTTGTTTATATACTCATCTCAGCACAAACCCCGGGAGTCAGACCCGACATGTTTCACACGAATGTGTTTTATCAAGGGTCTCCCTGTCGGGTAAAAAAAGAGAAAAAGTCACATACAATTGTTTGACCTCCCCCTTCAGTATCTATCATATTTCAAATTAATGTTCATCATCGTTTTGATGGTATGCTCACCAAAGGCGCCGCTGTCATACGACTCCACATTATTCATGAGTAGAAAATGGCGGCGGCGTCTTTGGAGTGGAGTTTAAATCCCCTCCCGCTAGCTTCAAAGGCTCCTCCCCCTGCGTCCTATTGGTCCCAACTGAATTACAGAGTACCCCATTCAATTTCAGCGTTTAATCCTTGAGGTTCCACCGTGTCTAAAGAAAAAATGAATCTTTGTTCCATTTCATTTAATTTCAACCGGTCATTCCCCCCTTCCCCCCCATCTATTTTCTTGATGACCCGCCATCGTAAATCTGTCACTGTATGGTTTAACCTTCCCCAGTGTTCAACTAACGGAGCTTTTATAATTTTGTTCATAATTCTCGATTTATGCTCAGTTAATCTGATTTTAATCTTCCTACTAGTGCGTCCCACATATATGAGATCGCACGGGCATATTATCACGTAAATCACACCCTGGGAATCACAGTTAGTGGTATTGCGGGCTCTCAAAGTGACAGGGCGCCCTGGAACTTGCCAAGATTCACCCTGAATGGCCAAAGGGCACCACTGGCATTTTCCACATATGCCATGATGTCCTGTCCCTCTTAGTTTCTCCGAGGGAATGCCATATTTTTGGAAGTTAATCTGTTGACCTAGTGTGCTCCCACGGGTGTAAGCAATTCTTGGAAAGGAGCTTAATTCTACATGAGGCTGGACTATAAACCAGTACTTTCTGAATATTTTTACCACCATCTGTGCAACTCTTGAGAATGGTAGAACACAGGTAAGATTTTCCCCTTTATCTTGAATAGTGGTCGGTTCCTGAAGTAAAAGCTCCCTTTGGGCATATTTGCCCCTATAAAAGGCCTGCTTTATAGATCTTATCGGATAGCCCCTATTAAAAAGGCGCTTCTTCAAATCTTTAGCTTGTTGTTGATATTCTTCTAAAGTGGAGGATACTCTACGTATCCTCAGGAACTGACCTACAGGTAAGTTGAACCGGAGTTTATACGGATGAAAGCTAGTAAAATGTAAAATTGTATTTCGGGTAACTGGTTTACGATATAGGGACGTGTGGATTTTGTCCCCATGGATTTGCACCGTGATGTCCAAAAAATCAATTTTTGTTCTATGGCAGGTCATCGTGAATTTTATATGAGGATCCACCGAGTTCAAGAATTCAATAAATGTGTGTAGATCTTGTATGCTACGCCAGATGAAAAAAATATCATCTAAAAATCTGCCCCATGATTCTATATATGGCATCCACGGTGATGTGTAGACCCACGTTTCCTCAAATCTAGCCATATATAGGGCTGCCACAGAGGGGGCGAGGGTTGCACCCATAGCCACCCCTGTGTCTGTTGATAGAATGAGTGATGATGTTTAAAATAATTATGCTTGATAACCCACGTAGCTAACTGCATCAGGAATTCGGTGGGAATCCGATGGGGTTCACGTTTGCGGAGGGACTCTCTGATAACTACCAGAGCTTCTTCTTGAGGGATCTGTGTATATAAAGACACAACATCGAGAGTCACCAACCATATATCTGTAGTGTTGTTTTGAAAATTGTCTAAACCTCTCAAGAAATGGGAAGAATCCTTAATGTAGGATTTGATCTTTGGTACTTCTTCCCTGAGGAAAAATTTTAAACTTTTGAGAGTGGTTCCAGAATAGAGGATCGAGTATTGACGATGGGTCTCCCCGGTGGGTTGTCTAAGGTCTTATGGATTTTCGGTACAAATGAGATCCTCGGAATCTTCGGATTTTTCTCGAATAAAAAAGTATATTCTTTTTTGGTGATAATGCCTCGCTCACGATAGTCATTCAAAAGTTCCAATATTTCCTCCCCCAACGATGTTGTGGGGTCCACCTCCAGGAGTTTATATGCTCGAGTATCCGCTAGTTGGCGTGTTGCTTCTTGTTCATACTTTATCCTATCTAAAATAACCGTGGCGCCTCCTTTATCTGCCTTTATGATAATAATATCTTTATTGGCAATTAGTTCTTGGAAACCTCTATTTTGAGCTCTTGTAGTATTATAGGGTCCCATATCGCGCCATGTTCTTTGAAGGTCCTTCAGCTCTACATTAACCAGCTCGCGAAAAGTATGAATCAAAGGATCCATAGGGCCAGGAGGGATCCTTTGGGATTTAGTCTTACATATCAAAATGGAATCGCTCTCTAGTAATGATTTATCTTCTATAGATTCTTCCTCCATGGATTGTAATATTTGTTCATTCTTTTCCCCAAAGAAGACCTTTAACTGCATCTTTCGAATAAACTTATGAAATGCTACGTGTAGCTTGAAAAAATCCGGGGGGTGGGTCCTGACAAAACCCAGTCCCTTCTCTAAGATTTCCATCTGTGAGTTCGTAAGGATTATAGTAGAAAGGTTTATTACTGTCGAGGGGGCAATGTACGAGTTTTGCCCCTCCCTCGTTGTCGTCTCGTCCGTCCTTGTCCCCGAGAGTCTATGTTGGTAGACTCCCCTGGTTTCTCCACTGTTGTCTCCATCGAGCCCTCACTTGAAACATCTGACTCCCCTGAGGTACTATCAAAGGTGACTTTTTTCTTGTAGGTGGTAGTAGGAATCTTTCTTTGCCACGAATATACTCGATCCTGTGAGTAATCTCTTTGATCCCTTTTCCATTTTTTTATTTTGTTAGTCCTAATTTCATCCCTAAAAGTCTTCATGGTGGTTTTCAACTCCCTCAGTTTTCTGTCAAATTCACCAGTATCAGGTGTTTGTTGTAATTCATTCTCAATGATGCTAACCTTGTTGCATAATTCTTTTTCTGTGATTTCTGTGGTTTCCACCAGAAGGATCATAAGATCGCGGGAGCATTTATTTAAAATTGCTGTCCATCGTTCTCCAAATGACTTGTCTGTTGTAATCATTTTCGGTTCTTTTAAAATGCGCAGACCCCTAGGGATCATTGCATTTTTTAGGTACTGAACTAATGTACTGCAATGTAGCTCAGCTCTAATAGCTCTTTTCATGGTACTCTCCAGTTCGAGCCAAGAGGACTCTGCAGGGGGTGTGTCTTCATTGTCCAAAAGAGCAGGTCGCAAAAGTGTTTTTCTGAATTGCTCTTCATTGTATCCATCAAATTGTGATTGTTCTGATGCCATGTCAATAATAACTTTTAGCTTGCAAAAACAAATGGCTAGAAAATATCTGTGCAGTATAATCCAGACTGATAGTATATCATATATCAAGAAAGTGTCCAGACTGTATTTCAAATAACCAATTCTTGAAAACCTGACGCCTCAGCCCCACCACTCCACCGCAATATTAGATTCAAAAAAGGGGGAGATTTACTGTGGGAGCTTCATCATTGGCTGTCGGGTTTGAAAATTCTTTATATTACCCAAGTGTTTATATATTTTTTTTCAATTTTAAGAACTTTTTCAAGAATAAAACATTTTAAGATTCTTCAATTCTTAGTTTTCCTAATATAAATTTTAAAGGTTGTTTATATACTCATCTCAGCACAAACCCCGGGAGTCAGACCCGACATGTTTCACACGAATGTGTTTTATCAAGGGTCTCCCTGTCGGGTAAAAAAAGAGAAAAAGTCACATACAATTGTTTGACCTCCCCCTTCAGTATCTATCATATTTCAAATTAATGTTCATCATCGTTTTGATGGTATGCTCACCAAAGGCGCCGCTGTCATACGACTCCACATTATTCATGAGTAGAAAATGGCGGCGGCGTCTTTGGAGTGGAGTTTAAATCCCCTCCCGCTAGCTTCAAAGGCTCCTCCCCCTGCGTCCTATTGGTCCCAACTGAATTACAGAGTACCCCATTCAATTTCAGCGTTTAATCCTTGAGGTTCCACCGTGTCTAAAGAAAAAATGAATCTTTGTTCCATTTCATTTAATTTCAACCGGTCATTCCCCCCTTCCCCCCCATCTATTTTCTTGATGACCCGCCATCGTAAATCTGTCACTGTATGGTTTAACCTTCCCCAGTGTTCAACTAACGGAGCTTTTATAATTTTGTTCATAATTCTCGATTTATGCTCAGTTAATCTGATTTTAATCTTCCTACTAGTGCGTCCCACATATATGAGATCGCACGGGCATATTATCACGTAAATCACACCCTGGGAATCACAGTTAGTGGTATTGCGGGCTCTCAAAGTGACAGGGCGCCCTGGAACTTGCCAAGATTCACCCTGAATGGCCAAAGGGCACCACTGGCATTTTCCACATATGCCATGATGTCCTGTCCCTCTTAGTTTCTCCGAGGGAATGCCATATTTTTGGAAGTTAATCTGTTGACCTAGTGTGCTCCCACGGGTGTAAGCAATTCTTGGAAAGGAGCTTAATTCTACATGAGGCTGGACTATAAACCAGTACTTTCTGAATATTTTTACCACCATCTGTGCAACTCTTGAGAATGGTAGAACACAGGTAAGATTTTCCCCTTTATCTTGAATAGTGGTCGGTTCCTGAAGTAAAAGCTCCCTTTGGGCATATTTGCCCCTATAAAAGGCCTGCTTTATAGATCTTATCGGATAGCCCCTATTAAAAAGGCGCTTCTTCAAATCTTTAGCTTGTTGTTGATATTCTTCTAAAGTGGAGGATACTCTACGTATCCTCAGGAACTGACCTACAGGTAAGTTGAACCGGAGTTTATACAGATGAAAGCTAGTAAAATGTAAAATTGTATTTCGGGTAACTGGTTTACGATATAGGGACGTGTGGATTTTGTCCCCATGGATTTGCACCGTGATGTCCAAAAAATCAATTTTTGTTCTATGGCAGGTCATCGTGAATTTTATATGAGGATCCACCGAGTTCAAGAATTCAATAAATGTGTGTAGATCTTGTATAGTGCTACGCCAGATGAAAAAAATATCATCTAAAAATCTGCCCCATGATTCTATATATGGCATCCACGGTGATGTGTAGACCCACGTTTCCTCAAATCTAGCCATATATAGGGCTGCCACAGAGGGGGCGAGGGTTGCACCCATAGCCACCCCTGTGTCTGTTGATAGAATGAGTGATGATGTTTAAAATAATTATGCTTGATAACCCACGTAGCTAACTGCATCAGGAATTCGGTGGGAATCCGATGGGGTTCACGTTTGCGGAGGGACTCTCTGATAACTACCAGAGCTTCTTCTTGAGGGATCTGTGTATATAAAGACACAACATCGAGAGTCACCAACCATATATCTGTAGTGTTGTTTTGAAAATTGTCTAAACCTCTCAAGAAATGGGAAGAATCCTTAATGTAGGATTTGATCTTTGGTACTTCTTCCCTGAGGAAAAATTTTAAACTTTTGAGAGTGGTTCCAGAATAGAGGATCGAGTATTGACGATGGGTCTCCCCGGTGGGTTGTCTAAGGTCTTATGGATTTTCGGTACAAATGAGATCCTCGGAATCTTCGGATTTTTCTCGAATAAAAAAGTATATTCTTTTTTGGTGATAATGCCTCGCTCACGATAGTCATTCAAAAGTTCCAATATTTCCTCCCCCAACGATGTTGTGGGGTCCACCTCCAGGAGTTTATATGCTCGAGTATCCGCTAGTTGGCGTGTTGCTTCTTGTTCATACTTTATCCTATCTAAAATAACCGTGGCGCCTCCTTTATCTGCCTTTATGATAATAATATCTTTATTGGCAATTAGTTCTTGGAAACCTCTATTTTGAGCTCTTGTAGTATTATAGGGTCCCATATCGCGCCATGTTCTTTGAAGGTCCTTCAGCTCTACATTAACCAGCTCGCGAAAAGTATGAATCAAAGGATCCATAGGGCCAGGAGGGATCCTTTGGGATTTAGTCTTACATATCAAAATGGAATCGCTCTCTAGTAATGATTTATCTTCTATAGATTCTTCCTCCATGGATTGTAATATTTGTTCATTCTTTTCCCCAAAGAAGACCTTTAACTGCATCTTTCGAATAAACTTATGAAATGCTACGTGTAGCTTGAAAAAATCCGGGGGGTGGGTCCTGACAAAACCCAGTCCCTTCTCTAAGATTTCCATCTGTGAGTTCGTAAGGATTATAGTAGAAAGGTTTATTACTGTCGAGGGGGCAATGTACGAGTTTTGCCCCTCCCTCGTTGTCGTCTCGTCCGTCCTTGTCCCCGAGAGTCTATGTTGGTAGACTCCCCTGGTTTCTCCACTGTTGTCTCCATCGAGCCCTCACTTGAAACATCTGACTCCCCTGAGGTACTATCAAAGGTGACTTTTTTCTTGTAGGTGGTAGTAGGAATCTTTCTTTGCCACGAATATACTCGATCCTGTGAGTAATCTCTTTGATCCCTTTTCCATTTTTTTATTTTGTTAGTCCTAATTTCATCCCTAAAAGTCTTCATGGTGGTTTTCAACTCCCTCAGTTTTCTGTCAAATTCACCAGTATCAGGTGTTTGTTGTAATTCATTCTCAATGATGCTAACCTTGTTGCATAATTCTTTTTCTGTGATTTCTGTGGTTTCCACCAGAAGGATCATAAGATCGCGGGAGCATTTATTTAAAATTGCTGTCCATCGTTCTCCAAATGACTTGTCTGTTGTAATCATTTTCGGTTCTTTTAAAATGCGCAGACCCCTAGGGATCATTGCATTTTTTAGGTACTGAACTAATGTACTGCAATGTAGCTCAGCTCTAATAGCTCTTTTCATGGTACTCTCCAGTTCGAGCCAAGAGGACTCTGCAGGGGGTGTGTCTTCATTGTCCAAAAGAGCAGGTCGCAAAAGTGTTTTTCTGAATTGCTCTTCATTGTATCCATCAAATTGTGATTGTTCTGATGCCATGTCAATAATAACTTTTAGCTTGCAAAAACAAATGGCTAGAAAATATCTGTGCAGTATAATCCAGACTGATAGTATATCATATATCAAGAAAGTGTCCAGACTGTATTTCAAATAACCAATTCTTGAAAACCTGACGCCTCAGCCCCACCACTCCACCGCAATATTAGATTCAAAAAAGGGGGAGATTTACTGTGGGAGCTTCATCATTGGCTGTCGGGTTTGAAAATTCTTTATATTACCCAAGTGTTTATATATTTTTTTCAATTTTAAGAACTTTTTCAAGAATAAAACATTTTAAGATTCTTCAATTCTTAGTTTTCCTAATATAAATTTTAAAGGTTGTTTATATACTCATCTCAGCACAAACCCCGGGAGTCAGACCCGACATGTTTCACACGAATGTGTTTTATCAAGGGTCTCCCTGTCGGGTAAAAAAAGAGAAAAAGTCACATACAATTGTTTGACCTCCCCCTTCAGTATCTATCATATTTCAAATTAATGTTCATCATCGTTTTGATGGTATGCTCACCAAAGGCGCCGCTGTCATACGACTCCACATTATTCATGAGTAGAAAATGGCGGCGGCGTCTTTGGAGTGGAGTTTAAATCCCCTCCCGCTAGCTTCAAAGGCTCCTCCCCCTGCGTCCTATTGGTCCCAACTGAATTACAGAGTACCCCATTCAATTTCAGCGTTTAATCCTTGAGGTTCCACCGTGTCTAAAGAAAAAATGAATCTTTGTTCCATTTCATTTAATTTCAACCGGTCATTCCCCCCTTCCCCCCCATCTATTTTCTTGATGACCCGCCATCGTAAATCTGTCACTGTATGGTTTAACCTTCCCCAGTGTTCAACTAACGGAGCTTTTATAATTTTGTTCATAATTCTCGATTTATGCTCAGTTAATCTGATTTTAATCTTCCTACTAGTGCGTCCCACATATATGAGATCGCACGGGCATATTATCACGTAAATCACACCCTGGGAATCACAGTTAGTGGTATTGCGGGCTCTCAAAGTGACAGGGCGCCCTGGAACTTGCCAAGATTCACCCTGAATGGCCAAAGGGCACCACTGGCATTTTCCACATATGCCATGATGTCCTGTCCCTCTTAGTTTCTCCGAGGGAATGCCATATTTTTGGAAGTTAATCTGTTGACCTAGTGTGCTCCCACGGGTGTAAGCAATTCTTGGAAAGGAGCTTAATTCTACATGAGGCTGGACTATAAACCAGTACTTTCTGAATATTTTTACCACCATCTGTGCAACTCTTGAGAATGGTAGAACACAGGTAAGATTTTCCCCTTCATCTTGAATAGTGGTCGGTTCCTGAAGTAAAAGCTCCCTTTGGGCATATTTGCCCCTATAAAAGGCCTGCTTTATAGATCTTATCGGATAGCCCCTATTAAAAAGGCGCTTCTTCAAATCTTTAGCTTGTTGTTGATATTCTTCTAAAGTGGAGGATACTCTACGTATCCTCAGGAACTGACCTACAGGTAAGTTGAACCGGAGTTTATACGGATGAAAGCTAGTAAAATGTAAAATTGTATTTCGGGTAACTGGTTTACGATATAGGGACGTGTGGATTTTGTCCCCATGGATTTGCACCGTGATGTCCAAAAAATCAATTTTTGTTCTATGGAAGGTCATCGTGAATTTTATATGAGGATCCACCGAGTTCAAGAATTCAATAAATGTGTGTAGATCTTGTATAGTGCTACGCCAGATGAAAAAAATATCATCTAAAAATCTGCCCCAAGATTTAGATGCACTGGAGACAAAACGAGTAGAAAGTTGACTAAAAATTCAGTTTCAAAAATGCCCACTTGGATGTTTTGACCAGCAAAAAAATCCAAGTGCCAGTTTATGCCATCTTTTGGATGTCTAATTTTTTGAAAATGAGCCCCTTGGGCCCTTAGCATGTAGGAACGTCCTGCCTAAGGACATGCAAATACCTTTTTTTTTTTTTTTTAGCGCAGCTTAGTAGAAGGGCACCTTAATGTATGTCATACTAATGCTGTTTCCGATCCTACTAAAATCTAAAGGCACCCTTTCATTAAAGTGTGGTAAAGCTTTACACATACCACATGGTAAGTACCCAAATTATCACGTAGTAACTACAGAGCCTGTGCGATACCTGGTTGTGAGCAGTCCCTGCTTCTTCCCATATATTTATTGCTCAAACAATGCCGTTACTCTGCAGTATGTATAGTGACAGTGCAGATGCATTAACCACTCCTGTTTAGAAAGTTGTAAGTTTATCCATTTTATCTGCATTGATGATAGTTGTTACATAGCAGTGGCAGGCTTCTATGTTCCAGATGGCCAATTGGGAGCGCCAGCGCAAGCGGGGTGCCACTAGATGGCAGACAGTG
This sequence comes from Geotrypetes seraphini, assembly GCF_902459505.1. NCBI lineage: Eukaryota > Metazoa > Chordata > Amphibia > Gymnophiona > Dermophiidae > Geotrypetes > Geotrypetes seraphini. The sequence goes on along the minus strand of NC_047085.1, from coordinate 245,667,428 downwards.
GCTTATCTGGACTGTTGAAGTTCTTTCTAATGCGGGCCATTTTCCTAGGATGCAGGGGGAGGGGTTGGGGGGATGGAGGGTGGGCACTGGGGTGTTGGGATACAGGAGGGGGGCTTTCTGTATTTTTGTATAAAAATTGGACTTTGCATGGGAGTTCTTTTTGTTTGACCTGCTTGACTCTGTGCCTGATAGCACTGTTCATTTGTACTGTTGTTTCTTTTGTGGTGATCCTGGCTTGACTGCTGTATATTTCTCCTGTGCTTTGTTCCTTTAATAAACATATATTAAAAAAAAAAAAGATACCATTGCTACTTACAAGATGTATTTCATGCCTATTCCCCAGCCATAACCCATCACAGTGGTGTAGCCATTCAAGCTGCGTGTTGTATACACCCCCCATCAGTCAATAATAGCATAAGCTCTGCCTATAGACTGCCCCAGTGCTAATTGTACGGTGCCCGGGCAGTTAGGGCCAGATTCTACAAATGGTGTCGGCGGCTACCTTAAATATGGCAGTCAATCGCGTGTGTCAGTCACACAACGGCACCATTTCTAGAATCACGGCTTTGTGAAAGATAGGCACTGGAAATGTAGGCTAGGGTTAGTCACGCCTACAGTGGTGTTTGGCATTGTAAACCACTTCTGCAGTCGCAACACAGGCATCTTTTATCATTTTTAAATGACGTTTTCACTTAAGTTAGGTGCACCATTTACAGAATATGGGCCATAGTGCTGATAGTCAATGGCACTGTCCAGTTAAATGTCACTGAATATCAGTAGTTAGGTAGGCACACGTGTTTAACTGGGCAACAGATTCTCCTGCCAGGTTAAATTGCTTTGAATATAGACCATGTTATTTTCACAGATTTTACTTTCCATCCCTAAAAAAACCTGAAACCTTTCACGTAACTATGTGATATTTTCCTTTGTATTTTGCCATTGATGCTGAGGAAATTTTAAAAATGTCCATAAGTAGATTAAACCCCACCCCACCCCCTTTTACTGAACCGCTATAGCAGTTGTTAGCGCAGGGAGCCACGCTGAACGTTCCTCGCGGCTCACGACGCTCATAGAGTTCCTATGAGCGTTGGGAGTAGCGCGAAGCATTCAGTGTGTCTCCCTGCATTAATAACCGCTATCACGGTTTAGTAAAAACTGTGTGTGGGGGGTAAATTACTTCTTTCCACACCATCCTTATAGTAGATTTTAAATCCCTTTTTTTACATTGCATTTATTACTGGTCCCTTTGCTTAGGATTGTTTGGATTTTTTTTTCCTTAATTGACAATTGAGAGAAAAAAAAAACCCTAATTATTCTGACTGCTCGTTCTTTTATGAAATGAACAATAAATGCCATCTATGTCATTAAATCTATTTTAGCATATCCTTTTGTGCATCTTTCTACATTTGACCTTATTAGAGTACACCAAATGCATTTCTTTTACTTATTTATTATATTTTTCTATGTCTCCATCCCTGTATTATAATTACTTCCTCCACCTTTTGCCTGCTTTATTTGTGGTTCTCCTTGACCAAAGAATACTGAAAACATCTAGTTACAGGAAGTCAATTTGAGTCTACAAAGTTCCGCAGGCATTGCAGTGCATTAGGATGATGGATTATATGCAAAGGATCAACAGCATTTCTCTGTAGATAAGCTGCTCTATTACAACCATAGGCAGAGGAGCACTGTTTTGTTTGGGGGAGGGGGGCGGGCAAAGGACTCCACCCTAAGCCCAAGTGCAGTCCTGCGGCACAACCTCTCACCAGCTCCCGACTCCTCCGCCCGCCTCCTCCCAGCGCTGTACTTTTAAATCTTCAGGCAGCCACCACGCAGTGGAAGTAGAATAAAGAGTTCTGGGGCAGGTCTGCTCGTTGATGCTGCGCGGCAGCTGCCCGAAGATTTAAAAGTACAGCGCCGAGATGAAGTGGGTTAGGGTGTAGAGCCATAACCGACCAGCAACCACCAATTTTTGGGGAGGCCATGGCCCCTGTCTCCTCCTCCCTTCCGACACCCATGACTACAACACAAATATTATCTTAGGACTAGATATTCAGCCAGCGGTGCTCAGTGTTTTTGCTGACCACCGTCAGCATTATCCCTCAAAATTCAATGCTGGGTCTTGATGGGCTTCGACATTAAATTTCTGGGTATGCACAGGCAGCAAAAACATAGCAAAACATAGCAAAAACATGGTTAAGTGCAATATTCAGCACTTAAGCAGCTATTATGAAGTGCATAAAGATACAACTATGTTTTATGCAGTTATCCTAGCCACCTAAGTGCTGAATATCAGCCTTGCCACCCCGGGAGTGACCACAAAATTGCCAGTTCTGGCTTAGGTGCTAACTATATTATTATATTACTAAAATAAGAATGCAACAAAAAAAAATCAATGAAAACTAGAGAGGATCAATGAAGAATAGAGCCATTTTAAGAGTTATTTACTCTAATGGTAATCTGAGTCTAAAGACTTACAAAAATTATAAGCTTATATGGGGCTAGATTCACTAAGCAAACCGATCATGTACCGATCGGTTTGCAGCCCCTTTGTGACCCGATTCACTAACCTCTGTCCTGATCATCCTCCGATCCGCGCATGCAAATGAGGGGGAATAGGATTGAAATGTAGGCAGGCAGCGATTCACTAATAAAAACCCTGCAACACAGACTGGGCTAGCCGATCACAAACAAGCGACTGCTGGGGACCCGTCGTTCACTACTTTCCGATTGCCATTTCCTGTCTCTGCCTGCTGTCTACCCCGACTTTCCAGCTCTCTGTGCGATTTTCTCCTGCTGACCTGCTCTGCCCTGAATCTCCTCTCCTGCTCCCTGCCCCGACTCTCTGCCAATTTTCTCCTGCCGGCCTGCTCTGCCCTGAATCTCCTCTCCTGCTCCCTGCCCCGACTCTCTGCCAATTTGCTCCTGCCAACCTGCTCTGCCCCTGACTCTCCTGTTCTCTGCCCCAAGCGCTGCCCTGTCCTTCCCCCACAGTACGAGCCCGTGGTTTTAACCCGCGGGTTTAATGCAGGTTAAAACCACAAGCTCGCTGGACTAAAGTTTAAAAAAAAAGTTGCTGCTCTTCGATGCATGCGCAGACCATCTACAGATGGTCTGTGCATGCGTCAGGATGGCTACAGAGTGATCCGGGCACTCGGTTGGGGGAGTGATTCCAATTGCCCTCATTTGTATGAGGGTGATTCGTGAATCAGCCCCCCGGACACGGATCGGATCGGATCCCTCACAGATCAGATCCAATTCGTGCCCTTAGTGAATCTAGCCCCAAGTCTGCTATAGCAACCCTTATGTGTTCTTAAAGGCTTTAAGTAGATTATATGATATGATATTCTAACCTTAAATAGCCTCATTATATGCAATTAGGTACTAACTGGGCATTTTCTGGGGCAATGCAAGTTCTTTAAATCTTTTGAATATATATTCCTTATATTACATATAAGGTATTGTTTTATACCAGTAAAATGGTTGCAGCAGACTTGTGTATACAGCAACAATCCAGAAAGGAACTGCTTATACTGAGAATGCATATTTCAGTAAACATGTTGAGAGTTTTTTGTTGCAGTAAGAACACAAATGGGAAGTGAGATAGAATACATCAACCTTGAGACAAACTTCCTTTATTTCTATAAACTCAAAATCAATTACATTACATTAGAGATTTTTATTGCGCCATTGCCTTGCGGTTCAAGGCGGATTACAAAAGAATTACAAAAAACATATTACAAGAAGAAGATATCTGGTAATTTCTAGAGGAGATAAAGAGTAGATGAGGTTGCTTTGGGGAATTGGGAAGTGGGAAGGAACTAGCGATATTAAGTCATTTGCAGGAATTTCTTGAAAAGTAGAGTTTTTATTTCTTTTCTGAATGTTTTGTAGTCTGGGATCATAATTAGTAGATTGGAGATTTGGTTGTCGAGTTTTGCTGCTTGTGTGGCTAGGAAGCCATCATATAAGTGCAATGTCCTTGTTGTAAAAGGATCCAGTTCATGACCCGACACAGTCCGTGTTTCAGCCTCCGACTGGAGGCCTGCCTCAGGGGTGTGTGAATTGGTCTACTAGGTGTTACTCCAGTGCTGAAAATACGAACTTGAAAAAGCTTGTCAACGTGTATATGACTCGTAAAGAAGTCCAAAGCTCAAGAACCAACGGACCGTATCGGGTCATCAATTGGATCCTTTTACAAGTACATTACCCCTATAGGACTTTTTATTCATGAGTTTCTACATGTAATTGATTTTGAGTTTATAGAAATAAAGGATTGTTGTCTCAAGGTTGATGTGTTCTATACCCCTCCCCACTTGTTGTTTCTGTTCCCTTTTCATTGTTTTTTGTTGCATACATTTCTCAGCTTATCAATATCTGGTGAAGTGAAGAATCAGAAATCTATATAACCTAATTATGTGGCCACATGTCTCTTGTATGCACATTATGTTATTTAATAAACTTGTATGTAAAAGTTGACTGGCACATCTGGAAAAAAAACAGTATCAAAAATATAGGTGAGATCAGAGGTCAGGCCTAATAAGAAAGTGATTAAACTCTTCTTTTGGAACCTCAGGATTAGTGATTTCTACCAGATAAGCCTGCCTAACCAATATTATACAGTGTGACTCTTCCTTCAGGATTTTAATATTCAGAACTACTGTAGTCTCTAATACAACAATGTACTGTCATTTTGAGGCTGACTGAATTTTGGTTTTGGGTATGGTGCTGAAACCGATTCAGAATTATTTTTTTGCCAAACTTTAGTTTTCGCTAAAAGGCTATATCCATGGTTTCAGTTTTGACCAAAACTGACTGTGGGGGTCAATTTCAAAAAAACATAGTCATCCAAAAGACAGCATAAACCAGCACGTAGTCAAAACGTCCAAGTGGACATTTATAAAACTGGCTTTTCAGATATTTTTCTGGTCATTTTGTCTACAGTGCGTCCAAATCTTAAGGGGGCATGCTAGAGGCATATTTTGAGCGGGCTTCACACTCGGATGTTTTAAAGCAATAATCAAACAATTTACAAAACATCCAGGGCACAATTTGGACATTTTGGGCTAGACCTGTTTTATTTTTTTTTTTGGGGGGGGGTTAATGAATAAGGGCTAAAAGGTACCCAAACTAACCAGATGACCACTGGAGAGATGAAAATATGACCACCCCCTACCCACCCCAAATATCTGCATGAATCGGTTTTGGCCAGGTACTAGTGACCTGGATTGGCCACCGTGAGAACGGGCTACTGGGCTTGATAGACCATTGGTTTGACCCAGTAAGGCTATTCTTATGTTCTTAAGTCTCTATGACAGCTACAGATAGTATGACCAATCCTAGTACAGCTGCAAGCAGGTCTCTAGAGTAGCATGGTGATCAGTGCAATGGATTGCAGAGAAGGGGACCCAGGCCCATATGCCACCCTAAGTAATACACTTGTGGTAAAAAGTGTGAGCCCACCAAAATCCACCCAAAAAACACAGGTGACTCTTTAGGCATAAGGGCTTTTGGGTGTAGTAGATAGGTTGGTACAGTATATTTGGGGGGAGTTTGGAGGGCTCACCATATAATATACAGTATGGGGGTTATGGTGAAATGTGTATCTGGCTCCCTTAATGTGAAATTCAAAGCAGTGCCCCCTAGGGTGCCCCACTGCTCTGCAGACATGTCTGTGGTGAGTCCATTAAAATGCTGCACCCTCCTATGTGCAATGACTTTTTTGGGATGTTTTATATTTGAATTTTTTTTTTTTTTATAATGGCAAAAAAAAAAAAAAAAAGATACATCTCTTATGGGTTTGAAAATGGAAATTTTCTCTACCTGATTTTTGGATGTTTTTCTCAAAATGTCCAAAGTTGGACTTACAGTAGACGTCTTATCGAAAATGCCCCTCTGTGTGCTGTCAGTAGAAGCCAAAAATGTGTGCTTTGTCTTTTTATTTCCGTTTTTCCCTCTCAACTCCGAACAGGAGTTGCTTTTCCCCCCCTGCCCACCTATAAGGGCCCCCTTAGGCCTATCTTATAATCCCTAGCAATCTAGAGATATAGTCAGGAAAAGAGTGATTCCCAGTTGCTCCTGTCCATGCAGCCTCTACTCTCAAAATGGTTGCTATGACTTCTAGTGTCAATCTCATAAGACTTTCATAAGAAATCACAGCAGTCATTTTGCAAGTAGAGCTGTCATGGGCAAGAGTGACCGGGGATCACTCCTGCCCTATACTATTAGAGTACACACAAGGGATTGTAAAATAGGTTTTGGGGGAGAACCTGCTTTTTGCATTCTCATATTTGGCATGTGTATAAATAAGATTGCAATTAATGCAGTTGTGGCCTTATAGTAGTTTCTGTAGTAAATAGTGTGCTCCAAATTAATGCTTTTGATATAAAATTTAACAGGAATTTTATACATTTTGTAAATTGTGAATGATGTGCTCCTTGGGAATTAGCCTTTCTGTGGAGATATGACATCAATTTTCACTCCAAATGTAGTGCAAAATCAGACATTGTAAAAGCACTGTGGCATTTAGTTTTGGTTTTATTAGCTGAGGTCCATGTGTGCAGAGGTTATTTTGCTTGGAGGTAAAATATGCTCTTTCATTATTTAGATGATTATATTTACAGTATATTCTGACTTGGATACCATTTGGCTGATTCTAATGAATTTCTAGGCTGTTGGGTATGATGAAGAGAGCATTTTAATCAGAACTGTGGTGTGCAAAAGCTAGTTTCTCTGAGAAAGGAACCTGCAGCGATTGTTTTCAAGAACAAACACAGATTCAAGCCGGCCGCCATCCTTCTGACGCATGCGCAGGACCTCTGAACTCCCCCGTCAATCCTGCGTGCTTGTAAGTGGTACGTGTGTTGTTGGAGCGGTATCAGCTTGAAGGGGGAGTGCAGAGGTCCTGCGCATGTGTCTGGAGGATGGCCGGCTTGAATCAGAAGCCGGGAGGCGCTGGTGAACGGCAAAGGCATCGGCCGAAGAGGGAGGAGAGCCGCACGGGGACCCTGAGGAAAGGAAGCCACCACGCTGCAAGGGCTGCAGCACCCACAGGCAGGTACCCACCCCTAACCACCATAGTGAGCGCTCGTGTAGCGAGTCAACACTCGTTTTGCGAGACGAAAGTTTGCTGAGTGTTTTGCTCGTCTTGCAAAACACTCGCAAACCGGGTTACTCGCAAACCGAGGTTCCACTGTATTCTGTATGCCTGGGAACCAAATAGTAACATAGTTGATAGCAGTAAAGTACAATTTTCAACACAAGAAAATGTGTATACTAGAAGGGGAGATTTATTTAGAAACCAAACACACACACACACACCCGCCCTCCTCATATTCAGCACTATTTAACCTGCCAGGAATGACTCCTGGCTAGTTAAATAGCATGTGGCCAGCTAACTGCTAATATTCAGTAGGAGACAGCTGATTATCTCTACTGAATATTCATGGTTAGCAACTAGCAACGAATATTTAAGTACTGACTAAGTTTATTGTGCAAATCAGATCACATAAATAGCTCTTCTATCTTTTCCCACTAAACATAACTGACAAGTACTGAATATTTACATGTCTGGTTCTGTTAGAGCCAGCCAAAACATCCCCGGATATTCAATGCAGTTCATCAGAAACGGCCCAGCATTGAATATCTAGGTGAGTTCTAGTGTCAGAGTGTGTGCTGCCCAGCACTGGCCAAATATTGGGCCCTAAGGCCAGTATTCTAAATCCAGCACCTTGTTAGGTGCTGGTAGGTGCCTTACTGGCGCCTTACTTAAGTTGAAAACACAGATTTTTGTTTTTTTGTAAATTTTTATTCATTTTCAGAACTTATACAAAGTGCAAACAGCAAGAGAAAACATATAACAGCGCTTATCTTCAAACAAATACTAAACAAAGTACTTTACCCCCCCCCCCTCCCCATCCCCACCATCCCTTCCACCCTCTCTGGATGTGTGTAAAAATCATCTGGAAGTTAAAGGTTAATCAGTCTTTATTTAACAAATGCCTCTAATGGACCCCATGTTTCTTTAAACACTGTTTAAAAAAAGGCATTTTAAAGAAATATGTAGGCGCCTATTGGTGCCTAAAAAAAAACATACCAGAATCACACTTATAGAGGCGCTGTTTGACACCTAATGCCACTCTAGGCGTAGCTAACACCAGAAGGTGGCGTTAGACATCATAAAGCACCTCTGTAGGCATGGTTCCAGAAATGCCGGAAATGTAGGTCTTGAAAACACTGGCCTACATATCTGGTGCCTACCTTTCTCGAAGGTGGGATTCCATAAATGGCACCATCTTGTGCGCGATTGACATGCAATCAGTAGCCATTTTTAAGATAGCCGCCGCTGATGGAGCCGTATATAGAATCTGAGCCTAAGTGCCCAAATCTTAGCACAGGGCAAGATTTCATTAGCCCAAAAGTTTCTTTCCTTGATCATTTTAAAGAAATGCATCTTTTTCCAATCTCTCTCCACATGTTAAGAATTATTCAATCACTTGATCCCTCATGTTGAGGGGTTGGTGAGTCCTTCCAATGGACCACAAAATCAATAATGCTCTGCCTTCTTCTCCTTTGATCAGTTTTAGAAACATAGAAAATGACAGCAGATAAAGACCACATGGCTCCTCCAGTCTGCCCATCCATATCATCTTAGAGATCCCACATGATTGCCCCCATGCATTTTTGAATTCAGACACATTCCACATCTCAATCACCTCCCCTGGGAGTTTGTTCCATGCATCTAACACCCTTTCCATAAAGAAGTATTTCCTTAGATTACATTTGAGTCTATCCCCCCTTCAACTTCATTTTATGCCCTCTCATTCCAGCACTTCCTTTCAGTTGCAAGAGAGTCTTCTCTTGTCCATTTATACCTCAGTTATATCCCCAATCTCTCATCTTTCTATAAGTCTGTCTTTATATGCTTTAAGATGAAGACCACTAACCATTTTGGTAACCACCCTCTGGACTGACTCTATTCTGGCTATATCTTTCTGAAGGTGTGGTCTCCAAAACTTATACATAGTACTCTAAATGGGGTCTCACCAGAGACATACAATGGCACTATCACCTTCTTTTACATGCTGTCCATTCCTTTCCTTATCCATCTAAGCATCCTTCTGGCTTTGGCCATTACCCTTTCTACCCATTTGACCACCTTAAGATCATCAGTAACGATTACCAGTGGCATACCAAGGGGGGCGGTCCACCCCGGGTGCACGCTCCAAGGGGGTGCACAGCTGGCCGGATCCGGAACCTCCTGCGCTGCTCCAAACAGCACCTCAGCGCGGCTGCCATACCTAGAACAGAGTCGGCAGCCACGCTGAAGTGAACGAAGGTCCCGCAATGACTGCGCCATCTACTGCCTCTGTTCCAGAAGAGGTAAGTGACGTCGGGGGGGGGGGGGGGATGGACCGGCAGCTGCAGTCATTGCGGGATCTTGCTGTAACTAACTGCGTCTGCTGGCCCAGCCCCCTCCGACGTCACTTACCTCTTCCATACGGAGCAGAAGCAGTCATTGCGGGTCCTTTGGAATGGAGAAAGAAAGGAGCATAGTAAGGTGGTGAAAGGAGGTCAGGGTGGCATGGAAGGGTATGGAGGGTGAGAAAGGGAGTCAGGGTGGTATGGAATCATGCTGAAGGACCTTGCCCCTATCCCCCATGAAGGGGGTGAGTGTACTAGCATTTTACATACCTATTAACTGTCTAGTTGTGAGCTATTACGCCAGCCATTGAACTAATATAAGTGCTCATCCCTAAAGTTAGGCATATAAATGCAGATTTTTGCTAATGTTCTATAATAGCAGCTGTGTGTGCCACCGCCATTACAGAATTTGCACTAAGGTCCATATTTTATAAATGACACCATAAGTTAGGCGGTGGTAGACCCTGAACCGCTGCTTAATTGTTTTAATTGGCTTTAATCGGCACAGAAATTGAACGTTATTTAAAACCAATTTAAAAATGTAGACTCTGGGAGGCGTCTAGAGTGTAGGTTTCGTTATTGCATCTATAGTAGGACGCTTAATGGCGCCTTATGCCCAAATAGGTGTGGTAAAGGGGTGCAGAAGGACTTAGGTATTCTTAGGCAAGATTCACTAAAGAACTTAATTACATAGAAACAGAAATAGACGGCAGATAAGGGCCACAGCCCATCTAGTCTTCCCACCCCAATGACCCTCCCCATAGAAACATAATTGGGCCAGTAAAATGATGGCCTGCAGGTGTCTAAGTTTTTTTCTTAGGCATCATTAGCCTTGATTCTGTTAATGGTGCCTAAGTGTGATTGACACATGGCCAGCATTCATTTTTGTAGACAGCACTGATTTAGACAATATTTTTAGAATCCGGCCCTTAGTGTGCATCATCCAAATGCTCAACTTTAGGTGACCTTTTGAGAATTAGCTCTATATGCCTGTTCACCCAAACAGAACTACCGTATTTTTCGCTCCATAAGATGCACCTGACCATAAGACGCACCCTAGATTTAGAGGAGGAAAACAAGAAAAAAACATTCTGATCCAAGTTCTTCCTGTCAGGCTCTGCACCCAACCCCACACTCCTTGCCAGGCTCTGCACTCTGTCCCCCTTCCCTGCCAGGCTCTGTACCCTGTCCCCCTCTAATGGTCTAGTGGTAGGCCAGGACAGGATGGGCAGGAAGGGACAGGGCACAGATGTCAAAGTAGATGACTTTTTAAAATATGCAATGTCATCTCAGTAACAACTAAAGTGCAAAATATAGACAGCAGATATAAATTCTCAAAACTGACAGATTTTGATCACTAAATTGAAAATAAAACCATTTTTTATACCTTTATTGTCTGGTGATTTTTTTTCTTTCTTTCTTTCCTTCCTCAGACCCAACAATTGTCCCTTCCTCCCTCCCTCCTTCCTATGTCCCCCCAATGCTTTCCCGCCTTTGTCCTCTTCCTCCCCCAACAATTCCTCACGCCCCTTCCTCCCTCCCTCTTGTTCCCCTCACTGCCTTCCAGCTTCTGTCCTCTGCTGACCTGTCTTTAACTACAATCCAGTGGTAGACGTCTCTGTGAGTTTCAGGAATGTACTTTTCAACAAGACGTCTTTCATCTTTAGCACCTTTAGTAGCATAGGTCTGGAATATGCAGGAGTTGTCTGGTGGCATTCACAAATTTTTCTCCCCCAGCCTGTCTGCCCATCTGACCACTGGATTTAATTACCTCCCACTGCTGCTGCTGTGAGGACACATCGCCAAATCAGCAGCGGGGTGGGGGGCACTCCTGGCTCAGCAGCGCGGCACCCCGAACAGCGGACTGCAGGCTCAGCAGCGTGGTACCCAGAAGGGACAGGCGGGTGCAGCGATTGCATGCCGCCGGCCCAGAAGCCTTACTACTGACGTCAATTCTGACATTGGCGAGAAGGTCCGGGCCAGTCGCTGATGTCAGAATTGACGTTGGGGGTAAGGTTTCTAGGCCAGTGGAGTGCAATCACTGCACCTGCCTGGCCTTTCCCTTCTTTTAATTTTGGCAGTGAGCAACCAGCAGCGGCGGTGGGCGAGGGGCAGGTGGCGGTCCTGGAAGGTAAGGGGGGGAGTGGATTTGGGTATTCACTCCATAGGACACACCCTTTTTTCCACCTACATTTTGGGTGGAAAAAGTGTCTTATGGTGTGAAAAATACGGTATATGTTATGAGGACAATTTTATAAGAGCCTATATCTGTGTGTAAAACACAGTGTTACCCATAAAAATACTCTTATAAATTGCCCTTTTTATTTGTAATATTTGTTTCTTATGGATTACAGGAGCCAAGGCAACATTGTTTCACTGGAGGCAGGTCTTGTTGGACAAATATGATCAATTTCTTTGACTAGATAACCATAGAATTGGGTAGAGGGAAAGTGCTAGAGATGGTCTTGCTCTTTTTTTCAAGCACAGAGGTACTTCTCCTACCATTTAGGAAGATTAGTGGCGTACCTAGCATATGTGACACTCAGGGCCCATCATTTTTTGACACCCCCCCATTTGTATGAAAAACATGATTTTTAGTAACAATCCACACGTCACACATGAATATCTAGGAAAAGGCAGCTTCTTACATACTGCAGTGAGCAGTACATCAATAAACCCATTGTAAAACTAAACAAGCCAGATCAATCCTACACAATCAATCCTAACAGAAAACCATGTCTTTTCGAACACAGAAAACACCTTTGCCTAGTATGTAATCCCAAACTAACTCCTCCCCCTTTTACAAAACTGTAGTGTGTTTTTTAGCCACGGTGGTAACAGCTCAGATGCCAACGCTAAAAAAATGCTCTACAGTTTCGTAAATGGGGAGATAGAGATAGAATAAAAATACGTAGACAAAGGTTAAACTGAAGCACCAAGAAGCTGGACTCTGCATACAATGCAACATCACAGAAACAGCGATGCATCTCACCTAAAGCAAAAAATAAATAAATAGATATAATTTTTTTCTACCTTGTCTTCTCTGGTTTCTGCTTTCCTCATCTTTTTGTCACTCTCTTCCTTTCATCCACTGTCTACCCTCTCTCTGCATCTTCTCTCTTTCTATTCCCGTTCTAGAAACTTTATCCATCCCCCTTCCATTTCTCCCTTCACCCCCATTAATCTGGGATCCATCTTCCTCTCTTCCCTCCTCCAATGGTCTGGCATCTCTCCTCTCCTCTTCTTCCCTTACCTCTCCCACACCCACATGGTCTGGCATTTCACTCTCTCCTCTCCCTTCCCCCCATTTCCATCAGCATCTGCCCCTTTCTCTCCCTCCAACCCAATTCCATGCAGTATCCTTCCCCCTTATGTCTCTTTCGCTGCAATTCCATCAGCATCTGCCCCTTTCTCTCCCTCCACCACGCTTCCATACCACCCTGACCCCCTTTCTCACCCTTCACCATGATTACATACCACGCTGACCACCTTTCTCACCCTTCACCATGATTACATACCACCCTGATCCCCCTTTGTCACCTTCCACACCCTTCTATACCACCCTGACCCCTTTAATCACCCTCCACACCCTTCCATACCACCCTGACCCCCTTTGTCACCCTTCACCATGATTCCACACCACCCTGACCCCCTTTGTCACCCTTCACCATGATTCCATTACCACTGCTAATTGATGCTACTTATCACCAATTAAGGCCAATTATAGCCTATTATTGTTCACATGCTGAACAAAAAGGGCTAGATTCACTAACCTGCCCGAATCGGAACAATCCGTTCCGATTTGGGCAGATCCGACAAATTCACTAACCTAAAATATGCAGATGGGGGCGATCGGAGGAATGCCCCCATCTGCCTGCATGGATTGCGCATGCACAGACCATTGCAAGCTGTGACTTTTAAAAAAAACCTTTAAACTTTTGCGAGCCCGTGGGTTTAACCTGTTTTGGGTTAAAACCACGGGCTTGCACAGGCATGTTCGGAGCCCGACTCTCCTGCTCCTATGCAGCAGCAGAGGCAGCCTCTTCCCTCCTTCCCTTCAATGCAAGCCCACAGGTTTAAAGCTGGCACTGCATTGTGGCGTGCAGCCCCACTTTAAAACCACGGGCTTGCACTGCGGGGAAGAGCAGCAGAGAGCAGGAGAGTCGGGGTGAGCAGGCAGGAAAGATCGGGGCAGGTATGGGGTTCGGGTTCGGGGCAGGCTTGTTCGGGGCTGCAGGAGATGGGCTGACAGGTCAGAAAGTAGGGCGGCAGAAGGCAGGGCAGTCGCAAAGGGCTTCAGCGACTGGTCCTGAGCAGTCGCTTTTTGTGAGTCCAGTCAGATCGAAAAAAAAGTTTAGTGAATCACGTCCCTGCCTACTATGCATGCAGTTTCCCTCATTTGCATGCGCGCACCGAAATCAGATCACTACACAGGTTAGTGAATACTGCAGGAGGGAAATCTGGTCGCAAAGGGCTCGCAAACCGATCGGTGCACGATCGGTTTGCTTAGTGAATCTAGCCCAAAGCAAAAACTGGATTCATTCAGGTGTCCTGTGATAAATTTGCAATCTGCACACGCTAACGGCATGCTAATGGAGAATGAATGTTCTTGTGATAACCAAGTAGTGTATCTACATTACAGCCTCCTAACTGTACACATATAACACAGAAGCTCTTAGGCAAAGTTCTCTAAAGGTCACCTAAAGTTAGGTGCCAAACTTACCCCCACTTTTGCAAAACCGTGAAAACAGTTTTTAGTGCTGGCCGGCGCGCTGAATGCTCTGCACTGTTTCTGATGTTCATAGGAACACTATGAGCATCAGGAACAGTCTGCACACCAGCTAACACTAAAAATCACATTTAAGTTTTTGTAAATCGGGGGGGGGAGGGAGGGGGTTAAATAGAAAAAAAATCCATAAAAGGCTCAATAATTGCTAAAGAAAAATTAATTGGACGATAGGTGCTTATCCGATTCTATAGAAAACAGGCACCTATCGCATGGCGTTTTGTGGTACCTTACGCCTAAGTGGGCATTTCTATGGGCAGCGCATGACTTAAGTGCTGCTAAGAACAATTCTCCAAAAATTTAGGCGACTGAAATGTAGGCCTTTAAAACCCTCACCTACATTTTAGGCACCTAAGATTTTACATAGGCACCACTAACTGCGATTCTGTAAATGGCGCCTAAGTATGATTAACATGAGGCTGGTGCCATTTTTTTAGGCGCCGGCCAATTTAGACGCCATTTATAGAATCAGCCTCTCACTGCCTACAAAATAGGTGGCCATCTGAGTGCTCTCATAGTAATTTTGAAGAATGATTGCGTGTTGATGGCAACATTAGCACATGGCCATAAATGGAAAAAAATAGAAAAAGGCATTGCTACAGCTGTGATTAAAATGGTCTTAGTGCATGGAATAACCTGGGTAAAGACCATACTTTTGGAAATATGCCAGCGGCTACAGAGGGAAAAAAATGTGCAGAAAATGTATGTGCCTGCATAACTTTAAAACTAACCTCCACGGCATGAAACTTGGTATAAGTTTTGCAAAATCCATTATCATTTTGCTGACCATTTGCAACCAAATTTTATCTAGGCATCTGCAATCTATTTTGACATACTGTCATTTTCATAATGAGGATTGTAGAATGATATGTATACAAATAAAAAGAAACAAATCAATAAAACAAGTGGACAAAATTAATTCTAAAGATTTTGTGCCAATCAACATATAATTTGTTGAGATAGCATTGCAAGTGGTAAATTGAACATGTTATCATTTTTCTTCAAATACACCACCTCTAGAGTAAAGCAGTGACAGCAATAAAGACTACCGTAGATGGCATGCCCAGTCTGTTGTTCTATTATTTCCTTTTTTTCTTAAAGATCCTCATTGTGTTTCGTATGCTTTCCTGAATTCATCTACAGTCTTTATCTGCACCACATTCACCTGGAGGCCATTCCATGTATCCACCACTTAAGAACATAAGAATAGCCTTACTGGGTCAGACCAATGGTCCATCAAGCCCAGTAGCCCATTCTCACGGTGGCCAATTCAGGTCACTATTACCTGGCCAAAACCCAAGGTGTAGCAATAATCCATGCTACCAATATAGGGCAACCAGTGGCTTTCCCCGTGACTTTCTCAATAACAGACTATGGACTTTTCCTCCAGGAATTTGTCCAAATCTTTCTTAAAACCAGCTACACTCCTCTCTTACCACATCCTCTGGCAACGCGTTCCAGAGCTCAAATATTCTCTGAATAAAAAAAAAAAAATTCCTCCTATTGGTTTTAAAAGCACTTTCCTGTAACTTCATCAAGTGTCCCTTAGTCTTTAAAATTTTTGACGGAGTGAAAAATTTATCTACTTGCACCCATTCTACTCCACTCAGGATTTTGTACACTTAAATCATATTTCCCCTCAGCCATCTCTTTTCCAAGTTGAAGAGCCCAAACTGTTTTAGTTTTTCCTCATACGAGAGGAGTTCCATCCCCTTTACTATAGAGGTCGCTCTTCTTTGAACTTTTTCTAGCACCACTATATCTTTCTTGATATAAGGCGACCAGTATTGAACGCAATACTCCAAATGAGGTCACACCATAGAGCGATACAGAGGCATTATAACATTCTTAGTCTTGTTAACCACCCCTTTTTTAATAATTCCCAGCATCCTGTTTGCGTTTTTGGCCACCACCGCACATTGGGCGGAAGGTTTCATTGTATTGTCTACAATGATACCCAGATTCTTAGCTTACTCTTCCATGTTTCCTCTTTCACCTTCATCCTATGTCTGCTCATTCTAGAACTTCCAATTGAAAGAGACTCATCTCCTGTGCATTTTTGCCACTGAGTAATATAAACATCTGTATCATATTTTCCTTCTCCCTTTCTTCCAAAGTATACATATTGAAATCATTAAGTCTGCCCCATAAGCTACTGTATATGATGAAGACTAATGACCATTTTAGTAGCTGCATTCTGGACTGATTCTATTCAAAGTTTTATACAGAGGCATTCCCATTTCCTTTTTCCTGCTGGCCATTCCTTTCCCAAAGCACCCTAGTTTCCTTCTGGCTTTTGCTTTTGCAATTTATGCCTGTCTGACCACATTAAATTCATTGGATGCAATCATCTCCAAGTTATGCTCTTTTTACATGCACGGAGCTATTTCACCCACTCTCTTAGGTTTTTGCAGCCCAAATGCATGACCCTACATTTTATTTTGCATTAAATTTTAGCTGCCAATGCCTAGACCAGAGGTTCTCAACACACGGTTCACGTACCCTAGAGGGTACGCGGCACTGTACTGTAAGTCTCCCACCCTCCTTCTGCCATCGCATATCTTCCTTATGCCACCAACGTTTTCTCTCCCCAGCCGGGGTCTTTGCTAGGCTGGCCTTTCTCTGATGGGGCAACTTCCTCTTTCCTCTGAAAAAGATGGCCTAGCAAAGGCCTCAAGATTGCCTGATGGAATCTCTCTCCAGGCCCCGACTCTTTAATCTCCTTCCCAACCCCCAACCCCCCTCCCCGAGCCTTCCGAGATACCTTGTGGTCCAGCAGGTATCTTTGTGGCAGGAGCACACCCTCTCATTCCTGACTCATCGCGGCTGCCTTCAAAAAATTAGGTGCTACGACCTCTTGCAGCTGCTTGCATTTTCTGTAGTACCAAGAGCACATCCATTTTTGAAGGCAGCCATGAAGAGGCAGGAGCAAGAGGGCCGTGCTCCTGCCACAAAGACTCCCACTGAATTACCAGGTACCTCAGTAAGCCCAGGGTGGGAAATCATGGGGTTGGGAGGGAAATTAAATGGCCGGGGCCTGGAGAGGGGAGAGAACCCTGGCTATGGATTGGGTGGAGGGGCGGGGAAGGGAGGGAGGGATGAGCGCTGCAGAGATCTATAAGGGGTTGGAGGGGGAAGAGATATCAGACCAGGGGAAGGGAGAGGGAAGGAGAGAGAGACGCCAGATCAGAGAATGGAAGGGAAGGAGGGGAGAGAGATGCCAAACTGTGAGAAGGAGGAAAAGGAAGAAGAGTGATGTTAGACCATTGGGAGGAGGGAGGGAAGAAAGGAGAGAGATGTCAGACCATGGAAACGGGGAGGGAAGGAGAGAGAGATGCCAGATCTTGGGAGAGGAGAGAGATAAAAGGGAAGGTAAGACATGGAAATGTAGATTTTGAGAAGAAAGCGGAAAAATGGAAAAAAAAGTTGAATGTTAAAAGTTAATACCAAAGAAGGATTCAAGGCAGAAAGTGAAGAAGGAGAGAAAAACAGTCAATGGATAAGAAGGCCCTGGAAACACAGATAATAGCACAGTCAGAAGGAACTGCAACCAGAGGCTGAGAAAGGATAATTAAAAAAAAAAAAATCACCAGACTACAAAGGTGGGCAAAATAATTTTATTTTCAACTTAGTGATAAAAATGTACCAGTTTTGAGAATTTATATCTGTTGTCTATATTTTGCACTATATTTGTCTATTTTTCTATAGCTGTTACTGAGGTGACTGCATATTTTAAAGTCAACTGCCTTGACCTCTTTGAAAAAAAAACAGAATATACATGATAATTAATATTTTCTCCGAGTACAGAGTGCTTTGTTTAGTTTAAATTTGTGGTTACCATTATGTGTTAATAAGATTATATTGTGTGTATATGAAAAATGAATGGAAAAAATTCCATTACAATTAGTACTTTTATTATGGGGTTATGAGGGTGGGATCTAGGGTGGAGTTTGGGCAGGTCTAGGGTGGGGCTTGGGCAGGGATACTCGGTTGATATTTGTTAGATGTAGGGGATACTTGGCTTGAAGAAGTTGAGAAACACTGGTGTAGACCATTCTTCAAGTTTTGCTAGATCTCTCATGCTATCAACACCACCTGGGATGTCTAGCCTATTTTGGTATCAAACACAAAGAGACAAACTTTACCAGAAAACTTCAACAATATTGCTTACAAAAATGTTAAAAAGAAATGAACCAGCTAAAGATTCCTAAGGCATGTCACTGCTGCTACCCTTTTCCTCAGACCAGAGGCATAGCCACAGGTTGGTCCGGGTGTGCAATACGGATGGGTTGTCTTTTGGAGCGACATATTCCATGTTGTCAGATATTAAAATGTGCAGAAAAACAAGAAAATTCAGGTATTTTATTTGCCAATAATAGCGCACACTCCTTTGAAAAAGCACACACTACTTGGGGAAAGGACATACTCTTTAAGAAAGACTACATACTCGTTTCTCCAGAATTCACCACTGCTGCACATGTTCAGATCACTGCACATGTATGAACACTGCTATCACAAAAGGAATGCACACTATTTCAGAAAAGGTATGCCTTGTTCTTGTTGGTAAATTGGCTCTGGGCTTAACCTTAACCTAGAACTCCCTGCATCGGCATGGTTTTGCTGCAGGTAGGGTGGTTCTGGTGACAGCTAGGAAAACTGAAGGTGTGCCCTCATGTCAGCAATGGTTGAATAGGGCTCCTTTTACAAAGCCACAATATCGACTCTCCCGTGCCAAATTCACTGAAGTCCATAGGAATAGAAGGGACTTCAGTTGACATAAACATGCTTGAGAAATGGGCTGCGACATGGCAAATGAGGTTCAACGTGGATAAGTGAAGGTGATGCATGTCGGTAACAAAAATCTCATGCACGAATATAGGATGTCCGGGGCTATACTTGAAGAGACCTCCCAGGAAAGAGACTTGGGAGTTCTGATCTACAAGTCAATGAAGCCATCTGTGCAATGTGTGGCGGCGGCGGCAAAAAGGGAGAACAGAATGCTAGGAATGATTAAAAAAGGGATCATGAACAGATCGGAGAGGGTTATCATGCCGCTGTACCGGGCCATGGTGCACCCTCACTGGTCGCCGTACATGAAGAAGGACACGGTACTACTCGAAAGGGTCCAGAGAAGAGCGACTAAAATGGTTAAGGGGCTGGAGGAGTTGCTGTATAGTGAGAAATTGAAGAAACTGGGACTCTTCTCCCTTGAAAAGAGGAGACTGAGAGGGGACTTGATCGAAACGTTCAAAATACTGGAGGGAATAGACTTAGTAGATAAAGACAGACTGTTCACCCTTTCCAAGGTAGGAAGAATGAGAGGGCACTCTCTAAAGTTGAAAGGGGATAGATTCCGTACAAACATAAGGAAATTCTTCTTCACCCAGAGAGTGGTGGAAAACTGGAACGCTCTTCCGGAATCTGTTATAGGGGAAAGCACACTTCAGGGTTTCAAAACAAAGTTGGACAAGTTCCTGCTAAACTGGAATGTACGCAGGTAAGGCTGGACTCATTTAGAGCACTGGTCTTTGACCTGAGGGCCACTGCGTGATCGGACTACTGGGCAGGATGGACCACTGCAGTAGCAATTCTGACCCAGCAGCAGCAATTCTTATGTTCTTATGTTAATTTGCTACAGGAGAATCGATACCACAACTTTGTAAAAGGGGCCCAACATTATGGTATCTATATGATATAGATTGATGTTTGGTTGAGCGCAGAAAAATGATGCATAAATGGGATAAAGTGTAGAATTTCCTGGCAAATTGGCACACTTCAATATATTTTTCCTTATAATTATCCCTTAAGGTCTCATGATTGAGATTTCTGAAAAAGTTGTGTTTGTTTGAAGTAGGGGGTAGGGATTTGGGGAGTGGAGTTGTGCTGTTTTTGTTTGCTGTTTTTTTTATTATCTTAAAATGCCTTTATAGAATGTAAGTTACAACATTCTGCCTTTTGTTTCAGAGATGAAGGCGATTGTTATTAGCTTGTTTTTTGATCCTTACCCCCTCTTCTACGAAACCGCGCTAGCGTTTTTTAGCACAGAGAGCCGCGCTGCTCCTGATGCTCATTGAGTTCCTATGAGCGTCGGGAGCAGCGCGGGCCATTCAGCGCGGCTCCTTGCACTAGAAACTGCTAGTGCGGTTTCGTAAAAGAGGGGGTTAGTACACTGACTCAGTGTAGCCTGTACTATTTGCATTATGTTGTTGTTGTGAATGTTCCTTTGCCATCTTTGAATTTAATAAAATACTTTCATAACTAACAAAAAGAGTGTGCACTTAATGACTGTGCTCCTGAGATGAAAAAATGCCCAATGAAAATATTAGAAATGAATATTTCTGGAAATGACTTGGCGACTTACCTGCCACCAGCTGCTGAGCTGTGCATCTTGGTTCATAGACAACACCGCGAAAGACAAAGGCGCGCGCCGACAACTGAGCGTAAGCCGGAGGCGCGCGCCGAAGAAAATTACTGTTTTTAGGGGCTCCAACGGGGGGTTTTGTTGGGGAGCCCCCCCAGTTTACTTAATAGAGATCGCGCCGGTGTTGTGGGGGGTTTGGGGGGTTGTAACCCCCCACATTTTACTGTAAACTTAACTTTTTCCCTAAAAACAGGGAAAAAGTGAAGTTTTCAGTAAAATGTGGGGGGTTACAACCCCCCAAACCCCCCACAATGCCCCCACAACACGGTGCGATCTCTATTAAGTAAAGTGTGGGGGGGTTCCCCCCCACGTCCCCCCGTCGGAGCCCTAAAAACAGTAATTTTCTGCAGCGTGCGCCTCCGCGCTGTGCTCAATTGTCTGGGCGCGCCTTTGTCCCGGCACGCTTTTGACCTGACACCGTGCATCTTTAAGCTGATCTTCAGCTGGGGGAGGTATTTAATATTTTACATTGAGCTCGGGTGGGTGGCATTCAAGGTGTGAGAAAGTAGCAGAGAACAGAGGACAAGTTTTTTTTAAAATTCTTTATTGATTTTCCAAACTGCAATATGCAATATACAGATAAATTACATACAATTAGTCAACAAAAGCACATTCAACTTACAAATATACATAACCAAACCATTTTCTACCATCCACCCACCCAGTGATTATTCAGTACAATACAGAAACCTAAATTTGTCCAATATCCTTACCCTATTTGAATTAATAATGCCCTCCCACCCACCCCAGATGTAAATATTCAAAGGTCAAAATTAGCAGAGGACAGGTTGAGCAGATGACATTGTGCCCAACCATTTTGCTCATAGTGCCACTTAAAATCTGGCTATATCACTGCCTCAGAGTATCAGAGTAAACGAGTTTTCAATTGAGTCAGTCACTTTAGGCCCCACATCAAAAGTCCTCGGTTTATATATGTCACATATGAAGAACTGTGTCGAAAGCTTTTCTGAAATCTAAGTACACCATATTCAGTGATATCTTGTCAAAGAAATTGATCAATGTCATCTGTCAAGATCTAAGAATATAAGAATAGCCTCGCTGGATCAGACCAGTGGTCCATCTAGCCCAGTATCCCATTTTCACAGAGGCCAATCCAAGTCACAAATACCTGGCAAAACCCCAAATAGTAGCAGCATTCCATGCCACTGATCCAGGGCTGCTTTGGGTCTTGCAATCCACTTGATTCCAGAAACCACACTCTGCTTTCAAAGTATTTCCATTAATTTACTCATCATCATGGAGGTCAGGAATATCAGCCTAATGTTTCCAATCACTTCCTTCCCTCCACTTTTGTGGGAGAAAGACCACAGCTTCCCTTATGCAGTGCTCCGGGACCACTCCTAGCTCTAAAGAGGCATCGAAAAGGTCAGACAGCAGAGTCTCCAGAACATTCTTAACTTCTTTCAGTATTCTCACATCCTATCTGGCCCCATCCCTTTGTCTAACTTTAGCTAGCTCCTAATGAACACAGGCATCTGAAAATCACTCAAGATCTGTCTCACTTCCCTTTCTATTTATGTGCGTCTTCTGCTGTCCTACTTTCAGCCCTTCATCTGTGAACAAAAAGGAATATTTGTTAAGAAATCCTATTTAATCCTTGTCAGCTTCTACACATTTCCCCCTCTTCTCTCCGGAGTCTCACAATGCCACTTTTGCACTTTATCCTACCACACACATGTCTAAAAAAAATATCTTGCCCCCCCTCTTCCCCCAGTTTATTGTATTGGCTACTCTTTAAATTCCATTTTTGTCTTTGCTTGCCTTATCGCTTCACCAACCTCTCTCAGCTTTTCCTGATACTGTTGCCTGTCTTGCTCATATCATTTATAGCAAAGCTGTTGTTGGCACTTAGTAATGTGAAGCATGCATTAACTTGTGAAGCTCCGTCCAAATGGTCTGTATCCATTGTTAATTTTGGAATGCTATGCCTCCTGAGGAAGCTGCTCAAACAATTTCTGCAAGAGAAGCACATATAATACTTCTGTAAGCCAACTTTCAAAAAGCTCATATATTTGAATAGCTTGTCTGCTTTATATATTGAGCTTAGGCAATAAAAAGACCAAGGTGAATTGCAAACAACTTAAAGCCTTGTTTTACGTCTAACTACAAATATACACTGCAGAAAAATTAAAATAGAGAATAAAAACAGGTAGACAAGCTTTATAGATGTACAAGAAAATGAACCCTAGAAATCAGCAGTTGGCGTTCCTATTGTGTACTGAAAGTATACAATTCAGTTATCTAAGACACAAATTTCCCATAGAGCCAAGGCTTTGGAAGCTCAGAGACCCTTTTACTAAGTTACAGTAAGCACTAACCTGTACTTACTGCAAATTAAATACCACTACTGCCGGGTGCACTCAGATGTCCCGTGGGAGTTTTTGGATCGGTATGCACTTCCCAAGCACTAAAACATAGTTTTTATTTTTTAGCACTGGAGGCATAATTGGGGCAGGAAGTAGACATGTCCTGTGCTAATTGGTTAGTGTAGCTACATCAGCACTCACTAACCAATTAGCACAGGATTAGAACATGAGTCCTTACTGCCTAGAAAATGCATAGTTGTTGGTAAGTACTTAAGGGCTAATAACCAGGCACTAATGGGGAAATTAGTGTATTGCCATTAATCGAGGAAATGAACATAGGAATTTCCATACTGGGACGGACTGAAGGTCCATCAAGCCCAGTATCCTCTTTCCAATAGTGGCCAACCCAGGTCCCAAGTACCTAGCTAGATCCCAAGTAGCAAAAACAGATTTTGTGCTGCTTATCCTAGGAATAAGCAGTGGGTTTCCCCAAACCCTCTCAATAATGGCCTACGGACTTCTCTTTTAGGAAATTATCCAAACCTTTTTTAAACCTCGCTAAGCTAACTGATATCACCACATTCTCTGGCAACAAATTCCAGAGTTTAATTACACGTTATGTCAATAAATATTTCCCCTAGTCCAGGGGTGTCCAATGTCGGTCCTCGAGGGCCGCAATCCAGTCGGGTTTTTAGGATTTCCCCAATGAATATGCATTGAAAGCAGTGCATGCACACAGATCTCATGTATATTCATTGGGGAAATCCTGAAAACCCGACTGGATTGCGGCCCTCGAGGACCGACATTGGACACCCCTGCCCTAGTCCTACCATTAGTATTTTGGGAAAGAGTGAATAAGCAATACACATCTACCCTTTCCATTCCACTCATTATATTATAGACCTCTATTATATCACCCCCAAGCCATCTCTTCTCCAAAGCTGAAGAGCCCTACCCACTTTAGCCTTTCCTCATAGGGAAGTCATCCCATCCCTTTTATCATTTTCTCTGTACCAAGTTTCCAAGTTTACTGCCCTGCACCTTAGGTAAACTTTCAGGGCAGCTTACAATCTAAAATACATACAATAAATAAAATAAAATTATGATTAAAACATAACAAACACACAACATGAAGGTCAGGGAAAGGAGCCACATAATATAATAGAAAAAAAAAGAAAAGGGAAGAAAACAGGGAGATTCCATTTTTACATGATGTCCTCAGCACTGTACGTTGAAGGGAAAATCAGTATGTGTCCGCAAAAAGGAAAGTTTTCAGGTCTTATCCATTATCATAATGATAGTGGTAATAAATTTCACAGCTTTGGGCCATTAACTGCAATGATAGCATCCCTAACGTGTTCATGAACTATTTCCCTATAGGATGGGACGGTAAGCAGTTGTTTGTTGGCTGATCTTAAGTCCCTGGCGGGTGGATATGGAGTCAACTAACATGCTAGATAAAGTGGTTCTTCTGCAATTAGAATCTTGAAGGTTAATAGGAGTAATTTGTAAGTACTGTAATGTGATGTTTGACTGGAAGCCAATGGGCTTCCTTCAGGAAAGGTGTGATATGATCAAATTACAAAGGTTATAAATAAGTCTAATGGTCGGATTCTGTATGATCTGAAGTTTATGTATATCATTCTGACATAAGCCAGCATATAAGGAGTAATGGTAGTCTATTTGTTGAATCACTAATGAGTGCACAAGAATGTTCAGTGCTTCTTGGAAAAGTAAAGAATATATAGAGCTAATCAAATGCAATAAATTCCTAACTACCCTTGAGATTTGCGAATGGTATGTTAATTTCAAATCTAGAATCACCCCCAAAATTTTAGTGTACCTTCTCTAATTCCGCTATATCTTTTTTGAGATATGTTGACCAGAATTGCACACAGTATTCGAGGTGTGGCCGTGCCATCGAGTGATACAATGGCATTATAACATTTTCATCTTTGTTTTCCATTCCTTTCCTGATAATTCCTAACATTCTATTTGCTTTCTTAGCAGCCGCTGCACACTGAGCTGAGGGTTTCAACGTATCCTCAACAATGACACCTAGATCCTGGTCAGTGACTTCTAACATAGAACCCAGCATCACGTAGCTATAGGTCGGGTTCCTCTTTCCCACATGCATCACTTTGCACTTGCTCACATTAAATGTCATCTGCCATTCTGATGCCCAGTCCTCGTCTGACATGGTCCTCTTGCGGCCATTTTACACCTGCACTAAAAGTGGCCTTACTGCCTGGGAAAGTCCCATGCTAGTGTTTAGTGCAGCTTAGTAAAAGGGCCCCTGAATTTTTTAATTGTATTTATAATTACTTGATATGTTGCCATTAAGACTGAAAGATATCAGAGTGGTTTACATTAGAGAAAGGCAAAAGAGATATAAGGACTTCAAATGAAAGAGTAGAGAAATGTAAAGCAGAAAGCAATAGAGATTAGCGAGAGAGATTTAAAGTAGAGAATAATAGAGGGGAAGCACAAATTCAGCAACCTATTAGACATTAGTTGTAGGCTTACTTAAAAAACAAAACAAACAGATTTTCACCACTTTTGAAACTTTAACATAGTAATGTGAAGGAAAATAGTAATGTGAAGGAAGATAATTTCAGAGTGGTGATCCAGATAAGCAAAACTAGGGTCTCTAAAGAGATACTGTATATCAAATCCATGACCCTTACCCTGGTAACATCTATGTACGCAGATATGGGAGGACAGAGAGAGGGCCAGTAAAAAGGCTTGGACTGAATAGAGAAGGCAAGAAGACAAATATGGTGTGATAAGATCAGCCAGATATGGGAGCATACAGAGTAGAAAGAATGATGGATTAGTAACAAAATCTTGAATTTTGTATGAATTTTATGAGGATTCAGTGTTTAGCCTTAAGCTTTGGAATATCTAATGTGGTTTTGATGGCTCTACCAAAATCAATGACAGCAAAGGGAATATTATGAGGAATTATAATTGTATAGTGACATACATTCATTTGTCTGTCTTATCTGCTTTATTATTTTCTTCTAGTGGTACCATATCAAACTTTTGTTTTTATATATGGGGAATGATGAGATGGGGCTCCCTAGTATAACACTATGGGCTCTTTTTACTAAGGTGCGCTAGGGCTTTAACGCGTGGAATAGCGCAGCCTCATTGCCCCGTGCGCTAGACCTTAACGCCAGCATTGAGCTGGCGTTAGTTCTAGAAGCGTAGCACATAGTGTAGCGCACGCTAAATTCCTGCGTGTGATAAAAACCGCTAGTGCACCTTAGTAAAAGGAGCCCTATGTAACACGATTTATGTTCCTGAGCAGTAAATGTAATTTCCTAATAACATTGGGACTCATACATCAGCCATTCTGAACTACATCACCATTTCCAATAAAAACTCTTACAATGTTCTATTGGGCAAATATTGGCCGCAGCTTTATTTCATATTATTTAAACATTAATTTTCAAACTTTTGAAAATATACCAAACTTAACTCTTAACAATTTATGATTTCCTTTCAAGAGCTATTCGGTATCGACACTAGCTCTCTTATCCAAACTTTCCCTAATCTCTCGGTGACTTACGGTGTCGTCAAGTCACCTCACCTCGTGGCGGTGTCGCACACGAGGACATATTTACTATTCACAATCATAGTACTTCAAATTTTATCTGCCTATCATAAGGCTCAGGTCATAGGCCAAAAGCAGTGACAGAATTTCTTGTCACTGCTCCCCCCACTACTGCAGCCAACTAGCCCAATAAACAAGTCTGTAACAAATCCTGAATGGAACTAAGAAAAATATTTACCCCAATTAAAGATAAATGGATGCAATCCGGGCAAAATAAACCCGGACATTCCACTGAAATGAGGTCATGGACCAAGACCAGACCTCCCATCATAGCTATAAATTTTGACACTTCAGCATTCACTCGCCAGCGAAGCCGCTCAATAGCGGCAGGCTTACGTGCACCCTTCCAGCAACGGCAAGGAAGAATGTGAGACCATACCAGGCGTGCTGCAGGGAAGGAGCAGGCAATGGACAATACATCTTGCTTTATTTGGCGAATTAATTCAACCCCTGTGACAGAGCATAAATCATTGCCCCCCAAATGCACTAATATAAGCAGTGGAGAGGAGAAACGATGAGCTTGATGCAAAGTAGGCAACAGCTGCTCCCAAATCATTCCTCGAATTCCAAGCCAGCGAATCCAGACACCAGCCTCAGCCAGGCCCAAATTGTAACCCCAGCAGGATTCTCTGGCATGCTTATGGGCCCAAAAGATGTGAGAGTGTCCACAGAGCCAGACGCAGATATCTGGAGACAAAGAGAGCATTGGTCAAGGACCTGAAAAATAAACTAACAAACATCAGTATCACCCAACTCAATCATGCCAACTCTCTCACATAACCCTTATATTGATTGGAACGCCAACGTCCCACTCTCTGAATCAGCGCCGGAGGTGCACCAGCAGCTGCTGCAGAAGTGGCTGCCCCAATTCTAAAAGAATGGGTTCCAAATTCCCGAGGATCATAGCCTAGGGCAGTCACACTCTTCTTTAAGAGAGCTGCAAATTGATAACGAGTTAAAGGTAAGGAATTCATATGCTCCAACCAATAAAGGCCCCCCGAAGGTCGAACACCACTATAGCGGAATGCCAAATGTATCGGGCACACCGCCAAATTATTCAACCTCCGCAACACAGACCAGACTCCTCTACCCTCTTGATCCGTTTTGGTCCTACGAAAATGGAGCTTCAGATAAGAGTCCTCCAAAATAACGTCCTGAAAAAGCAAACCAGATTCTCCAACTGCCCGGTGTGATGGCGCTACTAACTCTCCAACCTGACATGCTGCAAAGAAAGCCACTACAAAGGCTAATTGAAACAATAGGGTTTCATACTCAGATGAGCAAATACTGGACAGCTGACCACATAGCAAAACCAACATTTCATAAGTAATAGGACCGCGTCGCAAATGCGGACGGTACTCAACTCCCGACCGCGCATATCCTTTTAAAAGCTGTTTAACTAAAAATGTCCCAGTGACATTCGGCCATTTATATAAACGAGACACAAAAGCTAAACTAGCTATTGTTTGAGACACCATCGCAAATGACCATCCCTGTTGGGCACAATATCCTATGAATGCCACAAGTGTCGGTTCCGAAATAGGGAAATCACAACCAGAATACTGCTGTTCCAAAAAGAACAGTAAACGCCTCCATCCAAGTGCATAAGATTTCCAAGTATTAGGTGCTAAAGACCGATGCAAGAGCTGCTGACCGCCCGCTGGAAGATCTCCCATAATTCCTCCCTCATGGGTGTCGGGAAGCCATCCGCTGCACGAGCTAGCGCTCTGAACTGGGACCACTGTGAACGAGAAAGTGCATCAGCTATTTCATTTAAAACCCCTGGCACATGCCTTGCTGACAAACACACATTCAGATGCAAACATGCTAGCACAATGAGTCTCAGCAGCTCTATCAATCTAGGGCATTTTGCCGACTGGCGATTAAGAGCTGAAACCACCGCTAAATTGTCTGAAAATATGACTACTTTCTTGTTAGCCAAACGAGCCCCCCAAGTATCCAAAGCTACCCATACTGGAAACAGCTCCTGCAAGGCAATATTGGTACACAAACCAGCTGATCTCCACCAGTGCGGCCACTGATGAGCACACCAGGCCCCACCCAAAAACACACCAAATCCAATCTCGCCAGACGCATCTGTAAACAATTGAAGATCAGAACTAGAAACCGCAGCAGATTGCCAAATACAGGCACCATTAAAAGACAACAGAAATGAATGCCACAGTCTCAAATCCTGACGTACCGCACTTGTCAAACGCACTTTATAATACGGTCTGTTCAGACCCACTGACAACAATGCCAAACGCCTAGAAAATACTCTCCCCATCGGAATAACTCTGGCTGCAAAATTGAAATGGCCAACCAAAGTTTGGATTTCTTTTAAAGTTAATTTTTTCCTGGCACATGCTGACTCAATAGCTGCCACCAAATTTTGCACTTTATGCAAAGGCAGACGGGATTCCATCCGAACTGAGTCCAATTCAATCCCTAAAAATATCAAAGAGGTCACAGGCCCTGCACACTTATCTTGAGCCAACGGGATCCCTAAGGCATCTGCAACCGCTTGAAAGGCGGACATCAAATCAGCACATTCCTGGGAATCAGGAGTCCCAACAAACAAGAAATCGTCCAAATAATGGACAATGGAACTGCTCCCACTCACTTGTTGCACAACCCAGTGCACAAAAGTAGAAAATGCCTCAAAATATATGCAAGAAATGGAACATCCCATTGGCATACATTTGTCAAAATAATAATGACCCTCAAAATGGAAACCAAGCAGGTGAAACGCAGTGGGATGCACAGGCAACAAACGGAATGCTGATTCAATGTCAGCCTTAGCCATCATGGACCCTCTACCAAAATTCCGCACCAAAGCAACTGCCTCATCAAACGAGGCATATTGTACAGTACAGAGCTGTGGATCAATAAAATCATTAACACTGGAACCTGCTGGGTAAGACAGATTGTGTATCAGCCGAAAAGTACCAGGTTCCTTCTTTGGTATAATACCTAACGGGGATACCACTAAATCTTTAAATGGAGGAACCCGAAATGGCCCCGCAATCCTACCCAAACTGAGCTCCTTCTGTAACTTAGCACAGACAACATCCCTATGCAAAGCCACAGATTGAGAATTTTGTGAGCGATGCCGCAAAGGCGGCCCTCAAACGGTATGGGGAAACCTTCAAAAAATCCAACCCTCAAAAGATTAGCATCACCCCTATTTGGATACAAATTTAACCAAACTTGTAAAACCTTATTATTAATGGGGGAAGGAGCTTTGCCCACCACTCCTTGTGGCAAAAGACCCTGAATTTCCAAAAAACTGCCCCCGACCGGGTTGCATGCCTCCCGGGCAATGAAAGGCTGGGTGGCCTCCCATACACTGACTGCAACAGTGTCGGGAGCGACATGTGGAGCGAGTACAGCGCCCCGCATTAAATTGAAAACATGCTGGGGGCGCCAAACCCCCTTTGACACCAATTCCCCTTCCTGTTCCCACATCAGGCCCGAAGCCCTCAGCCGCGGGAGCCCACCGAGTACCTGCACCTCCCGGTCCCCCCTGCATATTTCCACTCCCAAACTGTTCACCTGCTGAGCCGAGGGTCCGAAAGGACGCCCCCCGGGAAGGAGTCATCTCAGCTAGCCACAGGTCAACATCCCGCACCCCCCAACAATCCGCTTTATCACGCACTAGACTTTTCCTAAACTGTTCGTCATAATTAAGCCAAAACCATCCCCCATAAGTCCTGTACGCTCTCAAGATGAGATCCGCATAACGCAACAACCCAGGATATAAATCAGGATGAGCCTCACCTAGCACACTAGCAAATACATTAAATCCTAATAACCAATTAAATATATTCTTTGCTATCCGACCACCTTTTTTCTTAGCATCCTCTTTACTACTATCCTTAGTCTGAGTCCCCGTATTTTCCCGCGCTAAAAGAGTGAAAAAATCAATAAACTTGCCCCTCAAAATCTTCCTTTTCCACTTAGGAGAAATATGACAATCCAACGGAGCAATATCACATAATGTATGCCCCTTTCTAGATAAACCCGGCGCACCACCGTCACTAGGACGAAACCCCCCAACAGCCGTCCGGACAGAACTAATCCTCACTTCCTCTTCCGATGAAGAAGATGAAGAAGACTGCGAGGACCCGGATGAGTCTGAGGACTCCCATACTGACAAAGGATCCGACCCAACCATATGCCGCTGACGCTTCTCACGATCCATGTGCTTTACTATGGCGCAGGCGCTTCAAAAACTTTTTATCCCGTAAACTTTTACGCAATGCCTTTTTACCAGCATGCTGTAACCCAAGCGATTGTCCCTCTCGTGAGGACTCCCCTAAATCACTCCCCCGCACCTCACCTAACGCAGAGAGCAAAGAATGAACCAACTCACCAGATGTCCGCGGTATCGCTGCAACACTGGTACTGGCCACAGCAACTTCATCACTCGCAGCCCTGACGGTGCCCGGGACTGGAACTGGCTCCACATCACAGGTCCGAGATTCCTCCGCTGTGCCACTAGGCTCTGCAGTCACCGGAACAGCCTTCCTGGCAGCTTGCCTGAGCGGTCGAGCCCGTCCAGCACCATCCTTGTGCCCTTTAGGCTGCTGTTTACCTGTAGTCAAGGGAACCCTTTTCCCAACCCCAGACTTACCCTGCTTTCCCCCTGTCACTCTCTGCTGACTACTAGCACCTGTTTTCTTCACCCCACCCATCCTGCTCCTCCAATAACCAAATGAATTAAACCCCCCCTTGTAAAGCAAAGTTATAACCCTGAATCCACTCACCCACCCACTGGCACTCACACTACGAACACTAAGAATCACAATTCTGTACCCACACAAGCCACTGTCACACAGACTACTGTGCTCTGAACTGAGAACACCCTACCCGGTATCAGCAACACTGCCTCCCAAACCTCAGATCACACAAAAAAGCCCCTTTCCCACTTTGACCCTAGAGAAAACACTGCACACACAAAAACTCTAACAAATGTATCCCCCGACTGCAAACAACCCCCCAACCGGACCCGACTGTAACACGAGCAAATCTCAACCTGCCTGATAACCGCCGTAAAAGACCTGAAAGCCACTGTCCGGATTCCCCCGTCGGCACTGCAAAGCTCTCCCTCCGTGTCAGAGACGCGCCGCCAGCCGGAAACTCCACCCACTGAATCGGTCACCCGACCCCGCACAAGAAAGTGCTAGCGGCCCGACTACGACACCCTTCCCTGCACATAGAAAAAACAGCCGGCACGGGCGTAAATCAAAGAAGGCAAGCAGATTGAACTTACCCCGGCGGCACAGAAGGGGGGGGGAGTGAAACCTCCACACACTCGAGCTCCGGCCTCTTCACGACGACTCGAATCCTTCCTTTATACCACCACCAATCTAGTAAGTACCAGAGCAAGCCAATACACCTTGACCACTCAAAAATTCGGAATTACAAATACCACGAAACTAAAAACCCTTTCCTCTCCTCCCTAGCTCTTTCCTCCGTGTTTCCAATTTAGCCCACCAATTTCTTTCCTACTCTCCTCATCCCCAGCTACACCCTTTTTCCTTTTTCCTCCAATCCCCTGCTTTTATCACCCACCAATCAAAATTATCTTCCTTGTTGCTAACCCTTTGCTCTTCATTCCAACCCCCAATCCACCCTTTTCTTTAACTGTTTAGGCCTTTGATATCGCCCACTGTTATTGGCCACCCAGATTAACTGTGTGGCCTTTTTTATTTATGCCTAAAATCTAAAGAAAATGTTTATTTCCTTAAAACTTTGGTTTTGTGACCAGGATAGTCAAATTACTTATTTAAAATGTGAAAACACACAAATTTTCATCCTTTCGTTCTTATAAAGTCATAAAAAGCAGCATATGAATCAAAATTAGCATGTATTTATATTGAAGTTATGCAAAGATGACCACAGAAGTGAGTAGTTTTTCAAGATTTGTGATTATATTGTAAGTCAGTTTCACAAATCAGCCCCAGATGTAGTCTCCCATCATGTTCTCATTATATTGGTAACAGCATTCAAAGTCTAGTATATCCCAGTGGAAGCACTCACCTTGGTCCTATGAGCATACTTCCCTGTTCTCTTTGAATGTCTCAAGAAGAGCATCAAGGACATAGACTTTGAGAGACACCCTACAACAGCCCATTTTGCTGTAATTCTTCACCAGATTCTCAACCAACTCCAGCAGTTTATGGCTTTTTGATTGCCCAGGAAGCCCAAAACTACTGCAATAATGCCATTCCAAGCCACTTTTTCCTTCCTAGTTAGCTTCTTGGGGAATTCTGTGCATTCTGGAATCTTTTTTATCTATGGTCTACGAAGACACCAGCTTTGACTTTTGTTTCAGACAGATTAGGGAAGATGTCTTGAAGGTACTTGAAGGCTGCCAACTCCTTATCTAGAGCTCTGACATATTGTTTCATTAAGTCCAATTTGATGTGCAATGGTAGCATCAGCACCTTCTGGGGATCCACCAGTGGTTACCATTTAACATTGTTTTTCCCCACAGAGAACTTGTTCCACTGTGGCCAGTCCTACCTTTGGTAGTGTGCCTTTATGTCCCTGCTGTCCCTAAGGCAGAGATAGTAGGGCAACTTGGTAAAATCACCTTGGAGACCCATTAGGGTTGCCACCATTTTGAAGTCTCCAATATCCTCCCAGACTTTCTCATCATACATCATGACACCAAGTAAGGTCTTGATGCTGTTGTAATCCTCTTTGAAATGCACTGAGTGAGTCAGTGGAAGAGGTGGGTATTTTTTCCATTATGGAGAAGCATGGCTTTGATGTTCCTGGATGAGCTGTCAATGAAGAGACACCACTCTTTCAGGTTACAGGCAATTCAAATTGCCTCAAACAGACTTGTCACATCATGGCAGAAGCAGAGCCCATCTTGATGGGTGAAAAAGGTGGAAAATCTTGGTGGTGCTTCCTCTGGATCTGTGACTTGCATACTTTCATCCAACAAATTCCACTGCATGAGCCTAGAAGTCAAAAGCATGGCATTGGACTTGGTGTGACCAAGATATATGATCAAGTCATTGAGGTCTTTTTGGTTTAGATAGTATGAATTTCTCTCATCAGCAGCACCACTGATATTGTAAAATGAATCTCTAATGTCTGTGAAAAATTGCAAGAGGACCTTGTGAGACTGAGAGAATAGACGCCAAAATGGCAGATGACGTCTAATGTGAGCAAGTGCAAAGTGATGCACATGGGAAAGAGGAATCTGAACTATAGCTATGTGATGCAGGGTTCTATGTTAGGGGTCACTGCGCAGGAAAAGGATCTAGGTGGCATTGTTGAGGATACGTTGAAACTCTCAGTTCAATGAGTGGTGGTGGCTAAGGAAGCAAATAGAATGTTAGAAATTATCAGGAATGGAATGGAAAGCAAAGATGTAAATAGATTAAGGGTTGACTAGGGAGAAAACAGAACTACACTAATAGATAGGAAAGAAGGGCATACAGAGAAGAGGCGGAAGGATGTCTTTAACAGGCAGGCCCCCAGAGCAGCCAATCAATAATTACATTACATTAGTGATTTCTATTCCATCATTACCTTGCGGTTCAAGAAAGAAAGATAAATAAATAATTGAGTTAGCATATGTTACACAAATAAGACTGGTGGAAGGAGACTAAGGCCCAAATTCTGTAACCAGCACCTAAAGTTAGGCACCTATTTTGGAGGCGCCCAACTAGATAGGTGCCTATCTAAATTGAATAACAAGCTCAATTAAACTTTTTAATCAGCAATAATTGAAACTTAGGCACCTATCAAGAAAGCGAGAATCTGTAACAAGGCGCCTCTAAAAATGTAGGCGGCCTTCAAAAAAATAGGCGCTAAGCATGTTAGGCGTGGGCGTGGCTATGTGTTGGGCACCTACATACAGAATCACTGCTCTTAAGCGTGGTTAAGCGCTCACATAGGTGCCTAACTTTTAGTTGTGCCTTAAGCTGGCCTATTTAATGGGCGCCTCCAAAATAGGTGCCGCTTAGTGTGATTCACTAAACAGCACCCAATTTTACTTGAATCGCATTGAACAGTGCCTATATAGACGCCTATCTTTTAGGCGCTTCTTAGAGAATTTGCCCTTAAATTCCTCTTAACATTGGGTAGAATAACAGAAAATTTCTAAAATTACAAGGATTTAGGAAGTGAGGGGAGAAGGAGAAATCAGGAAGCTGACCCTAAATAAAGTATAACCAGTACTTCCCGATGCTCTGCCTGCAGTACTGGAAATGAACAGCATAAAAGCAGATATGATTCCAGAAAGGAAAATGAATTAGAAGTACTCTATACATTGCCTACTATATCTCTGGCATGGATCGGGCGAGAAAGCAAATGTTCTCGATTTTTGTTTTTGTTTTTCCCAATCCCCAGCTGTGCTCCAAAGTGAGTTCATAGTAAAATCAAATTCTGTGTCTGGGAGTCATGTCAGTCCTCTTGCCTGGTTAACTACATTACCCACAAATGAAATTATTTTGCTCTGTGGAGAGCACAGAGAATAATAAAGCTGCCTCCTCAGGAGCCCTTTATGCAGATAAAATAAATGCTGTACACCACTAGGGCAAATTTTTCATAAAGGTGGTTAATAAATCTTAATAAAGAAATAAATGAAATGAATGGACCAGTAATATTGCTTTAGTGATAGTGAAATCTTGTATAGTTCCTCAAGAACATTTGCTGAAATTATTTTATACTACCTTTGCCTTGGACAGGAGAAAATTATGGGAAAGTTTCAGTTACTTTTATTGGGTCTTCATTTCCTTCTGCAGGTCTATTTTAAAAGCAAAGGGAATAAGATGCTGAAGTAGATTGGGTTTAATATGCAGTTAAGTACATGATTGCACACACAAAAAAAAAAAAACAAAGGCCACTCAAAATATCCTTACAGACTGCCCCACAGGGACAGTGCTGGGTCCAGGGCAGAAATTTGGGAGGGGAGGCCCCAAAATCTATCAACAGGTGAAATTGCCTTCTCCTTCAGAGGCTTGAGGCCAGTGTCATAGCCAGGCAGCCAATTTGGGGCAGGCTTTACCTCAAAGTGGTTGGGCATCTCTCTTTTTCCCCCTTCTCCCTCCCCCCCCCCCCCCCCCAAGCCCCTGCAGCATTTCTGTTTTTCTTCACGTGTCAGAAGGAAGGTTACTGGGTCAGCCACTGGCAGCATGTAGGAACTGCTACTGGCGGCCTGTGGCTGCTGGGTGAGCGTGCCTGAGCCAAAATTGAGCGTGTCAGGCCTACCCAGGCCCACCCTGTGGCTATGCCTCTGCTTGAGGCATTGTGTAGTCCTAGGGCTCAAGACAATTGCACTGTTTGCATGCCCTAACACCAGCCCTGTCTAGTTGGCACTGTTCACATGGTACCAAGGAGGTGCATGGGTATAGCAAGGCAGAGTCAGCAGTTGTCTTAAGAGTGACGATATTCAGACCACTATCTGGATAATTATTATCTAGGTAAAATTATGGCAGAAAAATTGCTGTCCTAAATTTGTCCAGTTAGCTATCTAGATAGATAATTTAAAACTGAACTTAAAACCTTTCTTTTTAAAGATGCTTTTACAACATAATTTTACAGTTCCAGTATCATGTTTTACTACATTATACCTGTGTTAACTATTTCCTTTTGTATTTTCCCTCTATGTTTCTTCTTTACTTTATGAATTGTATTTCATCCCTCCTTTCCCTTGTTTATTAATGTTAAAATTAAGAGTTCTTACCCATTATTTAAGTAATTGTTTGTACTGTATTGTTTGTTTTATTTTTTTTAAAATTTAATTATTGTAAATTTTAAAGTGTACATCGCTTAGAATATTTGATTAAGCGATTGATCAAGTCTCCTAATAAACTTGAAACTTAAACTTGATAACAGGATGACGCTGTAATTGTTGCAAAATTTTTGAACGTTTAATGGAGGAATTAATTCCCCCCACATTCCAAGTTACAAAATTAACCAGGATCCATTTTCAATAACCATTCCACATCTTCTTCCATCAATACCTGTGTAACCCAGTCATCCCAGCCTCTGACTAGGCTCCACCAGAACATCAGCTGATCATCCAGTGTTGAGGTTAAATAGAGAGCACCATCTCCCCTCTACCATACCCCTATTCCCAGCCCTTCCCCCACTACCACTCTATTATCTCCCTCCCTCCTGAACCCTACCCAAAATTGCATCTCAAGACCTTCCATACAGATCTCAAGTTCTCTAAGAAAGAAGTAAATTCACCACCCCAACCACTCCAATACACACCCCAACTTCCAAGATAAACACCTAATATACATTATACACTCCTTACCACAAACAATCCTCACCTTCAATATTCCAATCATTCTCATCAACACATATTTATACTCAAATAGCATACATTCCTCCAAATCTCACTGCTTTTTAACTTCCCAAACAGACCTCTGATAATCCACCAACCCACCCATGAAAACACAAACACATTCACTCACCCTTCATCCACCTTCCAAATTACAAAAACATCCAAACCATTAGAACAACAACTCTCTCACACCAGCCAACCTGAAGACACATTGCTTCCTGCATTTTTCGCTGTAGATCCTCTTGTTTGTCACCGCCATCCAGAAGGTCCAGCTATATCCTTTCCTCGATCACCAACTTGTTCTCTCTCCGGGAGATTAGGAGCACCTAATTTTTGTAACTCTAGCCAAACTTCCACTACTGTTCAAACCTGCCTAGTCAAGTTCCCCACTGTCAGTGCCAAGGCGAATGGAAAAAGCCATCTATATTTAATACCCTCCCTGCAATATTAATTCATAATGGTAAACCTAAAATATAAAAAAGACCATAAAGCACACTGTTTGCAGAGAAAATGTTAATTATCATTTACGAGTTTCAGGGTTTTTTCAAAGGTGTCAAGGCAGATTACTT
Organism: Geotrypetes seraphini; assembly: GCF_902459505.1. NCBI lineage: Eukaryota > Metazoa > Chordata > Amphibia > Gymnophiona > Dermophiidae > Geotrypetes > Geotrypetes seraphini. The sequence goes on along the minus strand of NC_047085.1, from coordinate 245,629,962 downwards.
TAAAATATGCAATGTCACCTCAGTAACTATAGAAAAATAGAAAAATATAGTGCAAAATATAGACAGCAGATATAAATTCTCTAAACAGACACATTTTGATCACTAAATTGATAATAAAATCATTTTTCCTACCTTTGTTGTCTGGTGATTTCATGAGTCTCTGGTTGCACTTCCTTCTGACTGTGCATCCAATCTTTCTTTCTTTCTTTCTTTTGCATCCAACATTTCTTTCACATTCCAGCCCCATCCCCTTTGGGTCCAGGTCTCTCTCTCTTTTCCCTCTGTAACCCTCCCTAGATCCAATGTCAGTTCTCCTTTCTACCTTTCTTCCAGGTCTCCTCCTCTCTCCCCCTCTGTCTGAACCTCCCATAGTCCTGCATCTGCCTCCTGTCTTTCCCCTTTCATCCAAGCCTTTTTCTCTGTAGTATTTCTAATGTGCTTACAGCCCCCCCTTTCTCTGCCTCTTTCTCTCCTTCTTTCCTTCCTCCCAGCAGATTTTAGCATATCTCTCTCCTCCTTTTTCCCCTCAGATCTAGTATCTGTCTCCTTCCTCTTTTCCTCCTCCCAGGTCTGGTATCTGTCTCCTCTCCTTCCCCATGCTCTGGCATCTCTCTCTCCACTCCCTTCCTCCTGTTCTTCCCTGGTCTTCCTTCTCAATTTATTTTCTGCCTCTCTCTAAATTATTTTTTACTATTCAGTCCTCAATTTCCCTCTTTCACTGTGTCTGCCTATAGCTTGCCACCTCTTTCCCTCACCCCTTCCTGTAACTAACTCTATCTTCTTCCCTCAATCCTGTATTTGCCCTTTTTTCTTTCTCCTCCCCACTTCCTTCCAGCATCTGCTCCCCCTGTCCCTCATACTTCCATTCAGCGGCTGTCCCTTCTCTCCCCCACACTTCCAATCAGTGTCTGTTTCCCTCTCTCTACCCCTTCCATCTACTGTTCACCCTCTGTCTCTCCCCTTCCATTCACTGCCCTCTCTGATCTTTCCATCCAGTGTCCGCCCTCTCTCTCTCTTCCATATGGCATCTTCCCTCTTTCTATGCTCTTTCCATAAACTATCTATCCTGTGCCTCTTCTCTCCTTTGTACATGATTGATTTCAGCTCTATTACCTCTCCATTTTTCTCTCTCTATCACCACCCCCTCCCCATGCTCTGGCATCTCTCTCTTCTCCTTTCTTTCCTTCCCACCCCATGGTCTGGCATCATCCCTTCCCTGATTCCCTGGCATCTCTCTCCTTTCCTTTTCTTCCATCTCTCCCTCCCCCTCCATGCTCTGACATCTCCTCCTTCCTTTCCCCCTTCCTTTTCCCTTGGTCTGGCATACCTTCCTCCTTCACTCCATGCCCTGGCATCTCTTCTTCCCTCCAAGCCCTGGCATCTCCTTTCATTCCCTCTCTCATCTTCCTTCTCCCTCCAGTTGAGTACAGTAACACTCTACCCAATTCTCTCCCCCTCTGCTCCCTTTCCTCCTTCTGTCATCCAAGGCCTGGTGTCTTGAACTTCATCGGGCAGCAGCAGCAGCATTCACAATTCACTGCTGTTGCCGGCTTCAGGCCTTCCTCTCTGTCGGGTCCTGCCTTCATGAAAACAGGAAGTAGGCAGGACCCGGCAGAGAGGAAGGCCTGAAGCTGGCCTAGCTATCTAGTTGTGCTTTTTTTATTATTATGTTTATTAATTTCAGTCTTATCAAGCATAACTTCTACAGAAAGCAAAACTGGTCACATAAAATGTTCTCAACATTATTAGTTGTATTTTTAATGTGAACGTTGTGCAATAGTTTTAGAACAAATAACTTTGTGAGAAGAAAAAAAAGGCACTCATCTGGAATTTAAATTATTCACACCTTCCCACACAGGTGCTTTTGACAATTCTTTATGAATAGTTTTGGCAGTTTGTTAAATTTAGAAGGATTTGATGACTAAAAATGCAGGAAAGTTTGGAAACCTGCATTTCTTTAAATGTGATTTTTCTCACGTATCTTTCAATAATACTAAATCTGTCTAACTTTGCCTAAATCATAAATTAAGGTGGAGATGTTTATAGTCCCCATGTTGCTTGCAAGACCATGGAGTTTCCCTATTAAATGGAGGGGTGTTGACCAGTACAGCAGGCATTTTGGTACCAGGAAAATACATTCTTGAGAAATTACATTACATTAGTGATTTCTATTCCGCCATTACCTTGCGGTTCAAGGCAGATTACATAAAGGATCTATCTGGCCATTTCCAGAGGAATTATAGAATAGTTAGATTGGCTCATAGAGAATAGTTAGATTGGTTCGTAGAGATGAGGTGGTTCTTGTAAACAAAAATTCCTATGTGTCCTTACATTTCTACTTTTTCCAACCATTATTGTTAAAAGCAGCCAGATATGAGCCAGGCTCGACCCACTGACCCTTGTAGAAGGAGCTATTCTGTCTCTTTGTACTCTGCCTTTAGCCAACCCATTCCAAGTTGTGTCTTTTACTTCTGATAATCTTAGAATAAAATCTGTTTTACTATTTGAGATCTAGCTAGGTACTTGAGACCTGGGATGGTCACCGTTGGAAACAGGATACTGGGGCTTGATGGACTTTCGGTCTGTCCCAGTAGGACAGTTCTTATGTTCCTGACTGGCCCAGCAGGCACCAACCCTGGGAAGGCTTGGACATTTCTGTCCCACCTCTGGAATTCTCCCTGCTGCTTCAGTCTTATTGTGTTCTCCAGCTTTGCATTTTGTTCTTATTTTGGCCTTACTTTCTGTTGTCTCAAGATTCCAGCTTCATGCCAAGAACTATCAAGACAGATGAAATGCAAAGGGATGCACAATAGGAAGAATCAACCAAATCATAGTTAACAAATGCTCGAGTCAGCACATTAAGCATGATGTCAAGGCTTTCTGACAATGTCATGTTCGGGAAAGACACTGCCTGTCATGGGCAGGTGCACTGCTCTGGGGTAAGATATATTTCACCAATCGAGGGAGAAACAGTTTCCCTCAGTAACTCAGTGTTTGCTCCAAAGCAGATAGGACAGGCTGACTCAAACAAAAAAATGTGAGTATCCATTGGACCAGCAGGAGGAAGAGATGCTGAGGCCATGAGGAAGACCCAACTTGTTCCCTTCCTCTTTTTCCCCCCATTAAATTATAAGTAGAATAAACGAAATAGCAGGAGATTTAATTGTCATTCTCACATCACCACCATGCCCTTTTCTCTGAAACAACTTTTAGAATATAAGAACAGCCATACTGGGTCAGACCAATAGCTCATCTAGCCCAATGTCCTCTTTCCACAGTGGCAAATCCAGGTCACAAGCATCTGACAGAAACCCAAAGAGTAGAAACGTTCAATGCTACCAATCCCAGGGCAAGCAGTGGCTTCCCTGAAGTCTGTCTCAATAAGACACTGTTGACATTTACTCCAGAACTTGTCTAAATCTTTTTAAACCCATCTACTTCAATTGCTGTTACTATATCCTCTGGCATTGAGTTCTCGAGCTTAACTATTCTTTGGGTAAAAAAAAATATATTTCCTCCTATTGGTTTTAAAAGTATTTCCCTGTAACTTCATTAAGTGTCCCCTGGTCTTTGAATTTTGATGGAATTAAAAAAATTGATTCAATTGTACCCATTCTACACTATTCAGGATTGTTTAGACCTCAATCATATTTCTTCTTAGACCTCTGTTTTCCAAGCTGAAGAGCCCTAATCTCTACTATTTCATCATACAAAAGGAATTCCATCTTGGTCATTCTTCTTTCAACCCTTTCTAATTCCACTATATATTTTTTTGAGATACAGTGACCAGAATGGAATGCAATACTTAAGGTGAGGTTGCACTATGGAATGATACAGAGGCATCATAATAGTCAAGCTTTAGGTAAACTTTCTCACTCTTTGGCATTCATGATGGTGAAAATTTTGGAATGATCTCCCTTCAGAAATTAGATCTTTGTCTTCTTTGATTTGCTTTAGAAAAACATTGAAGACATTTGTATAACAAATTTCTGGATGATAAACAATAGAGTTTAATAGAGAGATTCTGCTATCCAACTACTTATCCCAAATGTTTTTCTGAGTAAACTTTTGTTAACCGGTTCGAGTACGGGCAATGACCCGGCATACAAGACCAAAGATTAGATTAGATTGTGAGCCCACTGGGACAGATAGGGAAAATACCTGAGTACCTGATTGTAAAACCACTTAGATAAAACCTTGATAGGCGGTATATAAAACACCTAGGGTTAGATTTACTATGCAAACCGATCGTGTACCGATCGGTTTGCGACCTGTTTTTCCTCCGACCCAATTCACTAACCTCTGTGCTGATCCGATTCCAATCCATGCATGCAAATGAGGGGAAACGGCATGCAAAGTAGGAAGGATGCAATTCACTAACAAAATTCAGGCACACCGATTGGGCTGGCCAATCCAAAAACAAGCGACTGCTGAGGACCAGTTGCTTGTGCAAAAACCCTGCTCTCAGCCCCGATTCTCCTGCCTTTTTTCTGCCCTGCTCAGACCCTATTCGCCTGCCTTTTTGCCGCCCTGCTCAGCCCCGACTCGCCTGCTCTGCCTTGCGAACCAGTGGTTTTAACCTGCTTTAAAAGTAAAGTAAAAGAATAAAAAAGCACGGACAGAAAATGCATGCGAGGCCATCTACAGGCAAAGAAGATGGTCTGTGCATTCATCAGGATTGCTCAGCGGTGATCTGTGCAGTCGATGGGAGGGCGTTCCTCTGATCGCCCCCATTTCAATATTGTCCCATCATGAATTGGTTGGCCTGCCACGGATCGGTCACGATTGGGCAGGTTAGTGAATCGGGCCCCTAATAAACTTGAAACTTATTTGCTATTCCTTTCTTAAGGTGTTACTCGCCCTGGATAAGGGCGGGAGACAAACAAACAAATTCCTAGCATCCTGTTTGTGTTTTTGGCTGCTGCATATTGGGTGGAAAGTTTCAGTCTATTGTCTTTTTCTTGGGCACTGGACTTTTGTATCAAGTTTCATTAAATACCATATCCAGGATCAGCATTAGGATGCAGCATATGTTGTCTCTTGATATTTAGCAATAGCCTTTGCACACCAGTTGTTCCTCAGCTGCATCAGTATAAAGGAAAATGTTCTTGCTTGTTGGACAGTGGTAAAAAGGACTATTGGAACTGCAGAGTGACTATATGGGATATCATCAGTGGCATAGTAAGGAGGGGATGGGGGAGGGGTGCAATCTGCCCCAGACACAGTCTTTGTAAGGGGCAGAGGCGCCCGTCCTCCTCTCCGGCCTCCCGCATGCGCCCCTTCCCTTCCCTCGTACCTCTTTAATTTTTCCTTGCATGATCAGCATTATGAACTTGCTGCCCGCGTCAGTGTTGCCTCTCTCTGATGTCACTTCTGGGCCCTGCACCTAGGAAGTGACATCGGAGTGATAGTCGACATGACTCGAGCAGCAAGTTCAAGCTGTTGCTCACGCCTGGAAAATGAAAACGTTACGGGGGCAGGGAAGGGGGGTGCATGCACGGGGGGGAGGGGGGTTTGGAAGGAGTGGGGGGGAGGCAGAAGAGGGTGGGGGAAGGGCGCCACCGCTCCGGGTGCCACGTACCCTCACTACGCCACTGGATATCGTATAGTTTTTACTGCAGTTAAATTGATTTTATCAGTAATTTATGCAAGGATCCAATAACTGGCATTTTGGAATGTATTTAATAATGGCCTAGACCACGGGTAGGCAAGTCCGGTCCTCGATAGCCAAAGCCAGGTCAGGTTTTCAGGATATCCACAATGAATATGTATGAGATGGATTTGCATGAATTGCCTCCTTGAGATGGAAATCCATCTCATGCATATTTATTGTGGATATCCTGAAAACCTGACCTGGCTCCGGCTCTTGAGGACCGGAATTGCCTACCCCTGGCCTAGACAATGGCTTAGACTTGAAGACTGAGGATTCTTTTTTTCTATCCATCAATATAGTGCAGGGGTAGGGAACTCCTATCCTCGAGAGCCGTTTTCCAGTCGGGTTTTCAGGATTTCCCCAATGAATATGCATGAGATCTATTTGCATACACTGCTTTCAATGCATATTCATTGAGGAAATCCTGAAAACCCGACTGGAATACGGCTCTTGAGGACCGCAGTTCTCTACCCCTGATATAGTGGATTAGCTTGGTTGGTTCTGTTATTTTATTTTTATTGTGCTGAAGTATTTACAAAGTGCATGTTAAAGTCTCTGCCTCATTCATATTCAGGTATGCACCATTTCTAGGGCATACATATCAGTGTATTGGGGGACCATCTTAAAATACACATGAAGGTTTTACTGCATAGCATACCCACCTTTAAAATGTACAAAAGGACATTAATCTTTCTTGTTGAGCTATGTTGCATAGCCATCTTAGTGCAAAACTTAAGAACATAAGAATTGTCATGTTGGGTTAGAGTAGACCCACTATCTTTTCACTAACAGTGGACAAACCAGGTTCCAAGTACTTGACGGGATCCCAAGCGTAAACAGATTCAATGTTTCCTATGCTCAAGGTTAAGTATTATACCTGGTTTAAAAATGGTTTATGTTATAGACTTTCCCTCCAGAAACTCATACAAACCTTTTTTTTTAAACCCAACTGTTTCTATCAAATTGTCCAGCCAGAAATACTAATGCTTAATTGTGCGAAAAACAATTGTCCTATTTATTTTAATTGCACTACTTAGTAACCCCATGGCATGTGCTTCTTTTGAAAGATTAAACAATCCATTTGTACTTACTTATTCTATTACACTCGTGATTTTATAAGCCCTGTCGTATCACCCCTCAGCCATCTCTCCATTCTGAAGAACCCTAACCTTTCCTCATAGGGAAATTGTTCTGATCCCTTTCTCATTTTGAATACACTTATTTGTACTGTTTCTAGTTCTGCTATTTTTGTTGTTGTTGTTGTTACTGTTTGTCTTATGTGACAACCAGAAGTGCATACAGTACTCAAAGTACAGTTGTACCATAGAGCACTGTGAAGATATTGTGATATTTTATGTCATATTCTTGATTCCTTTCCTAATAATTCTTAAATGGCCATGACACAGAAACCTAAGAGGCTCATAATCGAAAGTTAAATACGTCTAAAAACCCACCCATGTCAGCACTTGGACGATCTAAATGACAGGTCATCCAAGTGCTGATAATCGAAACAGCTTTTTAGACATATCCAGGGACTTTTTAGGCCTCTGAATCCCGCTGTGTGCCCAGGGGCATTTTTGGAGGAGTGGTTAGGGCGAGATGTGGGTCGACCTAGACTTAGTCATCCTGCAGAGATAATCAAAGGTTTGACAAGATTGCCTAAATGGAACTTATACATTGTGAGTTAGATGATGTAAAGACACAGATAAGTGCCCAAAATGTATCCAAAGTGACCAGAGAACCACTATAGGGACAAAGTAAAGACCCACTCATACAGCCCCCCATGTTCACTGACCCCGTCACATCCCCACAAAGTTCAGAATAAAAACATACATACCTGCCTCCAGAACATCAGCACTTGCTATAGGAAAGCCTAGTAGAGCTGCACAGAGGTGGCTTAAGTAGTCTTGGGGGTGGCCTAGTGAACCATAGAAAGGAGGACCCTGGCCCATATGACACTCTAACCACTACATTCATGGTAGAACATGTGAGCTCACCAGAAAAAAACCCAAACCCTACTCTACTGCCATAAAGGTACTAGAGGGGATATGATAGATGATAGAGACTTATAAGATCATGAAGGGCATAGAGAGAGTTGAGAGGGACAGATTCTTCAAACTTTCAAAAAATAAAAAAACAAGAGGGCACTCAGAAAAGTTGATAGGGGACAGATTCAAAACAAATACTAGGAAGTTCTTTTTTACCCAACGTGTGGGGGACACCTGGAATGCGCTTCCAGAGGATGTTATAGGGCAGAGTACGGTACTGGGGTTTAAGAAGGGATTGGACAATTTCCTACTGGAAAAAGGGATAGAGGGGTATAGATAGAGGATTACTGCACAGGTCCTGGACCTGTTGGGCCACCGCGTGAGCGGACTGCTGGGCACGATGGACCTCGTGTCTGACCCGGCAGAGGCATTTCTTATGTTCTTATGTACTTGCAGCCATAAGGGCTATCGGGGTTATAGACAGGTGGGTATGGTGGGTTTTGGGGGGTTCACCATGACCTATAAAGGAGTTCTGGTGAGATGTTTATATAGCACAGTTTTTGTGAAGTGCCCCACTGCTCTCTTGCCATGTCTGGGTGGCCTGTCCATCACAATGCTGGCTCCTCCCAAGTCCAAAAGGTCTTGTTCTGGGCGTTTGGGACTTGGACAAATTTTTGGTCAAGAATATGGTATAAAGATAGATGTAGTGGCAGTCTGGATGATTAAACGCATGGACTTACTTTTTGAAAATGGACATTTTGCCCCTGCCAACTTTGGGCAACTAGCGCCCTACATCCAAATCAGACTTAGATGTTTCTTTTGACTATGCCCCTCCACAGGTTTCCATATAATGAAGACCTGGGCACACACTTCACCTTTATTTCAAATGAAGAATATTATCATCAATCAGTCTGTGCCTGCAAGACGTTACCTCACAAGTTTTCCTTCATTCAAGAATCATTCATTTATTTCAATTTTTTATTTCGGTTTTTTATGGGTCCTCAGAGAGCCACCATGCACTCAAATATATCTCATAGTGCGGGGTGGATATATGAGATATACAGTGGTGCCTCACACAACGAACTTAATTCGTTCCAGGAGCAAGTTTGTTATGCGAAAAGTTCGTTATGTGAAACGCGTTTTCCCATAACAATACATGCAAAAAAAAATAATTCGTTCTGTAGCATAAAATATGCTAAGATGACATAAAAAAAAGATAAATTTATCTTGTTAGAGCTGTTAGCATGATATAGAGGGGATATATGTGAAGGGGAGGGGAGACAGGGGTTTTGTTGATCCTTGCTGTGTATTATAATCACCCCCCACATACTCCCCAGTACCTTTTTTAATTCCTCCCATCTTTCCCAGCCAGTGGCGTACAGGCCAGAAGCGCAGAGATCAGGAGCAATTCCTCTGCACACCTGTGTGGGCCCATGCCGATCTCCGAATGGCTGCAGTTAGTTCTTGTGAGTCCCGCGAGAGCTGACTGCAGCCATTCAGAGATCAGCGCAGGCCCAGGCGGCGGGGGGGGAGGTTTAAAAATATGCGGTGGCGGCGGGGGGAGGTTTAAAAATATGCGATGGCGGCGGGGGGAGGTTTAAAAATATGCGGTGGCGGCGGGGGGAGGTTTAAAATATGTAGCGCCACTGAACGATGCAGCTCGGGCGACTTCGTTGTGTGAAACGAAGTCCGTTGTACGAATCAAGACAAGAAGTTTGTTGTGCGCAGCGTTCGCTGTGCGAGGCGTCCGTTATGCGAGGCACCACTGTATTTGAGTGCGTGGTGGCCCTCTGAGGACCCATAAAAAACCGAAATAAAAAATTGAAATAAATGGATGATTCTTGAATGAAGGAAAACTTGTGAGGTAACGTCTTGCAGGCACAGACTGACCTCCACAGGTTTCAACATATTGTCAAAGGAAAATTTAGCATCATATAGCTACAGTATGGATTATTCTTCCCTTTGTGCATCACTTTGAACGTCTCCATATTAAATTTCAACTGCCATGTGGATGCCTGGCCTTCCAGTCTCCCAAGTCCTTCCTGCACTTTCTTGTCGTTCTCTAGCAATATGACAACCTTAAATAACTTTTGTGTCATCTGCAGATGTGATCACCTCACTCACTGTTCCTTTTCCAGGCCATTTATAAATATGTAAAAAAAAAGCACCAGCCTCAGTACAGATCCTTGTGAAACTCCACTAATTCACTTTCTCTGTAATGAAAACTGACAATTTATCCTACTCTTTGTTCTTTGCGGGTCCTTTCACTAAGGCCTCCTTTTACTAAGCTGCGCTAGCGGTTTTAGCGCGTGCGTAGCGCACGCTGCATTGCCACGTGCACTAGATGCTAATGCCACCATTGAGCTGGCATTAGTTTTTACGCGTAGCGCGGGGGGGGGCAGTGCGCGCTAATCTGCAGCGTGCACTAAAAACGCTAGCGCACCTTAGTAAAAGGAGCCCTAAAGTACGGTAGCCGATTTAGCGCATGTTAACTGATTTAGCCTGTGTTAATTGATTTAGCGCACGCTAAACTCTAATGTGTCCATAGACTATAATGGCACTCATTCACCTGATAGTATAGTTTTCTAACAGCTGCTTTGCATCCCTTTACTCTTAATTTTTTCAGTTTTTCAATTTTTGGGATCCTCAGCGCTACCACTCGGAGCTCAACAGGATTTCATTGCTCTAAGCTTTACGTGCCAGCTCCTCATCAGGTCCCTTTGTTAATTTCTATCTTATATATTTATAAATTATTTGCTTTTGTACAATTTACTTATTTTGTCAACATTTAAGCATGTATTTAGCTTTTATCTTGTGGTCTCTGGCTAGGGGAAACATCACGCCAACATGTTTCGCTGCTAGAGCTTTATCAAGGTGTTACCCCTATAATAGAACAAAAGCTATCAGCATTTACTTATCATGGTTTTAGCAGACATTATCAGATAAATCTTTACTGTATTGTCTTGCATTTTTTGCTTACCTATCAATTTTACCACCAAACCTGCGACCACTCTGTCTTCAGATATGGCGGCGGCGTTTTTACTAGGGTTTTAAATAGAGCGGAGCCGTGCTCTGACGCGGCTGCGTCATTACGCAACAACCGCGTCATCATATCATAAATGTGTGCACTGGTTGATTCATAGACTATAATGGGCATATTAGCATTTAGCACATGCTAAATCGATTAGCGTGCGCTAAATCAGTTAGCGTGTGCTAAAATGCTTAGCACACCTTTGTAAAAGAGGGGGTTAGTATATAGCCAGTTCTAAACTAAACTAAACCTTAAGCTTATATACCGCATCTTCTCTATAAAAATAGAGATCGACACGGTGTACAAAAAAAATGAAGAAAAAAAAAAATACAATAGGGATGGAATAGAAGGAAACGAAGATCACAATTTTGAAAAAAGCCAAGTTTTCAGATGTTTACGGAATAATTGGAGAGAGCCCAGATCGCACAGCTGGACAGGAAAATTGTTCCAGAGCTCAGTAATTTTGAAAAGAAGAGACTTCCCTAGTTTTTCAGTATAGAATCCACAAAAGGACATTACCTCCTATCCCATTACTTTTTAATTTTCTCAGGATGTGTTGTGAGGAATTATAAAGATAATAATTTAAACTGCACTTCATTATAATTGAGAGTACTATCCCCACGAAAGAAAAAGCCTCAGGTTTTAGGCAGAGCACATCCCCTACAAAAGTTTTTTTTGCCGATGATGTGGGCGGTGGAGGTTTGAGCATTTAGGCTCTGCCTAAAACCTGAGGCTTTTTCTTTCGTGGGGATAGTGCTCTCAATTATAACAAAGTGGAGTTTAAGTTATTATCTTTATTTATTACCCACTTTTCACTTTATTTAATATAGTAGTTTTACTCATATAAAAGAGTGAGGAATTATAATAAATGAAATCACACCTTACTGTATATGCATGCTTGATTTATTATAATAGAAACTGTATATATTGTAACAATAATTATTCAAATTTCTCAACAATTAAAATTGGAGCCCTTTTACTAAAATGGGCTTTGTGCATTTTAACTTAGGACTTTCTTATGAACTAAGCCCATTGTTGATGTGGCAGTAAAATAGGGCTTTGTAAACATTATTTTTACAGGCCCCCTTGTTTTTTCATTAGCATCCAAGACCTGCAAAAAATTAACACAAGAACATTTACCCCCAAATTATGTATATGGTGCCTAATGTTGTATGTGTACATTGGATCCATGTAGCCAACATACATGCACAACTTAATTGATTAATAGGCTTAATTGGCATCGATAATTGGACATTTAGGAAGGCCTCAGTTTCCCTGGTGGAAAAGTTGTGGCTGGATTTGCACCTGGGTGTGGGAGGGGGGGGGAGGCTGATCCAGCGCATGTGAGTTGTTGCTGATGTCCCCAAGAGAAAGGAAGCATCTTGTGTTATCCCAGAAACAGGTCAAGGGCACAGCCGTCCAGTGGGCACGTAAGGCTCACCGAGGAAGAGAGAAAAAATAAAAGAAGGAGCAAAAAGTGAAGAAATAGAGGAAGAGTTGTTGGATCTTTTCCAAATAAGCCCCGCCACTAATGGAAAAAGTGCACACGCCGAAAGTTAAGCCCCGCCACCTTTTGCCAGCGCACGCAACCTTAACCAGTGAAGTTCTCAGCACAACGCCCCACAATGCGGCGCGATGTGTATAAAGTAAAGTGAGGGGGTTCCCCCCCCCACGCCCCCCCGTCGGAGCACCCAAAAAAGATTATAAAAAAGAGGATATGAAACTTAACATTATAAAAAATAGGATAAACTGTCGGCCATTTTTTTAAGGGCTCCGAAGGGGGGGGGAACCCCCCCCCCCACTTTACTTTATACAGATCGCGCCTCTTTTTTATAATCTTTTTTGGGTGGCGGGGTTAACTTTTTGGCGGGGCTTATCTGGAAAAGATCCGAGTTGTTTATATTAAGGAATATATCTGTTCTGTTTAGAAGTGGTTTTACACTGTTTGGGCTTTGTAGATTGAGGATTTCAGTCATGAGGCTTGTGAATCTCATGGCAAAAGTTCTAGTTCAGGATTCTAAACTGCCGATGTGAGTATTTAAACTACTGTGTAGTCTTTGCATTGTCCAAAAGTCCTCCACTGTGAATGTTTGCTTGTAGACCGTTCTGAGCTACTGAGAGGACGGGATACAAATCTAAATAAATAAATAAAAGCACGTGGTCAAGGCAGTTGTGTAAAGAACAGCTGTCCAGGGGAGGAAGGATTATCCGACAAATTGCTTAGTTTGTGCTTGTATTTAGCTAAAATCTTTGAGCCTTTGGGTTATTTTGGCTCATAATGTATGTGTCACTTCTCAGAGACTAAGCAGACTTGTTTATGTAATACAGTATTGAATTTCACTCTTAACTCTTGTTGGTGAGCTGAGTGTATTAGAATGCCAGTTTTGTTGTCTCATGGAGTAAACTAGTTTTAGAGGGGGAAAAAAACTAACGCAGATACGTGTCTGGCTATTTCACTGTAAATTAAGATCTATTTCCTTTGTAACTGTTTTATGTGTTTTTATTTTTTGGGGGGAGGGAGATTAATTTTCAAATGGTGCAGAGGATTGGAGTGCAGTTAAAAAAACAAATAAATAAAAACCTGGCGGAACATAAAAGTCCCTGAAATTTTGAAAAGTTTTGGCAGACATTGCCAGCTGTCATTTGCTGAGCAGGGATAGAGCACTGCACGGGTTTCTTTGTGTTGCTGATCAGTAGCTTCAGTGTGACAGTGTGAAATTATTAAGCTGAAAAAAGATTCCTACCTATTGAGCTGTTAATGACATCTTATCTAACTGAATTTGTAGTTTTAAATAACCTTGAACTTATGGAGAAGAGGGTGTTTGTGGGTTTAAATACTAAGGGGATGATAAGTTTAAGGTTTACTGAATTATCTGTTCATTTTGGGGTAACTAGTTAACCATAGATAATATGTAGAAATAAAGCAAAAAGGAAAAAATAATACCTTTTTATTTGACTAACTTACATTCCCCCCCCCCTTTTTTTTTTTTTTTTTTTACAACTGGGCCTTTTCTCCCTCGAACAGAGGAGATTGAGAGGGGGACATGATCGAAACATTCAAGGTACTGAAGGAAATAGACTTAGTAGATAAGGACAGGTTGTTCACCCTCTCCCAGGTAGGGAGAACGAGAGGACACTCTCTAAAATTGAAAGGGGATAGATTCCTTACGAATGTAAGGAAGTTCTTCTTCACTCAGAGAGTGGTAGAAAACTGGAACGCTCTTCCGGAGTCTGTCATAGGGGAACACACCCGCCAGGGATTCAAGACAAAGTTAGACAAGTTCCTGCTGAACCAGAACGTACGCAGGTAGGGCTAGTCTCAGTTAGGGCGCTGGTCTTTGACCAAGGGCCGCCGCGTGAGCAGACTGCTGGGCACGATGGACCACCGGTCTGATCCAGCAGTCGCAATTCTTATGTTCTTATATACTTGTATATCCATTTCTTATATTCTTATATACTCGTATATCCATCCTACCTGCTCATTCCGCATAGGTCCCCAGCAATTTCAGTACAAGGTATTTTCCTTCAGACTAGCCTCTGCTCCTCATGTCATCGTGAAATGCCATGGGGTTTCAAACATTTCCCTACTTAGGTAAGTGGTTGATCAGGGCTTCATCACTGCAAGCAACTCAGCATGCTATCAGCTCAACGTTCCTTGTCTTCAAGCCTCTAGAATTTGTCATCATCTACAGCTGTCTCAAACCTTGGAGTACATAGGACCACTCATGAACACCATTCAGGGTCACTTTTCTACCCAAGCAGAGGGTCAACAATCTCATTCAACTTTGTCAAACAATCTCCACCCTAAAGGATACTTCCACATTCCAGATGTTACGCCTTTTCAGTCACATGGCATTGACAGTTCACATGATCCCATTCAGACACCTTTACTTCAGGATCCCATAATGTACCTTATCAAAACCCAGTGGTCCCAAGCCTTAGGATTCCTTTCTTCTCCAGTACAAGTGACCCCCAGATCTACATCACTCTCTCCAATGATGGATTGTAGCACAAAAACTTACTTGGTGTTTCCCTTTCTAGCTCCCTTCCAACCAGGAGAGCTCATCTAGATAGTATCCACACATAGGGAGTGTGGTCTCATCATAAAAAAGCACTCCATATCAATCTTCTTGAGCTACAAGCCACAAAGCTATGGCAGTCCTGTCAGCACTGCTCAGTGGATAGGGAGAATAGCAAAAAAAAAAAAAAAATTGATAGGAGGAATAAGGAGGAGCTGTGCCTACCGATTGCTCTTCTGAGCAGGTGACAGGCACAGTTCCTCCATGTTTTACCAGCGCTGCTATGCACAAATAGCATGCATATAATTTGCATGCTATTCATGCTGAGCATCAGCTGTTGGGGAAAAATTGCTCCCACCCGGTAATTTTTACTGTGTCATTGGAGCATTGTGCATCGGGTCCTACAGAAACGAGTTCTGTCTAAAAAGGTTACTTAGAGCTTAACAACCTAGATACATAAATAAACAACAACTTTACATAGAAGATCAAGGAGCTCTAATGCTATCCTATCCCCACCATTTTACTAAGCCATGGTAGAAATTTATACTGTGGCCCAGAGTGCTAAATGCTCTGACACTACTCAGACGTTCATAAAATTCTTATGAATGTTAAAGCATCGTTGGAAAATGTGGCGCTGCGGACTGCAGTAGAAACCTTAGTAGAAGAGGCCCTATATTCTTTAAGTCTCAATTGGAGATAAAAAGATAATTTTTTTCCCTTCTTCTCAGTGGTTTGCATAAAAGAGGGTGAATGCAATTGTCTGGGTTCATGAGCAGCAAGAGTTGACAGAACGGCAGCATTCCAAGTCTGACATCACTGCAATCTTTCAAACTCTCCAAAAGAAAACATAGGGAACCAATGTTTTAGTGCAGATAGGAAAATCCAGATAGGAGAAATGAATTTTATTTTCTAAGTTCAGAACTACACAATTCAGGAATCCTGTCAGGCAGACTTACAACCCTATTTACATGCTGAGGGAGATAGTTTCTCTCCATTTATTTTATATAAGATAAGTTTAGGCTGAAGATCAAGAGAAGATAGAGCCAAACAAGGAGAAAAAAACAAAGAGATATAAGAAAGCAGGAAGACTTCAAATTCAAGGTTTTTGGGATTGATAGTTTAACTCCTTACACAAAGTTGGGATAAGCTGAAATGTAGTGAAATGCTAATTATTAATTGCTGGGTTTTACTAAATGGCAGTAGAGGTTTCTACCAAGGACCGGCAAGTTAAATGCTCTGACGTGCATAGAATTCCTATGAGCATTGGAGCATTTATCTTGCCAGCCCGCAGTAGAAACCTCTACCGTCATTTAGTAAAAGGAGCCCAATGTTTGGAAACACTTTGTAAATTAAGTTACATTTTGCTAAGGGCTCCTTTTACAAAGCCGCGCTAGGGCCTTAAGGCGCGGAATAGGGCACACTAAATTGCTGCACGTGCTAGCCGCTACCGCCTCCTTTTGAGCAGGCGGTAGATTTTCAGCTAACGCGCGCTAATCCGGTGCGTGCGCTGAAACTCTTAGTGCACCTTCATAAAAGGAGCCCTAAGTGTTTCTTTTTGGAAAAAAAATATAGCTCAAATGGTTACAAGAATTAAAAAGTAATACTGTACAAATGTTCTCTCATATTTTAAATTGTAACACTGGTCAGCAGGGACCTGTTCTCAAAAGAAGTGTTATAACTATTTATTATAACATTTTTGAAAGAGTATCAGCTTGTTAATATTTTCTTTAACTGGTTTTATAAGAACATAAGAAATGCCTGCACCGGATCAGACCTGGGTCCATCCAGTCCGGTGATCCGCACACGCGGAGGCTCAGCCAGGCGTACCCTGGCAAATGAATACATTAGTTTCTTGTATCCCTCAATGTGTCCTTCAAGAAGATGTGCGTCTAATTGTCCCTTAAATCCTAGAATGGTGGTTTCCTCCACCATCTCTTTCGGGAGAGAGTTCCAGGCGTTCACCACTTGCTGTGTGAAGCAGAACTTTCTGACATTTGTCCTGGCCGTGTCCCCTCTCAGCTTCAGGCCATGACCTCTGTTCCGAGTCTGGGTTACATTTGCCAATGTGAATAACGCCGTTTCTTGCTCACCATCCTTTCCCCCTGCTGGTGAGTGAGCTTGCTCCATTTTGTCAATTCCTTTTAGCAATTTAAAAGTCTCTATCAGATCCCCTCTCAGTCTTCTCTTCTCAAGGGTAAATAATCCCAGTTTTCTGAGGCAATCTTTGTAACTCAAGTTCTCCATACCTTTTACTAGCTTCGTCGCTCGCCTCTGCACCCTCTCCAGCAGTGTTATATCCTTCTTCAGGTATGGAGACCAGTGTTGGACACACACACACCTCCTTTTACAAAAGCGCTAAAGAGGTTTTTAGCACCGGCCAGCATGCTGAATGTTCTGTGCTGCTCTGATGCTCATAGGAACTCTATGACCATTGGAGCAGCGCAGAGCATTCAGCGTGCCGACTGGCGCTAAAACCCTCTTCCGCGCTTTTGTAAAAGGTGAGTTAAAGTGCAATAAAGTTTAGTTAGAGCAACTGTTTTAGAGGTAATGCAGCAGAAGTGGTTGACATGTGCGAGAAGTAATTTTAGGTTGAATTGTAGGTTCTTAGGAAACATTATGTGGAAAAACCTTAGCAATGTGAAAGTGTGTACTTTCCTATGGAAGAAAGACTATTTTAAAGGTTTAACAGAAGGCAGAAAGCTAGCAGTGGGAAACTGCAGCTGGAATGTAGGAGAGTAATTACCACAGTGAAGGAGAGAGGAAGCCTAAGGAAGAGCTGCTGTTTGTCTGACCGAATATTTGAGTGAAAAGAGATTTGGTAGTGTTGTGAGAGAAAATACAGTAGTGTGTGGGAGAAGTTTTAAAAATACATTTCTCAATACTATTGCAGGTAGGAGAATTGAGAGCAGTGAGATACTTCTTTTAAATGTGAATTGTTCAGGGTCGCCACTCTGTTCTCAATGTTCGTCGGGCACTCCTGGCTATGGCCAGGGCGCAAGCCTCGGATACCTTAGGCGTGCTTGTAAGTCTTGATGCGGCCAAGGTATTCGATCAGGTTCTCTGGCCTTACCTTTTTTTAGTTCTTGAATATGTGGGCATTGGAGGGTATTTCTTAGCAGCATTGCGAGCCTTGTATTCTTCCCCCAAGGCATCAATTTTGGTCAACTGGATTCTTACATCATCTTTTGAGGTTGGTAAAGAGACACGTCAGGATTGCCCGCTATCGCCCTTACTGTTTTTGTTATACTTGGAACCTCTCATTCGGACATTTCAGAGGGATGACATCTTGGTTGGACTACAGGAGGGCTCTTCTCAACTACGGATACTGGCATTTGCCGATGATATCCTGTTGACATTGGCTCACCCTCCGCGGTCTCTGACTCGGGCTCTTGAGATACTGGACAAGTTTCATCTTTTCTCTGGCCTTACGTTAAATAAGCAGAAGTCCTTGGTCCTTCCCCTGCAGGAGGAGGACTGGAGCTCTTGGCATGGACCCTTTCCTTTAGAATGGACTTCGACTCCTTTGCGTTACCTAGGGATTTGGATCCCACAGGATTTAACTCAGTTGTATGTGCTTAATGTTCTTCCTTTGCTTACACGCACGGGACAGAGGCTTCGAGCTTGGCGCTCCTATCCGTTAACTCTCTTGGGCAGGATAGCTTTATACAATATGATGATAATTCCCCAGTGGTTGTATCTCCTATAGACATTACCTTTGCTATTACAATACCGTCATCTCCGTGTTCTACATAAATCATTGTCGGGGTATTTATGGGGTGGTAAACGTTTTCGGATTCCCATTCGTACTCTCTCTTTACCTGTATCTCAAGGAGGCCTGGGGCTGTTACATTTGGGGAGAATGAATATGGCCTGTCAGCTCCGCCACTTGAATGATTGGTTTTGTGGGACCTCCCACTTTTCGGCAGCCGGGGTTGAGTGCCTTGCATATGCTCCCTTTCACTTTAGTTACTTATTACATGCCCCGACCCTACCTTTGCGTAATCAACATTATGGGGATTTATTTTTATTCCCGGTGCGAAAAATTTGGAAAGGAATATGCAAGCAATTACATGTCCAGTTTGATGTGACACCATGTTTGCCCATTAATGGCAATGCAGACTTTGCTCCTGGTTTTGGCCTGGGTACCCCGTCTCAGTGGACTCAGAGGGGGGTGTTTTATCTGTCTCAAGTATTACAACCTGATGGCACATTACAATCATTTCATATGTTGTTGGATGCTCATCTATTAACTACCAAGGATTGGCTGAGCTATGGTCAACTTTTACACTATGTTCAGTCTCTCCCTCGACAGGCTTTATCAGAGAAAGTACAGGAAAAACTATCAGAATCTTTTTGTTTGACGGCGCAGGTTCCCACGCTGCTTCGCTTCCACCATCGCTTTCTCCAAGAATTGGCTGGGGAACTGGACTATACAGAGTTGGCCAGTTCCTGGTCTCTGGATTTACAAGTGACAGTGTCAGAATCCATGTTAAAGCGGAGTTTTACATTGGGGTCAACCGTCCTGGTTGCAGCGGTGGAAAGGGAACGCTATTATAAGTTCCTGGTTCGGGCTTATTTTGCCCCTGTGCGTGCTTATAAAGCGCATATCAGCTCTTCTGCGAACTGCCCTAAATGCGCTGCTCCTAGGGCAACCCTTGGACACATGTTTTGGCTATGTCCAGGTATTCGGGCCTACTGGTGGTGCATAGACCTTTTGATTCAGTCCCTGTGGAACTGCTCCTGGATACCTACATCGACTTTTCTTTTCACTTTGAAATTTTCTTTGGTTCCGGTTAAACCAGGTGTGACTGCTTTTGTTCAAAGGGCCATCCTTGTAGGTATAAAGACTATTTTACAATGTTGGTTGACTCCACAAACGCCTACTGTCTCTCGCTGGCGGACTCAGATGATTCATTGGGTAGGATATGAACGACAGGCCATTTCTGACTTGCACTCTAAAAAGGGTATTTTATTTCTACGTTGCTGGAGGCCGTTCTGTTCTACTTTGTCGCCTGTAGCAAAAGCTCGCTTGATTGATTGAATACTCACTTGAGTGTCTACTGAAGTGGCTGTTCCCGGGGAGGTTTTTTTTTTGTATATTGTATATTGTTTGTCCTGTATATTTGCATACTAGTGATTTATTGAAAATTTAATAAAACAGATTTAAACATAAATGTGAATTGTCTCAAAAACTTAGAAACAAGTGAGTTTAAGCATAGTTTCTAGTTTATTCCAGCTTCTGTATCAATGTCTACTTGTAGAGATATTGCAACTGAGTCCTTTAGAAAGGACCTGTATGATTTAATTTACTATGTATAATCTAGACCGGGTTTTAATCAGTTGTACTTGAAGGAAACTCTCCTGCCGATGCACAAAAGGGTTCTCCACGGCTGCTACTGATCATCAGTAGGAGCCAATGAGAATCCTATAATAATGCATTACACAGAGCTCATTAGTATTCTAATGAGCATTCCATGTAATGCACAGCAAGAAAACACATTGTTCCCCATGCAAACTTTACCAGCAGGGTTTGAGCTGTCGTAGTCATACTTTCCTGTTAGTGCCTGAGTGCTGATTGGCTCAGGCATTGACAGGAAAGTAAGGCTATGGCAACCCACCCTGCCAGTAAAGGTTCCCAACATCCCCCTACCCCCCAAAAAATTCCTTCACCCCAATCCCCCCTCCTGTTGAGCCCTCCAGGACCCTCCCCACAACACACACAAACACATGAACCCTCCCTGCCTTTAAATTGCAGATCAGTAGGAAGGATGCCCACTCCCTCCTACCGTCAACCCTATTGCAAACCCCCTGACCCCCATGTACTTAAAAAAAAAAATTTGGCAGGATGCTCACTCCTTCCTGCCTTAGGGATCCCCCCAAAGGCCAGGGACTTCCTACACTCCTCCCCCCCATAACCCCATACCTTTTTAATGATAATCTGGTAGGAATGATGCCCACTCCCTCTTACTGGCAGGCCTAAGGCCCTGATTGACTCAAACACCTAAGGCTTTTACCACAGCAACTTCTGATTAAAAAACAAACAAACCACTTAACACAGCTTGATAAAAGGGGGCCTTAAACTGCTTTGTTACCTCTTTGTCTCATACTTAACGGAGACCTTGGCTTTCCCACTTCAAAGAAATTCAAACTGCTCTGTCAACTCTTTGTCTCCAACAACCACTGAAATGCATTCATGTTTCCCTTATATATACTGATTTTGTCAACATTTGCTTATTTCTGATCTAAAGAAGAAGGAGTTACCTTCGAAAGCTACCATATTTTTCGCTCCATAAGACACACTTTTTTTCCACCCAAAAGTGGGTGGAAATCTCAGTGCATCTTATGTAGCAAAGATACAAAATTGTACCCCCTGTGGCATTGTAAAACACCCCCCTGCCGCTGCTGCACCTTTTCAAAATACACACCCGCCGCCTCTCAGCACCGCCGCAGCATCTGTTTAAAACAAACGCTGCCCGTCGCCATCATTGGTACCTTTTTTAAACAGCCTGGTGATCCAACGTGTATCCCTCCCTCACTAGACAGCTTTCATTCTCTGCGACGTACAGGTCAGTAGTGCGGAGGTCAGGAGCAAGCTTTGTGTGATCCCGCTTGGGCCCGCCACTGCTTTCTGAATGGCTAGCATCAGTACTCATAGGCCTCATGAGAACTGACACCAGCAAAGGTACTGGGAGACCCCTACCTGGACTTTAAGTTTTTCTGTTGGTCATGTGTTCCCAGACCCAGGATTGGCTGTGATGGGGAGGTTGGAGGTGGGGGTGGGGATGGGGTTGGTTAATTGAATGTTTACTGTTTTGGCATCTGTTTGCATATACCTCTTTGTGACTGTAGTTTCTTGTCCTGCTGCTGTATTTGGGGTTCGTGGAATGGGGGCGGGATTGTCACTTTTTGTTGGTTTTTGCCCTTTTCTCTTGAACATTCTGTAATGTTCCAGGTTTTCTTGTTGGTTAATAAAAAAGATTTAATTCTAAAAAGATACCGGGGAGTATGATTTAAAAGGTACAGGGTTTTTTTTTAAAAAAAGGTATGGGGATATGATTTAAAAGGTATGGGGGTATGATTTGAAAGGTATGGGGTTAAAAAGGTACCGGGGGTGTAAAAAATTGTTAGTTGGCTGGGACGGATCCTTCCTGTCCCAGCCTACCACTAGACCACCAAAGAGGGGGTAGGGTACAGGGCAGGGCGGTGGGACAGGGTACAGAGCCTGGCAAGGAGAGTAGGGTTGGGTGCAGAGCCTGGCATGGAGAATTTGGTTTAGAATGGGGTTTTTTTGTTTTCCTCCTCTAAATCTAGGGTGCGTCTTATGGTCAGGTGCGTTTTATGGAGTGAAAAATACGGTAATCATAAACTATATTAGGTTAGTCCAATAAAAAAGGTATTGTTTTCCTTTATGTTTTTGTTTTATTTCTACATATTGCTTTAATTCAAGTAATAAATCCCCTATACTAGGCTCAAGCTATAGTATAATAGGTATAATGTTTAACAAAATGACAAGTTATTACATGCTTTCTTTCCTGTCTAAACAAATGATCCCAATTTACTATCTTATATTTACACTAGTGTTTTAGCCCGTTACATTCGTTACAGTAACGGGTGCTAGAATAGCCCCACCTATACTCTGACCCTGACTCTGACCCCGACCCCACCCATGCCCCGCCTCTTATCATGACCGGACCCTGCCTCCCACTGATCCCAGTCCCACCACGTTTCAAGTTTCAAGTTTCAAGTTTATTAGGATTTTATATACCGCCTATCAAGGTTATCTAAGCGGTTTTTACAATCAGGTACTCAAGCATTTTCCCTCTCTGTCCCGGTGGGCTCACAATCTATCTAACGTACCTGGAGCTATGGAGGATTAAGTGACTTGCCCAGGGTCACAAGGAGCAGCGTGGGTTTTGAACCCACAACCCCAGGGTGCTGAGGCTGTAGATCCAACCACTGCGCCACACACTCCCACCTCACCTTTCACCATTTCCTTTGTATCCTTTTGGCCCTCATAGATCCTCCATTGCATTTATCACCTGACAGGGTCTTTACTTACCCGAGGTGGCAGCAGCAGTCCTGACGTACCAACCTTTCCTCCCTCAGTGCCCCTAAACAGCAGTGGTCCTACCATTTCCATCTCTCCCTTTTCCCCTTTCACACCCTCTACCATCTCTCTCTGACCCTGTTTCACCCCTTTTGCCATCTTTCCCTTTCCTGTCCCCCTCTGTCCTTCCCCAAGACTCTCTCTCCTGGCCCCTCCACACTCCCTGAAGGCTATCTCTCCCTATCCCCTACCATCTCTCCTGGTCCCCCTAGTAGCCCCTCTGCCTTCTCATCCATCTGTCTCTGTCTCTCTATCCTTTCCTCACTTGAGTCCAACATCTCTCCCTTCTCCCACTCCCTCCCCCAAATCCATCACCTCCTGCCTCTGCGGAGCTCTCGCAGCTCCTCCTCGTCCTCCTCCAGCCAGGCTTCAGCCATCTACACTGGCTCCGGGCTCGGCCGCCGCGGCCTGCAACCACCGACAGCCGCCGTGGCTGACATCCACCTCGGGGGGGAGAGAGGGAGAGAGATTCTCATGTGCGCCGGGAAAGGGTACACGGGGAGGGGGGAGGGGGCCATGACGGCGGCGACAAAGTTACAGTGAGGGAGGGAATAGAAGCGCATATGTGCACTCTTGCCGTGGGGCCCTACAGCTCACGGAAAACGGAACACGCAGGTGGGAGTGCACATGCGTTCTTAGAGTTTTATTATCTTAGATAGAGAAGAAATCTTATATTTACATAGGTAGAAATGTGTGCTTACTGGGTGCCAAAAAACAGGAAAGAGACTCAGGCGAACATCTGTGGCTCTTCTAAGCTTCCCACTCCCCTCCCCTTCTTGCTTCACCTTCTCTTGCTTGAGGGAATGTAGAAAGTGCTGATACAGTTGCATCAGTGTGGAATCCATTATACATGCTACATTTGTTATTCCCGAACACCAGCGATGTCCTCCCAGAATCCCTCCCAGTTTGACCACATGGTTCAGTGTACTGCTGTGAGTGTGACTGGGAGCACATCATCTTGTTATGCTGAGAATAAGGGGAGGTCAAGCAGCCTTTTGAATACAGCTCCCACCCTCATCCAGATTCAGCTATAAGTCCTTGCATGGGAGCGCCAGTGACATGTGGTTCTCCTGAAGCCAGTTCAGGATGGCTGATTACTTTGGAGGTTTATATTTCTTCGTATTTTATTTCAAGGGTCGCTAACCAATTTAGTGCACACTGATTAGCGTGCGCTAAATTCTATACATGGCACATAAACTTCGGCACTGGTAGGTGCCCTACCGGTGCCTAAGTTAATTGGGAAATGCCATTTGAAATGGCAATCAACGTTAAATTTAAAGCACCTACTAGTGCCTAAAAAAAGTGCTGGAATCGTGCCTCCGGAGATGACTACTGGTGCCTAACGCCATTATAGGTGTGGCTATCAGCAGAAGTGGCAAGACTATGGGAAAATGTTGTAGCTGTCTTATTGGATGCAGCTGTGACCATGGGCAGGAACAAATGGGCATTATTCCTGTGCAGCAAATCGCCACCAAACCACCAGGGATCAGGGAGGCCTGGAAAGGGGGTCACTTGGATCATGGAACAGCCTCCTGTTGCCAAATCTGTCATTGGCATGCAAAATGCTGCCCGTATTTACTTGTCAACAACAGGAAATTTTATTGACGTTTCCTACCTCTATTGCAATGCATTGCAAAACGATTTGCCACACGAGATTTCAGGTGGGCCGCAAGATGCCGGAGAGGAGGAGAGGTGCCGGTGGCAGCTGACTGGCTACAGGATGTGCCTCCCACAGCGAGAGGCACATTCTCTAGGCAGTCAACCACCGCAGGTGCCTCTCCTCCTCTCTGCGCCTCCTCTTTTTCTGCACCCCCCACTGTCAGCTCAGGGCCCTGTCTGGAGGGTCTCCATGCACTTCTGGGTGCCCTCGAGCTGCGTCCTTCAGTGTTTTTTGAGCCTAGGGATGTTAAGGAGGGCCCGTTGTTTCTTTCGTTGGCATCACTTTGTTATTTTAGTTCAGGCTATAATATTGGCATATTTGGATTATGCTAATTCTCTTTACATTGGTCTAAGCAAATGTAACATGAAGAGATTACAGCTTAGCCAGAACACGGCTGCCAAATTGATCTTTGAAATTTGATCATGTTACACCGTTGTTGAGGATATTGCATTGGCTTCCGATGTATTGGAGAGTTCAGTTTAAGTGTGCTACTGTTGTTTATAAGAGTTTATATGGTGTTTTTTCCCCGTTGATTCCTCTCTCTTTTAACTCACATCGTTTTCAGTCTACCAGGAAAATACACAAGGAATTCTAGCTCTGGGTAAACTTTCACACTCTTTGGCATACTCTATGGTGAAGGTGTGGAATGATCTTCCTTCGGTTTTTAGAACTTTGTTATCATTGATTCATTTTATAAAAATATTAACTACATATTTGTTTGAGAAATTTTTAACTGATAACTGAAAGAGGGCTCCCTTTTCTCTAATCATTTGAGGATTATTCTCCTCATTCCTTTTTCTATTGTCATATTAATGTACTATTAATTTACAATTTGTTAACCGGATCGAGATCCTTTGGGGAATGACCCGGTATATAAGACTGAAGATTAGGGGCTCCTTTTACTAAGCTGTGCTAGCAGTTTTAGCGCACGCTTAGCACACGCTACAGTGCCCCGCATGCTGGATGCTAACGCCTCCACTGAGCTGGCATTAGTTTTTCCACTTTGCACGGGGGTTAGCGCACGCGCTAAAAACGCTACCGCAGCTTAGTAAAAGGAGCCCTAGATTTAGTGTGCCGCAGCTCGCAAAGTTTGCAACACACTGTTCTATGCCCTGAATAAGGACAGAACATTTAGACCAGTGGACCACTTAGCTCCCAGTCCTACTTCTAGTGGAGCGGTATTTCCCATAGATAATCCACTGTACAGTATATTTATGTTTTGGGAGTGCTGTGGTGTTTGGGCTTGTTACTGGCTTTGGCAAGAGGTGAGATTTCAACGTCAATATCACTGTGTTTATCAGAGTCCGAGGAGTAACAGTCTAATTCTGCTGAATTAGTGTGGCTGTTCTGTTCATTGTTCACAAAGAAGGGCTATTTGTATTGTGAAAGCTGGATCTGTATATTCAGAGCAGGTGAAATGGTAATAGCCTGCCACGTTTTGAGACCACGACTGGTTAACCCGAAACAGGTTACTCCATGCTGCTGCTGTGTAGAAGGATATATTGCAACTCTGGTTCAGTTTACTTATGATATTGATATATGAATGCAGTGTTAAGCATCACAATTATATGCTGGATCTGTCTTCTGCCTAGGTAAAAAAAAAAAGGCTAGACTGGGTTAGCTTAAGACCACAATGTTTTGCATCAAAGGATGGAGAAGCTTGAAAATCTTGAATATATTTCAATTTGTAGATTTTGAACTTTCCAAATGTTCTCCTACCTGCTTCTTTGGAATTTAAAAACTATCCCCCTCTTTTACTAAGGTGCACTTTGCTTTGTAGCGTGCGGTAAATATTAGCGCGCGCTAAACATGCACTAAATGCTAACGCGTGCATTTTATCCTATGGACGCGTTAGCGGTTAGCACAAACATTGATTTAGCGTGTGCTAAACACGCACCCCCAACTCTTAGCGCACCTTAGTAAAAGTATGTAGGTAGTTTTGAAATGTTAGCGGATGGGATCATCCTGATCAGTAAGGTTTTTTAATACCATAAAAAAAAGTCCAGAAATTATCTTGGAGAAGAAATGCTATATTGGACAGCTTGGACTTGCCTACCTTTTATAGGAAAAAAAAAACTACAAGGAAAGGAAGTGGAGGAAAGAAATAGAGGAACTCTTCCGGTGACTTAATTTTCACAAAGTCAAACATAAGAAGAAGAAGTAGCACCTCACGGAGAATAAGTATAAACAAAAAGAGCGAGGATGGAACCCTGTTCAACCCAATCAACCAGGAATCAATGCAGTAGATGATTTATAAATAAAATAATTTATTGTTACAGTAGACCCGACACGGTCCGTGTTTCAGCTCAATAGCCTGCCTCGGGGGTGCATATAAAACCTAAAAATCAAAATGCTAATGATAAAATAATATTGTTTATCGATACTCAAAAAAATACATGATAATAAAACAAGCAATAAAGGGCTCCTTTTACAAAGCCGAGGTAGAGGTTTCTACCATGGGCCAGTGAGGTAAATGCTCCGACACGCATAGGAATTCTATGAGTGTCAGAGCATTCACCTCATCGGCCCATAGTAGAAACCTCTACCGCAGTTTTGTAAAAGCCAGAAAAAGATAAAAAAAATAATGATAATGATAATAATAAACCAAGCACTATTGTGCATCCCACAAGAGTTCAAAATCTGAAGAAAAAAATGTGAATATAATAAAATGAAAAAAAACAATGCTGGTTTGCTCATCGAAGAACACCAATGTGAAAAAAGTGAGGTTCCAAGAACAAAACCCAAAACTGCAATGATGGTGTACAGGATGCCAAATCTTTAATAAACAATCATAAAAATAAAATCATGAAACAGTTTGTATCCAGAAGGACAGATAAGGCCGGACCCGACACAGTCCGTGTTTCGAAGAAACACTCCTTCCTCAGGGGTCCTAGAATGTGTCAATACAAGAAAACCTGATGGATAACAACTGGAATCAACCGTGGATAGCTGAGCAGATGTGGAAAATAGTGAACCAGAGTGAGGATATTTATTTATTATTTAGTGATTGATGTGAAGTGAGAATAAGTGAACATGTGAGAACAAGACCAAGGGCCTCTTCTTTCAAACTGTGCTAGCAGTTTGTAGATCGGTGAGCCGTTGCTGCTCCCGACGCTCATAGAATTCATATGAGCGTCGGGAGCAGCGCGGACCATTCAGCGTGGCTCTCTGCACTAAAAACTGCTAGCGCAGTTTTGATAGAAGATGCCCTAAATGTAAAAAGCAAAGAGGAAAAAGAAAAATCAATTTAAAGTGATACTGCTACTACTAAAATGATAATCAATAACAGAAGTAGCGACTCTTGTGTGAAATAAGATGACATAAAGGGCTCCTTTTACTAAGATGTGCTAGTGTTTTTAGCGCACGCAGGATTTTAGCCTGCGCTAAACCCGCACTACGCTTCTAGAACACCAGCTCAATGCTGGTGTTAAGGTCTAGCGCGTGCAGCAATTCAGCGTGCGCTATTCCACGTGTTAAAGCCCTCATACACCATTGTAAAAGGAGCCCAAAGTGTGATGTATGCAAAGATAGATGATTTATCAGATGATAGATGCTAAGAATGGCAGATCTTACCATAGGTAAAGGTGCATAACTACATTGCATGAGTATATTGTCTCACCTTAACTGATGTAAGAAAATCTATCCAATATGAAAATAGTATGTATAAGAGGCGCACAGAAAAGAGGACTTAAGATGAAGATATCCTTCACCTGTCCGTCCATTTCCCCCCCCCCCCCCACACACACACACACACAATCATTGTACTTTATTGGTGGAATGAAAGTGTGGTGTGTTTTGTAGAGGTCTGAAAAACTACTCAGGATCATAGGTAGAAATTTCTACCTACCATATGAATTTTTTTTTGTAAATGTTTATTTACTTTATTTGACATGAAGAACTTGTCTTATTAATAATCCCAACTATACTCTTTCTGCTATTTAAAGAAACAATAGCTTTCAGGCTCTTAAATGTGTGAATTAAAGCGGTATTGCTTTTGTACAATTTCTGTGCTTTTTTTCAGGGGGATGGTTAGTTGTCCCTAGGGTTAACTTCTTTTCTTTTTTTGTTTTTTCTTAGTTATTTGGATCCCTAGGCATCAGTTTTCATTCTCCCTTTATTGTTAACTTTAAAAGGAATGCAAACTATTTCATCTTTTGTCTTTCTTTTATCCTTTAGGTGATTGTTTATTGCAATTAAAATTATATAATTACATTGAAAATACATTTTAAGAATAGGGAAATTGACTTACAAACCCCCCTCCCCCCAAAAATATAATATTCATAACAAGAAAATAATTAAATATCAAGCTCACATTACAATGAACAAAGTTAGCTCATGAAGTATATCAGCAAATAATTTTTAAGAAACATAAAATAAGCTTTGTAGGCAAACAAAATAAACTAGATATGTGTTATGATGACAGCCAAAAGTACATTTTTATACCTTTTCTTTCTGTTACCTTATCTACCAAAAAAAGTTTCTACTTGCTCTGGGTCCCAAAAATCATAGCTGTTATTCCCTTGGTTAACAAAACATTTATATGGAAATGTAAGAAAGAAAGTTCCCCCTGAGTTGCAGGAAGGCTTTCTTACACATTTGAGTCTGTGTAGCCACATCTGGAAAAAAAAATACTCTTAACATAAAAAAAATAAGAGTTGCCAAACTGGAAAAGACCAAAGGTTCATCAAATCCAGTATCCTGTTTCCATCATTGACCAACCCAGGTCACAAGTACCTGGCAAGATCCCAAAATGTAAAACAGATTTTATGCTGCTTATCCTAGGAATCAGCAGTGGATTTCCCTACATCCAATTTAATAGTGGTTTATGGACTTTTCTTTTTGGAAGTTATCCAAACCTTTTTTTTTTTAAAACCTTGCTAAGCTAACTGCTCTCACCACATCTCAGGCAATTCCAGAGTTTAATTACACATTGAAGAAATATTTTCTCCTGTTTATTTTACTTGTACTACTTAGCACCTTCATTACATGCCCCCTAGTCTTAGTATTTTTGGAAAGAGTAAACAAACAACTCACATCTACCCATTCCACTCAGTATTTTATAGATCTAGATCATATCTCCCCTGAGCCATCTCTTCTCCAGTTTCAAGAGCCCTATCTACTTTAACCATTCCTGATAGGGAAGTCACCCCATATCTTTTATCATTTTCATCACCCTTCTCTATACCTTTTCTAATTCTGCTATATCTTTTTTGAGATGTGGCAAACAGAATTGCACAAAGTATTCGAGGTGCAGCCACACCATAGGAACATCCAAAGGCATTTAACATTTTCATATATATATAGTATATATATATATATATAGTTTTCCATTTCTTTCCTGATAACTCCTAACATTCTGTTTGCTTTCTTAGCTGCTGCTGTACTCTGAGCTGAGGGTTCTATCGTATCGTCAATGATGACACCTAGATTCTTTTCCAAGGCGGTGACTCCTAAGGTGGAACCGTGCTTCATGTAGCTATAATTCAGATTGCTCTTTCCCACATGCATTACTTTGCTTGATGATTAGCAAAATATAACTTCATAATATTGTAAATCTTTTTGGATCTTCCATTTAAATATAGCCAATAAAGCAGCTTGTTTCAATATCATTTCTTTTGATAATTCCAAAAACTGTGAAATATCAAGATTATCAGGAGATACCAACTTGTCTAAAATTCCCTCTTCCCCATACTTCTAATCCCTCTTGGAAGGTAATATATATTAATAGGCAAAAAGGAATCAAACCCAGAATATTTAAAGACATCCCTGAGCTATATCTTAAACATACCCAGAGGGGAAAGATAGTGAGTAAGGGGGAATTTAAGATAACACAAATTCCTGGCTCTCAAAGTGGTTTCTAAATGTTTAATAGAACATAAGAAGAGCCTTACTGGGTCAGACCAGTATCTCGTCTTCACAGTGGCCAATCCAGGTCACAAGTATCTGGCAAAAACTCAAATAGTAGCAACATTCCATGCTACCGATCCAGGGCAAGCAATGGCTTCCCCTTTGTCTGTCTCAACAGCAGATTATGAAATCTTCCTCCAGGAACTTGTTCAAACCTTTTTTAAAACCAGTTACATTAACTGCTCTTACCACATCCTCTGGCAATGCATTCCAGAGCTTAACTATTGTCTGAGTGAACAATATATATCCTCCTGTTGGTTTTAAAAGTATTTCCCTGTAACTTTATTGAGTGGCCCCTAGTCCTTGTAATTTTTGATGGAGTAAAAAATTGATTCACTTGTTCTATACCACTTAGGATTTTGTAGAGTTCAATCATATCTCCCCTCAGCTGTCTCTTTACGAAGCTGAAAAACCTTAAGCTCTTTAGGCTTTCCTCATATGAGAGGATTTCCATCCCCTTTATTATCTTGGTCGCTCTTCTTTGAACTTTTCTAGTTCCGCTATATCTTTTTTGAGATAAGGCAATCAGAATTGAATGCAATACTATCTTTCAAATTAGAAGCAGCTATAGATTGTAACATTTATGTTCAGCTTTTTGCTGTGCACTAACCATAGCTAATAGTTTAGAATCAAAGTCTTTCATCTTTTGAACAACATCATTAAAAAATGTTGATATTTTCTGAAAAACTGGAAAAATTGGGATAGATTAAACTATGGTTTTTGATGGGAATCCTTGTGCCAACTTATAAGTTTGAACATATGAGAGCAATGCAATTGGGACATTATAAAAAAAATTAAGCATGTTTGGGATCTATTGACAAAATCTTGTAAAGATTGATTATTGGATTTAGCCCTTTGATTATATTCACTCAGGATGGGTGGGTAGGGGGGGTATGTAATTAATTTATTATTGGATTGCAAGGTTGTTTATCTTGTTCATTTGCATTATATTAAATGTTTTTACACTTTTAGGAAGGATGGGTGGGGATGGGGAGGTGGTTATGTATTTATTGTATCATTCGAAGGAATTGAGTGCTGTCTATTGAGTTAATTGATTGATAATATGTTGCACTTTATGCTGGTTTTAAAATTAATAAAAACAAATTTTTTTAATGTTGATATTTGAGGAAGAATCATATCTCATCACCATTTGTCATATCATATCTAATTAAACTTGAGAGCCCTATAATGAAGGTTTAGTTAGGCTTTCTGCAGTTTTCCTAGGAAATGATAATGGCTCGGGAAAAGATCTTTCACTTTAGTGATATCCTCTGAAGACAGAGTATTTGGGTCCAATCTAAAGAATGTATCCAAAAATAACCTTATCTTCCAATTCTACGGAATATATTTTCCTCTCTTTTGGCACTGAACTTGGTTGAGCGGGTAAAGTCCTCCCACCCAAAGAAAAGGAGTCTTCAGTAGGAGAAACTTGTGTTCAATAGGTGATTAGACAATACCTGAATATGTTGATTCATCGGGTCTTTAGATATACTCCTTTCCTTTTCCACATAGAAGAGCATTCCAGGCATCTACCATCTTATTCTTAAAAGTATTTTCTGATGTTACATTTCCCCTCTTCTAGCTTCATTTTATGTTTTCTATCTCTATAGCCTCTCCATTTTTTTTAAAGAGTTGTTTGTTCATTTATATTTTCAAATATTTAAATGTCTGTCTATATCTCCTATTCTCACTCTCCTCCAAGGTACACACACTCAATTTTTCAAGTCTGTTCTCAAATTTATGGTAGAGTCTCTGCTTGTCCCTGAACTGTTTTGAGTCTTTTGGTCCCACAATGACTCCTTTTTCAGTCGATTATGTCCCTCTCTATGCAGTCAAGCATCCTTCTGGCCTTGGTCAATGCCCTGTTTCACCATCTTGAAATCCTCAAATACTACTGCCCTTAGGTTTATTTCTGGTCTGTGCACATCGGCCTCCTTTGAATTTTTGCACTCCAAATGCATCTGTTTTCATTTTTGCACATTAGAGCTTAACTGCCAACAATTTGTTCATGCTTCATACTGTATATTTGTCGATCACTTTTTATGCTTTTCACACCCTCCAAGGTATCCACTCAGTTGCTAATGTTCAGGTCACCCATCAAAAGTCATACTTTCTTTCTAACTCTTTAGCATTATTGCTTATATCTTCATTCTCTGCATATAATCCTTCAATAGCACCCTAATATACCTGAAAAATACCATTGACGATCTAAGTGCTTGGACGATGAGAAATTTCCTCAAACTAAAATCTAAATCAAGAATATTATGGTTCAGAGACTTTGGGCTCCTTATAAAAAAGGTGTGCTAGCGGTTTTAGCGCGGGCTAGCCGCTACCGCCTCCTTTTAAGCAGGCGATAATTTTTCAGCTAGCACGTGCTACAGCGCACGCTAATCTTGTGCGTGCGCTAAAAACACTAGCGCACCTTAGTAAAAGGAGCCCTATAACTCGCTACCTAGCACAGAACTCAAACTGTCCACAGGTGAGAGTCTAACGATAGAGAATACCTCCAACGTCCTAGGAGTCACACTAGACTCAAAAAGTAACCTTCAACACTCACATCACCACTCTAGTGAAAAAATTCTTTAAGATGCGATAACTGAGGACAATCAGACCAGTCCGAACTGAGACTAGCTTCAGGACAGTAGCACAATCTGTCCTAATACCAGACCTGGGCTATTGCAAATCACTATATTGTGGCATTGCAGAAAAAGAATGCAAAAGGCTTCAACTACTCCAAAACACAGCTACAAAACACGAATTCTCAAAAAGAACTGATATGAGAGGGTACGTCCACTATTAGAGCAAATACACTGGCTGCTGATGAAATAAAGAATCCGGTTCAAGATAGCCTACATGGTCAACAAAGCGATCTATGGAGAGAACTCGGAAGGGCTAACTTCAATTCACGCACTCTGCAACCTTACAAATTATCCTTCCCATCTCCTCAACAAATGCAGCGAAAGAAGATATTCAAAACTACCTGTGAATACCAGGGACCACTCATTTAGGACAAACTGCCAATACACTTAACATAACCCATCAACTACCTTGAATTCTGGAAGAAGCTAAAGACATATCTCTTCTCACTATAGTCACTTTCCTACCCTTCACCCCTTCCTTCTAAACCAATGCTCCTTCTAACAACGTAATTGACGAACTTGATCTAAATCTTATTGTAAACCACATTGGGCTCCTTTTACAAAGCCTCGCTAGAGCCTTAATGTGCGGAATAGCGTGCACTAAACTGCCGCGTGCACTAGCCACTATCACCTCCTTTTGAGCAGGCGGTAGATTTTCGGCTAATCCGGTGCGTGCGTTAAAAACGCTAGTGCACCTTTGTAAAAGGAGCCCATAGATTCCTTGCAGAAAACTGTGATATATAAGACACTGTATTGTATTATTGTCATAAAAATATTAAACAGAATTAGCACTAAGATGGATTCTTGAGGCATTCCATTGTTTACCTTTTTCTTGTCCCAAGCAAATTTCATTTATCACCATTTTCTGTTAATCAACCAATTTTCTGATCCAGTTAAGCATTTTGGATTCCATCCTCAAGCTGTTCAATTTATTAATTCGCCTCTTATCAGGAACAGTAATAATGATGGTTTTGCACATGTCCTTGATCCAGTTCTTTTATCGCCCAGCCAAAGAAATCAAGCAGATTTATTTGGCACTATCTAATTTGGTAAAAGCCATGTTGCATTGTTTACCTTTTTCTTGTCCCAAGCAAATTTCATTTATCACCATTTTCTGTTAATCAACCAATTTTCTGATCCAGTTAAGCATTTTGGATTCCATCCTCAAGCTGTTCAATTTATTAATTCGCCTCTTATCAGGAACAGTAATAATGATGGTTTTGCACATGTCCTTGATCCAGTTCTTTTATCGCCCAGCCAAAGAAATCAAGCAGATTCATTTGGCACTATCTAATTTGGTAAAAGCCATGTTGCCTCGGATGTTAAATTCCATTGGATTGTAAAAAGTTCATTTTCCTTTAGCAACATTTCTATCACCTTTCCTGCTACCAAGGTTAGACTTACTGGCCTAAATGGATCACATTAGCCTTTCTCCAATCCTACAGAATATCTCCCATAATATCTAGAAAAGATATTATTTAGAAGACCTACCAATATCTCTCTGAACTCTCTCAGTATCTTGCAGTGTTTCTCATTGGGTTCCATGGCTGTCTACTTTCAGTTACACAAACTCTGTATAAACTCTCTCGCCTATGCCATGAACCGTGTGTTATTTTTTTGTCATCTGCAAACCTTCTCCAGGTTTTTCTTCTGTGAATATCAAACAGAAATATTCATTGAGCATTTCCACTGTCCACACATTGGCCCTCAGCCCTTTTAAATATTATAATTCTACCTCTGGGCTTTCTCATTTCCCTAATATAACTGAAAACCATGAGCAGGTAAAATTTCACAAAATGCTATAGAATTTGGAAGTTTCTAGAAGGATGGACGAGTTTACTTCTGGAGTTAAGAAAACTGATTCATTACAGGTGTTCAGAAAGCAATTAAAAACATATTTATTCAGTAAGTTATTTGATGAAATGTGCAGCTTGATGAAGTAGATGGCTAAACTGACTTGTAAATATTTCAATTGCCTGATCTTATGTTTAATACTGAAGTTTTATTTTTGTGAAGGTTATCTATATTTTATTGTGTTTAAAAACTAATATAGTGTAATTTGTTTTTATTTGCTTTTGTACTTGAATTTTGTTTGAAAGGTGTTACAGCAAATGTTAGAATAAGCATAAGCTAATTCCTGCTCCGCTAAATCAATTCTTTTTTCAAAGCAGAGAATTGAAGATAGGTGGGACAAACTTTAAAGCTCCAAATGGGCTGCCTCAGAGTTAAGGAACTATAGCTACTGCACTGAATAAAAGTTATTTTGATTATTGGATTTGATATAGAGCAGTTTATTATTTTAGAAACAAAAGCTAGCAAGATAGTCACCTAATTGAAGACAAATGGTTATATGTTAGGAAAATTACAGTGTTTAAGAAAACCCAGTCCTGGGGTAGGTGGGTTGAGGGATAGAAATGGTAGGTCTTGTTACACCCCCAGTGAACACTCTCATGATTAACCAACTCTAGACAATTGTCCTCCTGGAAGTGCCTTCTGGAAGTGGTATTCTTGGGACCCGCTGTCCTCCTGAAGATCTAGATAGCCTCTATGGTACTCCTTGCTTCAAATATCTCTGCCCTTAAAGAAACATTCCCCAGTGTTCCCAGTCCTCCTTCTACTCTTCCTCTCAGAAATTAGGAATACAGGTGACACTCTCCCTAATAGCACCACAGTCCACCAATCAGAGAGTTTAAGATGTCACATATTATTTAATTAAATAGATTAATCCAACTTTCAATGTTTTTTTTTTCTCTCTCAGCATACAGTCCCCAAATTAAAGGTTTAATCAAAAAAGGAACACACAAACTGATCCAATCCCCTCCCACAGATATGCAAAGTCACCTGGTTCCAGGCTAGACACTGGTTAGGCCTAGTTTTGAACGTACAGTACATCCCAGAGTACAGTAGTATTGAATATTTAGGGCTCCTTTTACTAAGCTGCGCTAGCATTTTTAGCACACACAGCATTTTAGCGTGCGCTAAACCCACGCTACAGGACTAGAACTAATGCCAGCTCAATGCTAGTGTTAGCGTCTAGCATGCGCAGCATTTTAGCGTGTGCTGTTCTACACATTAATGCCCTAATGAAGCTTAGTAAAAGGAGCTAGGCACCTGGGCCAATCAGGCCTTAGGATTAGTGGGGATGGGTGGACCCGCTATGCCTAAGGCCTGATTGGTCCAGGCTTCTAGATCCTGAGCCAATCAGGCCTTAGATTTAGTGGGGATGGGCCGGGAAGGGGCGGGCCCGTCTCATTTCCACGAGGCGGGCCCGTCGGCTGGACGGCAGCAAGACCCGTCCAGCCGACCAACATGTAAAGGTTAGTTGGGGGAGGGAGGGGTCGTCGAGTCGTCGGGCTTTCTGGCAGGAGGATTGGGCATCCTCCTGCTGGCGATTACCAGTTTGGGGGGGAGGGGGTTCCAGGGAGGTTCCAGGGGGGTTCCGGCAGGAGGATTGGGCATCCTCCTGTCGGCGATGGGACAGACGGCCACGACTGCGGCCGCTATACATATTGCAGCAGGGAGATCCCTTGCTGCCATAAGTATAGCGGCCGCGTCTAATTTAACCCGATTCTCTAACCGGCGTCTGTACCATGGACGCCGGTTACAGAATCGGGGTTTAGTGTAGGACCGATTCTGTATAGGACACCTCTCCTGGGCGTCCTATACAGAATCAGGGCCTTAGTGTCCAGTCCTACTCATTGAAATCAGTACTGCAAGCCCCATAGTGCACTAGGATTGGATGGTCAGAAGTCTAGGACTATCTTTCAATCTCCAGCCTGGAACTGGGGAACGTAACATCTCTTTTCTAATGGTTGAAGTTTCTGAGAATAAATTGAACAATTTCAGGTTCTGCTTGAAAATTCAATTTTATGGATCTCCTAATACTTAAATCCCACAGGGAGTTTACTTTGTCCCTCTTGTAGATCTCTGGAGATCTTGTAGATCTCTGGCTGCTGCCAGAAGGATGCTGGGCTGTATAAAGAGAGTCAGTAGAAGGAAGAAGGTGTTGATACCCCTGTACAGGTCATTGGTGAGGCCCCACTTGGAGTATTGTGTTCAGTTTTGGAGACCGTATCTGGCGAAAGACGTAAGAAGACTTGAGGCGGTCCAGAGGAGGGCGACGAAAATGATAGGAGGCTTGCGCCAGAAGATGTATGAGGAGAGACTGGAAGCCCTGAATAAGTATACCCTAGAGGAAAGGAGAGACAGGGGAGATATGATTCAGACGTTCAAATACTTGAAGGGTATTAACGTAGAACAAAATCTTTTCCAGAGAAAGGAAAATGGTAAAACCAGAGGACATAATTTGAGTTTGAGGGGTGGTAGATTCAGGGGCAATGTTAGGAAATTCTACTTTACGGAGAGGGTAGTGGATGCCTGGAATGCGCTCCCGAGAGAGATGGTGGAGAGTAAAACTGTGACTGAGTTCAAAGAAGCGTGGGATGAACACAGAAGATTTAGAATCAGAAAATAATATTAAATATTGAACTAGGCCAGTTACTGGGCAGACTTGCACGGTCTGTGTCGGTGTATGGCCGTTTGGTGAAGAATGGGCAGGGGAGGGCTTCAATGGCTGGGAGGGTGTAGATGGGCTGGAGTAAGTCTTAACAGAGATTTTGGCAGTTGGAACCCAAGCACAGTAAGGGGTAAAGCTTTGGATTCTTGCTCAGAAATAGCTAAGAAGAAAAATTTAAAAAAATAAAAAAAAATTTAAATTGAATCAGGTTGGGCAGACAGGATGGACCATTCGGGTCTTTATCTGCCGTCATCTACTATGTTACTATGTTACTATGTTATTTCCCTTCGCCCTTTTCGTTTCATGGCTACAGCCCACTCTTATTTATGCCTCCTGGCTAATAGCAAGGGTTTTCCTTATCTATTAAACAGGCTGTAGTTTCTTGATGGCAGCTGGCAGTGCTCCTTATTTAAGTGGGTGAAAGGCCCCTCTGCAAACACCTGGAAAATGGATTTGTGAGGCATTACATCAGTATGAATAATTTCACAAGAGTTACTGGGTACAGTGGGGAAGATGAGGAGTTGGACTAAAATAAGATGGTAATCCTTTTGGTTAAAGGCTGAAACTTTATGATCGGGACCTAGAATAACTGTGCGTTATAGGAGGCCCTATGAGTGGGCCTCCTGATGATTTTGCAGTGGAAAGTACGGAGGTGTCTGATGATGGGGGGGTGTTCCATGATATCGGGGGTGTTGGGTGATGTGGGAAGGGGCAAAAATGTTGGGGGATGTTGGGGGAGGCGTGTAGGGCTCCGTGTCTCAGCTGATCCTGGCAGGGGGAATCCCTATCAGGTGAGCCAGCAGGAATCTCCAAAACTAGCTCAGCTGATGGGAATTTCTCTGCCACGATCAGACAAGGTAGTTGGGTATATCTTGAAAACTTGCTTTTGTACATTTTTCATGGAGATGTTTTTATTTTTGAAAATGGTCAAAAAAGAAAGATACTTGTGATATATAATGTGTATTTAAACAAGGGAAAAAAGACCTCAAAATACCCCTAGAATGTGATCAATAAGTCACAACTTTTTCGGGGTGGGTATAATCCCTGGTCAAAAACCCTTGATTTTTTAAATTATTTCAAATATAATTTTTATATTGCTTTTGTGATTTATTTTCACTGTGGTCAAAAACCCTTGATTTTTTATATATCACAAGTGTTCCTACTTTTCGTTGGTTTCTACTTTGTTATTTGGTCACTTGAATTTTTCCATTACCTTTTTCAAAAAAGAAAGATGTCATAAGGACCAAAACTTATACCTATGTTATTTTCAAAAATAAAAGATAGATGTCTGGTAGTTTTGCCCAAAACGTCTAACCTCAGACTTACACGTCCTTTCAAACATTCCCCCTCACAGTCTCCAAAGGTTAAAACCAGATGTTTCATGGGTGGAGAGGGATGAAAGGTGAGGAAGGGAAGGGTGGTGAATTCTTTCAATAAAGTAGTGGTTATGTGAGGGAGTTTGTTATTTATTGTAAGTTATTTTTCCTAGAAAAAATGTGACAAGTGATTGTATATGGAATGGAAAAATTAAAAATTAAAGTTAAATAATAATAAAAATAGAATTCCTGCAACAGAGTACCACCCAGCAAGAGAGCAGTCATTGAAATAATTGAAGCTGACTGACATTTACAGATGAAATCATGTAAAATCATCTCTCCATACATTACACTGAAGCGGAAAGATAAACTAATAGGTAAAAGTCAGGGTGAGAATGAGAAAACAGAAGGTGTAATCAGAGCCATTAGCAGCCACAGCATCTGCGAAGAGTCAGCTCCCTTACCTAAAATAGAAGGCATGCAAACAATAAAATGAAGTTCATTCAGCACTGCATCAAGAGTGCAAACAAGCAATTTAGCAGACTTAAAAGACAGAGGCTCCGATGTACAAAAGCTTTCTGTGGCAGTAAGAGTCGTTAAAGCATTCTTACTGGCACAGAAAGCTGATCTTCCGATGCAAAAAAGGGTTCCCATGGCTGCTAATGATCCTTATAACAGCCACCAAGAACTCTATGCAAATGCATTACAAGGAGATCATTAGTATTCTAATGAGCTTTCCTTGTGATGCAGAAACAGGAATGCTGCCGCCCCCATTACCAAAGAATAAGGGCTAAAATTTTTCAGCAGCTCTTTGTGTGAGCATACAACACATACACACAACTGAGCCCATTTAAAATAAATTCAAAAAGTACTTTGAAATGGTGCTGGCAAATACTTTATTGGTTTTATTATTTTAAAAAAAGACCCTTGCCCCCCCCTTTGACACCCCATACACTCCCCCAACACCAGCCCCCAAAACAAAATCCTGACCTCCCAACACCCCTGCCACCAAGTCCTTTGATGCTCCTGACACCAAAACAAAAGCCTGGTGGTCTAATGGGCAGGGACTCATCTCACCCCATTCCATACCTTTAGTTGAGAAGAACAGCAGGAGGGATGCCCACTCACTCCTGCCTATGGGGGCTCGCCTCTTCAAAATGGCAGTCCTGCCCTTGCATCTCATGGGATGCACTAGGAGAGGCCTAAGGTGTCTAAGCCAATCAGAGCCTTAGACCCCTCCTAGTGCATTCCATGATACACCAGGAGGAGCAGAGTCATCATTTTGAAGAGGTTGCCCCAGAGGCAGGAGAGAGTGGGTATCCCTCCAAACAGTCTTCTCAATTAAAGGTACAGGATGGGGCCCATTAGACCACGAGGGTATTGTTTTGGTGTCAGGAGGCATCAGGGGGCTTGGTGTCGGAAGGTTAGGGTTTTGTTTTGGGGGCTGGTGTAGGGAAGGGTTCACTTTTTTTTTTTTTTTTTTGCTGTTCTCTGCCTGCCAATCAGCTGAGCCGGCAGGACTCCCTAAAGCCAACAATCAGCGGCTTCAGGGCTTCCCCTGCCACAAGAGCCGGCAAGAGAAGCTCCAAACTGCTGAACGGTGACTTTGGGCATACCTGCAGGCTCAGCTGATCGGCAGGCAGAGAGCAGCAAAAAATAATTGACAGGAAGGATAGGGGGAGAACCTGTGCCTAGCGACTGATCTTCTAAGCAAGTGCCAAACACAGTTCCTCCCCTTTTACCGGTGCTGTTCCACACAAATAGTGTGCATATAATTTGCACGTTATTTTGTGCAGAGCAATACCAGTTCTGTAGAAATCACTCCCACCACAATATTTTCTACTGTGGTGTTGGAGCTTTGTGCATCTGCACCTTTGAAAAATCCATGGCCCAACTCTCCCTTCTAAACACATGCCAAGTCTGATTTCAGCAATCAGGACTGTGAGTGGTGTCGAGCAGGAATCCTAACTCATTAAGACTGGGAGTATACATAGACTCCCAGGGAAATAGATCCACAGAATCGCAGTTCACCCTATAGCCACCATGACATCAAGTACATAGCTAACCACTAGTGAATGACTGTAACAAACTCTATCTACCTCACGGCATTGTTCATCGAACTATATAAGCTCTCTTCCTACTCTTCCTATATTTGATCTCCTCCCCCCCCCCCCCAACAATGTTCATGCAATATACTTCCTGCAGCACCTCTGAGCTGTACCAAATTACCTAATTGTACGGTATGACAATTTCTACCTCCTAGAATCCCAAAAGTATTGTAATGTATCTCCATAGCATCCTTTGCACTGTACTAAACTATTCTCCATGAATTGTAAATTGCCTTGAACCTTTGTAGGCATAGCGCGATACACAAATCCCAGATTAGATTGCATTAGATTAGATTAGACCAATGCATTAATGAATTCTGAAAGTGGCAGTTTATATGTGTTAATTAATAAATTATAATGATTCATATGAACCGAATGCAAATTAGCTTGAAAATCAACATGTGAGCTTTAGTTCCTGTAACATAAAACTTGAACATGAAGGCAGATAAAGGCCAAATGGCCTGTCCAGTCTGCCCATCCACAGCTTTCACCTTCTCCTCCTCTTCCTAAGAAATCCCACGTGCCTGTCCCACATTTTCTTGAACTCAGTCTTTGTCTCCACCGCCTCTAACAGGAGACTATTCCACACATCTGCTACCCTTTCTGTAGAAAAGTATTTCCTTAAATTATTCCTGAGCCTATCGCCTCTTTACTGTATCCTATGCCCTTTCATTCCGGAGCTTCCTTTCAAATCAAAGAGACTTGCCTCATGCACATTTATGCCACATAGGTATTTAAACATCTCTATCATATCTCCCCTCTCCCGCCTTTGCTCCAAAGTATACATATTGAGATCTTTAAGTTTGTGTATTTATGCCTTATGATGAAGATTACTGACCATTTTAGTAGTCTTTCTCTGGACTCCATCCTTTTTATATCTTTTTGAAGATATGGTTTCCAGAATTGTACACAATATTCTAAATGAGGTCTCACCAGAGTCTTATATAGGGGCATCAATACCTCCTTTTTTCTACTGGCCATACTTATCCCTATACACCCAAGCATCCTTCTAGCTTTTGTCGTCATTTTTCAACCTGTTTGGCCACCTTAAGATCATCACATACTATCACACCCAAGTCCCGCTCCTCTTTTGTGCACATAAGTTGTTCACCCTCTAAACTGTACTATTCCCTGAGGTTTTTGCAGCCCAAATGCATGACCTTGCATTTCCTTGCATTAAATATTAACTGCCAAATTTCAGACCATCCTTCAAGCTTCGATAGGTCCTTCCTCATGCTATTCACACCATCAGATGTGTCTAATCTATTGCAGATGTTGTTATCATCCATAATGAGGCAAATCTTACTTGACAGCCCTTCAGCAATATCGCTTACAAAAATGTTAAAAAGAACAGGCCCACGAACTGAACCTTTTGGCATACCACAGGTAACATCCCTTTCCTTAGAGAGATATCAATTGATGACTGCCCTGTGTCACCTTTCACTCAACCAGTTCCTGACCCAGTCTATCAGTTTGTGGCCTATCCTGATGACACTCAGTTTATTTACTAGATGCCTGTGTGGAACACTGTCAGAGGCTTTACTAAAATCTAAATACACCACCAGTGGCGTATCAAGGGGGGGCGTGGGGGG
Source organism: Geotrypetes seraphini (assembly GCF_902459505.1). Taxonomy (NCBI): domain Eukaryota; kingdom Metazoa; phylum Chordata; class Amphibia; order Gymnophiona; family Dermophiidae; genus Geotrypetes; species Geotrypetes seraphini. The sequence goes on along the minus strand of NC_047085.1, from coordinate 245,587,426 downwards.
AGGTCCGCCCCGGGTGCCAAGCCCTGAGGGGGTGCTCCTGGTCCGGTCCGGTTCCCCACCCCCTGCACCGGGTGTCGCGTCTGGAAACAGCCTGCAGCAAGATCGCGATGCCAGCGATCTTTGCCTGCTTCATCTGTTTCCTCCGCCACGGTCCCGCCCCTCCTCTGATGTCAGAGGAGGGGTGGGACTGCGGCGGAGGAAACAGCCGAAGCAAGCAAAGATCGCTGGCATCGCGCAATCTTGCTGCAGGCTGTTTCCCCAGGGAAATGAAACGGGGAGGCCGGGGGAATAAGCAGTGCTTCGTGGTGGTGGTGGTGGTGGTGCCGAGCGGTCCTTCGAGGTAGTGGGGGAGGCAGCAGGCCTTCAGGGTGGGGCGGGCAGGCAGACCTTGTGGAGGGGGGAGACAGGCCTTCATGAAGGCAAGCCTTCAAAGGGGGGACAAGCCTTGGGGGGGACAGGCCTTCAAGGGGGACAGGCAGGCCTTCGGGGGGGGGGATAGGCCGTCGGGGGGGTGACAAGCCGTCGGGGGGGGACAGGCCTTCCAGGGAGGGCACAGGTCTTCAAGGGGGGGACAGGCCTTCAAGGGGGTGACAGGCAGGCAGGCCTTCAAGGGGGGGACAGGCCTTCGGGGGGGACAGGCCTTCAAGGGAGACAGGCAGGCCTTCGGGGGAGTGACTTAGGGGGGGATAGGCCTTCAAGGGGGGGACAGGCCTTCAAGGGGGGGACAGGCAGACAGGCCTTCAAGAGGGGGACAGGCCTTTGAGGAGGGTTTAGGCCTTCAGGGGGGGCAGGCCGTCAAGGGGGGGCAGGCCGTCAAGGGGGGGCAGGCCTTCGATGGGGTATAGGCCTTCGAGGGGGGTGTAGGCCTTCAGGGGGAGGTGCAGGCCTTCAAGGGGGGGGACAGGCCTTCAGAGGGGCAGGCCTTCAAGGGGAACAGGCAGGCAGGCCTTCGAGGGGGGCATAGGCCTTCGGGGGGGCGTAGGCCTTCAGGGGGTGCAGGCCTTCGGGGGGGTGCAGGCCATCAAGGGGGGAGGGCAGGCCTTCGAGGGGGGTGTAGGCCTTCGAGGGGGGTGTAGGCCTTCGGGGGGGTGCAGGCCTTCGGTGGGGGTGCAGGCCTTCAAGGGGGGGACAGACCTTCAGGGGGGCAGGCCTTCAAGGGGAACAGGCAGGCAGGCCTTCAAGGGGGGGACAGGCCTTCAGGGGGGTGCTGGCCTTCAGGGGGGTGCAGGCCTTTGGGGGAGTGCAGGCCTTCAAGGGGGGGGACAGGCCTTCAGGGGGGAGCAGGCCTTCAAGGGGAGCAGGCAGGCAGGCCTTCAAGGGGGGGACAGGCCTTCAGGGTTGGGATGCAGACCTTTAAGGGGGGACAGGCCTTCAGGGGAGGAGGGGCCCTGGTGTAGAAGTACACGAGGGAAGGGGGAGGGGTTCAAAGAGACGTGCATATGCCGGACTTTGGGTGGGAAGAAATAATGGGTCTGAAAATAGAGGAGAGAGAGAGAGATGATGGACATGGGTTTTAGGGAGGGAAGGAACAGAAAGGGAGAGAAGTTGGACACAAGGGATGGTGTGGAGGGGGGGATAGAGATACTGGTTAGGAGGGTAGTTGGGAAAAGAAAGGGAGAGATGGTGGACTCTGGGGTGGTGGGGAAGAAGGGAGAGCTGCTGGATGAAAGGGTTGTTAAGAAAAGGTGGATCTGTGGAGGGAGACAAAAAAAGGAAAGATGCCAGACATCCGGGGGAGGGAAGGGAAACGGAAGGGGAGGACAGAGATGGCAGATGGATGGTTAGCACGGAGAAAGAAGAAAGAAGGAGACCCTGGCAAGCAAGTTATCAGAAGACAACCAGAGCCTTGGACCAACAAGATTTGAAAAATAACCAGACAACAAAAAGGTAGAAAAACTAATTTTATTTTCTGTTTTGTGATTACAATATGTCAGATTTGAAATGTGTATCCTGCCAGAGCTGGTATTAGACCGCAAACGTGAGCTAGGATTTAACAGAGAGAGGAAAAGTCCTTTTGTTTCTTTATTTTATTTACACCACAGCGCCAGTGTGGTTAGGAGAAGCCAAAGGGGTGTGAAAAAGCTATAAAATAAACCCACCAGGATGTTTGAAAAAAACACCCAATTGGGCAGGAAAATCGAATCGATAAACCAATTCAATAGGCTGAATCGAATCAAAATTTTTTTTCCTAAATCTGGCAGCACTAATTTGCGCTGCTGTCTTAGACTTTAGGACCTGGGATTGGGGAGAGATGGCATCCTCAGTACTTTATAATGCAAGTGAAATGAGGATTTGGTCAGATTTTTGAAGGATCTGCACTGTGCAGAAGAAAAATATTGTATAGGCCGGGGACATGAGACAGCAGGAAATGGGAACTTTTCTTCCTTCTATTTTTGTGAATGGAAAGGCTGAGGATGTCAGAGAGTTCAGTTAAAATATGTGCTTGATAAGAAAATATAATAATGTGTTTTATAAAGTTTATAGCATTGCTGGCCTACCCGGTGAGGTGTTCCTAGTGGTGGCGGCGGCAGCGTGTCAATGTGTTTAGAGGAAGAGGTGATCTGGGAAATTCTGCTGAGCAAACTCCGGGCCCATTTCCACCCCCCAGTTAGTCCACTCCACTGAACTGGTTCACACACTGGTCTTTGGGTGTTGTTCCTGGGTAGTTGTTTTGGGATCTCTTCCAGTGGTTTGTCAGTATCTCCTTCTGGTCCAAGGAAGGAAACTTTGTTAACCTTAGCACTGACCTACAGAATATGTTTGTAACAGCGCTGCTTGTGTGGCATTAGTCTATGTAGTGATCGAAAGAAAAAACTAGACCTTTGCACATTTTTGCACTATATGATGGGTGTATGAGGAGATTCACATTTCATTCACAGCTAAGTCCGTGTGAAGTTACCTTGTGCTGTATTTGACATCTAGCAAAGTCTCTGTTTGGAAGGAAAGATCTCAGCTTAAAAATGAAATGGCCAGAAGTTATGGTAAAAACAGATAGTGTAGCTGGTTTTAAGAAAGGTTTGGACAAATTCCTGGAGGAAAAGTCCATAGTCTGTTATTAAGACATGGGGGAAACATCTGCTTGCCCTGGATCGATAGCATGGAATGTTGCTACTCTTTGGGTTTTGACCAGGTACTAGTGACCTGGATTGGCTTCCATGAAAATGGGTTACTGGGCATGATGGACCATTGGTCTGACCCAGTTAGGCTATTCTTATGTTATGTTCTCATCTGTAGGGGCCTTTGTTTTCACTTCTTATTTTAATGTATTTTTTTTCTGAGAACTTATCAGTGTGTTTTATAATGGGAACAAAAATGGAAGAGAATTAATGTGTGTGGAATGGGGGGTAACTAATTTCTTCAGCTAAATAATTTAATCCACCTCAACCAGACATAGGAGAACTCACGCACCATTCACACACCCTCCAACCAAAAACGGCAAAAGAAAAAAACAATTCGACAACCTCCTAGTCATTCGAGCTGCAACACTCGACCCCCAACTCTACAACCTATTGACCTCGACCACAAACTACAAAACCTTCAAAAAAGAAATAAAAACCCTTATATTCAAAAAACACATAAAACCAAACTAACACAATCAGAACTGTCCCAAGCATCACCTGCAACTACTCCATATGTACTTCTGATGTCATGACAACTCAGACATAATTTATGTTATGTTATGGTATGTTTGGAATAATGGTTACATATATGAGGTTCAATAAAAGAAAATTTTCACTGCCTGTTTCTATTATGACCATTTATTCAGTTTCATGGTTATTACAAAAAATATTTTTTTACATGGGGGAGGTGTCAAAAAATTATGGGCCCCGGGTGCCACATACCCTAGGTACGCCACTGTACACCACACCTAGCACATTCCCTCTATCCAATTCTCTGGTCACCCAGTCAAAGAAATTTGGCTGACAAGAACTGCCTCTAGTGAATCCATATTGCCTAGGGTCCTGTAATCCATTGGATTCCAGAAATATAACTAGTCTCTGTTTTAAAAGCTTTTATATTAATTTACTTACCAGAGAAGTCAGACTTACTGGCCTGTAGCTCCCTAGTTCTTCCTTCCACTTTTATGGAGAGGGACCATATCCGCCCTTCCCCAGTCTTCTGGTACAATTCCCAATTCTAGAGAAGCATTGAAAAGGTTAGCCAGTGGAGCTTCTCTTTCCTTTCATACTCACTATTCTAATCCATTCACTGATAATCCAACAAATTGACCATTGTAATCCTCTGTATGCAGGGCTATGCCAAAAAGACCTCCACAGATTACAACTAATTCAAAATGCTACCATCGGATTAATCCTTAATGCCTGCAAGTTTGATCAATTTCCTTGACTGGGTGAGCAGAGAATTGGATAGAGGGAGTGCGCTAGATGTGGTGTATTTAGATTTTAGCAAATCCTTTGACAGTGTTCACACAGGCATCTAATAAATAAATTGAGTGTCCTCAAGATGGGCCTCAGACTGATGGACTGGGCTAGGAATTGGTTGAGTGAAAGGTGAAAGAGGGCAGTAGCATACCAGGGGGGGGTGGGGGGGTGGGGTGTCAGCCTAAAGTGCACGCTCTAAGTGGGTGCACAGCTGGCAAACCAGGTCTGGGACCTCCTACTCTACTCTGGCACTGTTGCTTTCCTGAACCAGCAGCGGCAGTAAACTTTAAACTCAGCCATCGTGAAACCTTCCTGCACCTCCCTGAGGCTGCCAATCTCTACCCCCTCTGACATTACTTCCTTGTTCTAGAGCAGAACTGGTAGCCATGGGGAGGTGCAGGGAGGTCCCGTGATGACTGCACTTAAGTTCACAGCTGCTGCTGCTGGGGAGGTGATTGGCAGGATACTGAATGGCACTGGGGTGGAGGGAGAGAGAAGGGAACAGGATACTGGTATGGCAGGGTGGTGATGGTGAGGGAAGTGGGATGGAGGGAAAGAGAGGGGGCAGATGCTGATAGAATTGGGGTGCAGGGAGAGAGCAAGAAGGGTTAGGATACAGGATGGAATTGGGTTGGAGGGAGAGAGAGGGCAGATACTGATGGAAATGGGGTGGATAGAGAGATGGAAGGGGTTAGTCATTGGATGTTAGTGGGGAGGGAGGTAACAGATGCAGGATGGAAGTGAGGATGGGAGAGGGGAACAGACGCTGGATGGAAGTGGAGAGGAGAGAGAGAAAGAGGGGAGCATATGCAGGAATGAAATGGGGAGGGGAGAAAGAGGGGAGCAGGCACTGAATTGAATTGGAACCAGGGAGCAGACACTGGATGGAAGTGCAGAGAAAAAAGAGAGGAGAAGATGTTGATGGAAGGGGTATAGAAAGAGGGCACATGATAGAAGAAGAGGATAAAAAAGGCACATGCTGGATGGGGAAAAAGGATAGAGTTAGTGAATTACTGGAGGGGGAGAGGAAAAAATTGGTAAGAAGCTGTTGGTAGACACAATGAAAAGAGGGAAATTGAGGACTGGGTGGTAAGAAAGATTCAGAAAATACATTGAGAGGGAAGGGAAGGGAGAGGAGACAGTGAAATGCTATTGGGGGGGGGGTGGGGGGAATGAGAGGAGAGAGATGCAAGGCCATTGGGGGATGGGAGGGAAGGAAAGAAGATGGATGCCAAACCAATGGGGGTAGAAGGAAAAATGGAATGGGGAGGCAGACAGTTTCTGGAAGGGGGAGAGAAGGAGAGAAGAAGGGTCAGAGAGATGGCAGACAATGGGTGGAAGGAAGAGAGTGATGAGAAGATGTGAAAAGCAGAAACTAGAAATGACAAAAGTAGAAAAAAAATATTTTATTTATTTATTTTGCTTTATGATAAAGTAGTATTGTAGGTGTGTACATTTATAAATAGAAAATGGAAATAAGGAGATCCTTTTATTGCACTAATTTTAATACATTTTTGACTAATTCAGAGACCAAAACCCCCTTCCATGGGTCAGGACAGAATACTGTAACAGCAGTATACTGACCTGAAGAAAGAGGTTTTGGGCTCTGAAAGCGAATTGAAAAATGTATTAGTCCAATAAAATTGTATTATTTTATTTTCCATTTTTTTGTTTTACTTTTATTTGGTAATTTGTAAAGTGAAGATTGCTATTTCTCAGTTTTTTCAAATTTACATCTGCTATCTTTATATTTTGCACAATATTAGGGGACTTGCATCATTGTTTCTGTTTCTGTGGCATTGTATGCAAAGTCTGGCTTCTTTATGGTTCAGTTTAACTTTTGCCTACATATTTCTATTTTTAGTTTGTGATTACATATTCCATACTGGGCAAGGGTGTTTCTATGTTCTATGTGTATGGTTTTCTGTTAGCATTGACTGTGCAGGATCGATCTGTACTTGTCTGGCTTGTTTAGTTTTACAATGGTATATTAATGTTCTATTGCTCACTGCAGTATGTAAGATGCAGTCTTTTCGTAGGTACACTCTTGTTATGCGACGTGTTGATTATTTCTTAAAATCATGTTTTTCATATAGAGGAGGGAGTATTAAAAATGATGGGCCCAAGATATCAATGGTAATTTCTCTGAAGAAATGGATGTTACCAGTGGTATGCCTCAAGTTTTGGTTCTTAGACATATTCTTTTTAACATTTTTGTAAGCAATATTTCTTAAGTGTTATCTGGTAAGATTTGCCTCTTTACATATGGTGCCAAAACCTGTAATAAATGTTATCCACCCCTGATGGAGCGGATAACATGAGGAAAGACCTATTGAAGTTTGAGGAATGATCTGAAATTTGGCAGCTAAGATTTAATACTAAGAAATGCAAGGCCATGAATTTGGGATGCAAAAACCTGATACAGTTTAGGGGGTGAAGAACTTTTGTGCAGGAAAGAGGAGCGGGACATGAGTGTGATAGTATGTGATGATCTGAAGGTAGAAAAGGTGATGGTGAACGCTAGAAGGATGCTTGGGTGCATAAGGAGAAGAATGGCCAGTAGAAAAAAGGAGGTATTGATGCCTCTATATAAGACTCTCGTGAAATCTAATTTAGAATATTGTATACAATTCTGGAGACCGCACCTTCAAAAAGATATAAACAAGATGGAGACGGTCCAGAGAAAGGCTACTAAAATGGTCGTTGGTCTACATCGCATGTGTCAATCACAAGGCCAGCAGGCCAAATCTGGCCCAACTGGACGTTTTATGTAGCCCATGGTGACTGTGTGCCTTACACTAGACCAGGAGTGTCCAACCCATGAGCCTCAGGCAGCCGCCTTGAGGGCGATATGACATTTTGTTAATTGCCTCCCCTGGGTATTTACCTTCTTGCCAGCTCCCTCCTTCTCACAGCCGCAGTTGTTTCTATGCACAAAGCAGTGGGCGGTGGCTCCTCGCACATCCCGCAGCTTACCTAGAAGCTTTCCTTCTGACATTGTGACATCATAGAGAAGGCTTCTGACTCAGGCACGAGATGTGCATAGAAGCCGCCACCTGCGGCTTTGTGCATAGACACAACTGAGGCAGTGAGGAGGAGGGAGCTAGTCAGAAGGTAAACACCCACCGGAGGGAGGCAAGTACTTGAGGCACAGAATGGAGGGAGAGAGAGAGATAGGCATGTTGGGACTCGAGAAGGAGGGAGCACAAACTTTGGACAAATTATGGAAGGAGAGTGCATGAACTTGGGACATAGAATGAAGGGAAGGAGGGAAGGGGAGTATGAGCCATAGGATGGAAGAATGGAGATAATGAGGGAAGAGATGCTGAGGTGAGGGAGGGAATAGAAAGGGAGAATTGGGTGTCAGAGAGGGAAAGAGAGATGGTGTACATGGGGAGATGAAGAAATGTGTACATGTAACTCAAAGCAACACATATAGAATGATCAAACCCATGACTAGCTTACCCTTTCTTGACAATGTGTCATTATTTGATGACCTTTATCTTCAGCTAATTCAAGACCTGACTTATTGTGTGAAACCTGAATGACCACTTGGCATTATCCAATGTCAAGGGATTTTTTTCAAGATTAATATTACTTTTGACAGTTTATAGTATAGTAATTCACTGACACTGTAAAGAATCTTATAGCAAATATATAAATTATATATGCTATATATACTCCCACTGCATATTAGACAGGCACATTTTGATTTTATTAGAAAGAAGAAATAAAAAAAAGCTGAAAAGGAAGCAATATTAATCATGATATGTATGAGTCTCTCCATCTGAATCACATCCCTTGAATGACTTTTTCCACCTTTCAAGAGACATCTTATACCATTGGCAAGACAAAAAATTAATCCTTCTTTCCTGCTATAAATTGACAGGCAGGATGACATAATGCATAAGTACTTGCACACCTGATTGACCATTTGACAAAGTGGAAATATAGCTGAAGAACTGCCCTAAATGCTAGTATACATTTTAATCTACCTGCATGCATGTAAAATAATTAAATCTACACCGCTGATCAACATTATTGACTCAGTATGCATTAGAAAAATTGCAAACACACAAGTTAATATAAACCCTTTTAGCAAACTTTTCAAATACAACAATGAAACTTTCTTTTCATTGTATTTAACAGGAAAGTTCAAATTTTGGTACTTTTTTGTCTCACAAATTGTCTCCTGATGCAGTGCTACTGTTTTATATTGGTTTACATTGTTTATCTCCTGCCAATCAAAGACCATCATATTTTTTGGGACTACAGCAGTGTCTCTCAAACTGTGTGCCACGGCACAGTGGTATGTCACAAAGTGATTCCGGGTGTACCACGAGAGATTCCAGAATTTTACTATGGGCTCCTTTTACAAAGGTGCGCTAGCGTTTTTATCAAACGCACTGGATTAGCGCGTGCTATAGCACCTGCTAGCCAAAAATCTACTGCCTGCTCAAAAGGAGGTGGTAGCGGCTAACATGCGCAGCAATTTAGTGCGTGCTATTCCGCGCAGTAAGCCCCTAGAGCACCTTCGTAAAAGGAGCCCTATATTTTTTTTATAATTCCCTTCAGAAGTATAAACTAGAACAGATGCCATGTACATCGCATATGCAAGAGTATGTCCATGTTATGAGCATCTCTGTGCATAAAGATGAAACCACCCAGACGAGCGTCATTCTTTGATGTGATTGGTCCATGAATACTGACGACAAGTAATTTTATTTTTTATGCAGTAGTTATCCTAACGAGCAACAAAGCAAAGGTTTGTTACCATTTGGATCTTCTTATCTTTGCGAACTTGGATTTTCAGCTCTTACAGAAATTAAATTGAATAAAAGAGAACAAGTGTAGATGGTGGATGATGAAATCTGTGTTTGCTTGTTGACTAATACAGCTGGCTTCTTTCACCAATCTATCAAGGCCTATACACCCTCACTATCAAGCCACATTTTTAGTTAATTTGCACTCAAAAGCAGGCACATCCATCACATTGATTAGCTATTCTATTCTATCTGCTTAAGTTTCACTGGTATTACAATTACCAATACATAGCTTAAAGAACTTTATATAAATAACTCTCAAATTAGATTTTTTTGTTGGTTTTGCAATTTTATAATGTCAATTATAATGTGCTGCAAAAAGCATTTGCTCCATTTAGTGTGCTGGAGCTAAAAAAGTTTGATAGACACTGGACTGCAGTATTAGGTAATAGAGAATGACACGGGGAGCGATCCCCGCAGCGAACCGCTGCGTGGCTGCGGTTTGGCTGCGGGTTATGGTGACCTCATTAGCAAATCGCCGCAGACGCGGAGACAAATCCTTTCACCGCCCGCAAAAACGGTGAATAGATTTGTCCCCGCAGGCCAATGTCCCCCCCTTCTAGGAACCGCTATTTACCTGTGTTTCACCGTGCTCCTCATTTGTCAGATCAACCCTTCCTGCCAATAGAACCCGCCCCCCCCCGACGATCGCCCTCAGCCCTTCATGCCGACAGAACTAGCCCTCCCCAACGATCGCGGCAGGAGGGTACCCAATCCCTCCTGCCAGCTCCCCAACAGCCCCCCTATGATCACTGGTAGGAGGGTGCCCAACCCCTCCTGCCGGCACCCCCAACGGCCCCCTATATCGCCAATAGGAGGGTGCCCAACCCCTCCTGCCGGACCCTCCCCCAACAAACCCCGCCATCCCGAAACACCACCCTTAGTCTTACTTTCCAAGTTGGACCGGACAGCTCCTCGCTCGTCTGGCCAGCAGGCCTGCCTCCGTCCAAATGAGGCGGGCCCGCCCCTCCCCTCCCCTGCCTAACCCACAGGATCCTAGGGCCTGATTGGCCCAAGCACCTAAGGCCCCTCCTATAGCGGGAGTGGCTTTAGGTGCCTAGGCCAATCAGGCCCTAGGATCCTGTGGGTTGGGCAGGGTAGGGGCGGGCCCGCCTCATTTGGACGGAGGCAAGCCTGCTGGCCATACGTGTGAGGAGCCGTCCGGTCCAACTTGGAAAGTAAGACTAAGGGGGTTCCGGGGTGGGAGGGTTCGTTGGGGGGGGGGTCCAGCAGGAGGGGTTGGGTACCCTCCTGCCGGCGATCTTAGGGGAGGCCATTGGGAGGACCGGCAGGAGGGGTTGGGTACCCTTCTGCTGCGATTGTCGGGAGGGCCATTGGGGGGGGTCTACAGGAGGGGTTGGGTGCCCTCCTGCCGTGATCGCTGGGGGGAGGGGAGACTTGCAGCCGTAGCCGCGGTCACTATGCTAATCACAGCAGGGAGATCTTTGCCGCGATTAGGTACAGCGGCCGCGTCTACTTACCATGTAGGCTAACATTGTAAGCATTTAAAGTACATGTCGTGTTTGTTTTTGCATTGCTAGCCCCAGGGGTGGTGGAAGATTAGTGATTGAAAAACTGTATGAAAAATAACTATTTTAAATTTAGTGATCAAAATGTGTCAGTTTTGAGAATTTATATTAATTAATTTTTTCTCTGCGTGTTTTGTTTTTGTATAGTTATTAACTAATATTTAACTAAGTTTTAAAGTTTTAAAGAATGTTTCCTTTATACGTAAATAAAGAAAAGTATATAAAATCGTACCCGTTTGAGGCTTTTATGTATGCAGCGGTGACGGTGACGGGGCGGTGAATGGGGTTGCAGTGGCGGTGACGGGGCGGTGAATGGGGTGGCAGTGGCGGTGACGGGGCGGTGAAGGGAATGGCGGTGACGGGGCGGTGCAGAGGATGGGGGGACGGGGCGGTGATGGGGACCAATTTTTTCACCGTGTCATTCTCTATTAGGTAACTCATTCCCTCTTCAAAATAATGTGAATCGTTTTATTGTTAAAATCATAAAAAGGGTAAAGGTGGACATTGGGGAAAGATTGGAAGTGGGTATTCTGTTGGTTTTGTTGTTGTTAGATTTTTTATTTTTTTTATTTTTTTTTTGTGATTCCATGCTACTAATGCAAAGGACTAAGGCCCCCTTTTATGAAGCCATGTGAGGCTATTTTATTGCCGGCCATGGAAGTATTAACTTCAACTCTCATAGGAAGTCTATGAGCATCAGAGCTATAACTGCCACAGCCGGCAATAAAAATAAGTCTAAGGTATTATTTTTACAGCTGGTGGTGGGGGGAGAGGGGAATGCTAGATACATTCTATATTACCAAAAATAAAAGTTATTTTGAAGATTTTCCACATTCCCCCAGATTCTATATATGGTGCCCAGATTTGTGTACCCAGATTTGTGCATAGACCTAAGATGCATAATAGCGGTTATTAGTGCATGGAGCCACGCGGAATGCTCTGCGCTGCTCCTGACACTCATAGAGTTCCTATGAGCATTGGGTGCTATGCAGAGTACTCAATGCGGCTCCCTGAGCTAATAACCACTATTTCGGTTTAGTAAAAGAGAGGGGGTAAATTAGTAACATATCTTTAACTATTAATAATTAGGTGTGAACAACCAATTATTGATGTTAATTGGCTCTTGTTAAAATTTGCACAGGCATCTGGCTATGTGCTATTTTATATGCATGGTTCATAACTATTTTAATGCATAACTCAAAAGGGGATGTCATGGGCATTCTGAAATGTTGATTATCAAGAGAGCAAAGGAGACCTCAGTGACCTGAAAGACAGACTTTAAATCACATCTAGTCCAAAACGGGTCCCGATATCAATCATTGGTCTCACTATAAAACTCTCTAAGTGTATTTTAAACCACCAAAACCAGCATGTGATTGGCTATTAGGCACAACTATGTTGAAGTGTTTAGTGTATATGTAGTGTACTTGGTTTCACTTCCAACATCGCATTTAGGGTTTGCATTCTTTTTTTTAAATAATCTTTATTCATTTTAAAATAATTTCAATAAGTGAAGAACAATAAATAAAATATTTATACTATAGTCATCACTTAAAATATTACAAGATTCTTTCAGATCAATAACCCCCCCACCCAAACTATTCTTTATCATTCAAAAATTTATCATAATTCCGTAAATCACTACATATTTTAAACATAAAATTACACATTTATCATCTTAGACATATTTTAAACTTATAAACCACCCTGCCCCATCCATAATAATAGTTGATTATAACCCTTATATTCCTCCCACCCTCCACCCTCCCTCCCTGGATGTGCAATTCTTCTAACAACAAAAATGTATAATTATAATAAATCTATAAAATACGTCAATGGACCCCATATTAAATTAAAGTTTTTAAAATTCCCTAACTGATCAGCTCTCATTTTTTCATATTTATATATTTGACATAAACTTGCTCACCAGAAAGCAAAATTGAGACGATCCCAGTTTTTCCAGTTATTCCAGTTATGTACTTGTCATAATTAAAAGGAGACTTCTTTTACATTTATCTAGGGTATCATTGATATACAAAATGTTACCACAGAATACTACTTCATAAGTTAAAGGAATCTCAGATTTTAAAATATTCCAACTTATTCAATCTAACCTGGGTCCAAAAAGAACGATGCAACAGAAAAAACCAAGTTTGTTTCATAGATGTTGAAGCTGGACATCTCATCCTCCAAGACCAAATACATGGCCATCGAGATGCAGAAACATACTGCTTAATCTCAGTGCTCCAAATGTCTCTTATTCATAAGTTCAGATATTAATTTATACCACTTAGCAGCTTGATGTCCTAGGATGTCTGTCTGAAAACAGAGGAATTGCAAGCTGTAATAATTTTTCAAATTACGCCACTCAGGGAACCCTTTCTGAATAGCCTGCTTCATCTGCAACCATTTATAAAATTGAAATTTAGAAATACCAAAAGATTGTTGCAACCGTGAAAAATCAAGCAATTTCCCATTTAAAATAACATTCTCTAATGTTCTTATGCCTGCTTGCATCCAATCTTTCCAGGCAATTTTAGAGCCGCCTATTTGTATCCTGGAGTTCATCCATAGGGATTGACACAAAGACTGTTCTATAGGTATTTCGGTAAACTTATTTATACATCTCAGGGTCTTCCAAGTATCAAAAATAATGTTATTATCCTTTGCATAACTGGGTAGTTTAATGTCCAATATATGAGACAGATGCATTGGGGACATAATTTTCTATTCCAAAATTAACCATTCTGGATAATGATCCATGAGGTCAGGCAGGATCCAGTACATACCCTGACGCAGAATATAAGCCTGATGATACCTATAGAAATTTGGAAAATTTACCCCTCCCTACACAATTGATTTTTGTAGAGATACTAAAGCAATTCTAAGAGTTTTACCCATCCAAACAAATTTTATAAGAACACTATTCAATTTCTTGTACAAAGAACTTTGAAAATAGATTGGCAACATTCCCATTTGATAACATACCACAGGCAAAATCATCATTTTCACTATTTGAACTCTCCCCCACCAAGATAAATGTAATGGATTCCATTGCTCACACATTTCTGTAACCTTTAACAATAAAGATTTTTCCATTTATTTTCATTGTTTCTTCCAGGGTCTTATAAATCCATATTCCTAAATATTTTATACCCTCTTCTTTCCAAAGAAAAGGGAACTGGCCAAATAAACGTTTTTGAGAATGTATAAGCGGAATAATTTCAGATTTATTCCAATTTATTTTATATCCTGAAAATTTTCTAAATCTTTCAATCAAATCCAATAAATGTGGAATAGTAGATTCAGGATTCCTCAAATTAAGCAATATATCATCTGCATATGCAGAAACTTTATATTCTCGCCTAGCATAAGGAATACCTTGAATCTCCTCTGCTTGTTGAATAGCCAATAATAAGGGTTCCAATACAATATCAAACAAGAGAGGAGATAAGGGACATCCCTGCCTAACTCCCCTCTCCAGGCAAAAACTGTCTGAAAAATAATTATTTATATACAATCTAGCCAAAGGGGAGTTATATAAAGCTTTGATCATTTGTATAAATCCAGAACCCACCCCAAACCAATCCATTGCTTGGTACATAAAGGTCAATTCTACATGATCAAAAGCCTTCTCCGCATCTAAAGATATAGAGAAGGCTGGATCATCCATGGATTTTGTCAAAGTCAATATATGAAGAGCCAATTTAGTATTATTTGAGGAATGTCTAGGAGCAACAAATCCGGTTTGGTGCATACCTATAATATAAGGGAGAACCTTAGCCAATTGTGGAGCCAATAACTTAGCCAATAGTTTTCCATCAACATTTATCAAAGATATTGGCCTGTAGTTTGAAACCAATAAAGGATCTTTATTTGACTTCGGCAAAACTATAGTCATAGATTCTGCCATAGTACCTGAAATGCAGCCTTTATTCAGTTGAATCTGATATAAATTTAATTAGTAAGGCAGTAATTTATTTTGAAATGATTTATAAAACTCCACAGTGTATCCATCCCCTCCTAGAGCGGATCCAACTCTAACAGACTCCAATGCTGTCCGGATCTCCTTCAATGTAATAGGAGCATCAAGAGATCCTTGTATATATTCGGGAACTTTAGGACCTTTTAATAAATTCAAAAACTCTAAACCATCAAGTTCTTTATTTGAATAAAGCTTGGAAGAATACAAACACTTATAATATTGCATAAACTGCTTTAATATATTATCAGTTTGAGAATGAATACTTCCATTTTCATCTGCAATAGCCACAATCTTTACTTTACTTTTTTTTTTCCCTTTTAAATAATTAGCTAGTAATCTTTCCACTTTATTCGAATTTCCATAATACAAAGCCTGTTGAGAAAATAATTCTTTCCTAGCCCATTTAGAAAAGATCTCATTATATTTATATTTAGCTTTTAAGAGGGACTGGAATGTATCATGATCCCATTTTATTGTCAATTTTGCTTCTAATTCTTTAATCTTTTCTTCTAATTCAGAGAAATCTTTTTTTGATTGAGAGTTAACATAAGCTGAATATGCAATTATATGCCCTCTCATAGTAGCTTTTAAAGCATCCCATAAAGTTTCCATTGAGATCTCATCTGAAGAATTTAATTGAAAATATTCCTCCATTTTTCTGTAAAAATCTTCTATAAATTTTGTATCCCCAAGCAATGCATTATTGAACCTCCCAAACCAGTCTCATTCCATCTTGTCCCATCATTTCAAATTCTATCCATACTCCACCATGATCTGATAAAAAATAATTGGATCAAGATTATCTGAAACAAAAATGTAATCAATCCTAGAAAATGATTTATGGACATGTGAACAAAGAAAATTCCTGAGCATTAAAGTGTAGCATTCTCCATATGTCTTTCAATCCCCAAACTTGAATCAAATTATCCAATCCTAATGATTTTATCAATCTATGTTTTTTATTGAACAGAGGATCCATAACAGCATTAAAATCTCCTGCCACTATTAAATTATCAGTGGCCAGAGGTAAAAGAAGATGTTGGAGTGTTTTGAAAAATTCAATTTGATTCAAATTAGGTCCATAAATATTGACAAGCGTCAGAGTGTCATTACCTAAACTCATGATCACCTGTACCCATCTTCCCAAAGGATCAGCTGATATCAATTTAAATGTCACATTACATTTTTTATTCACTAATATGGCAACCCCGCCTTTTTCCCAACAGCAGGAGCATAGAAACATTGTTTGATCCAGCCTCCTGGTTTTTTAGATTTTATATCGCACAAATGGGTCTCTTGTATATAATATATGTCCGCATTTTGTTTTTTAAGGAAAGTAAGTGTTTTTTTCTTTTTATAGGTGATTTAAGCCCACTGACATTTAATGTAAATAATTTCAAACACATTTTAAAATTTTAAATGAATATCCTAATAAGTAAATAAACAAATATGACATATTGCAATTTATCTTATAAATCATGCACATCCAGAGCCCAACCCTCCCCTTTCCCTCCCCCAACCCAATAAATTACACGAATACTTGAAAGCACTTATCTAGACTAGCAATTAACAGCTCCCCCCAGGCAACATAAATCAACCAGATTAAAAAATTATAGCTTCTTCCCATACATTACCATACATACCACCTAGATTAAACTAAAGTAGTATAATATTATTATTAAATGATTAAAATGAAAGGGTCATGGTCTATTACAACTATATATCTTATCATAGCAAACATAAAATAATTTCCTCCCCTAAAATTAAATATTTATCAATTTAAATTGAATTAAAAATATATAGCATAACAATTTTAGTTGATGAATTACATTATATAGATCAGTGTTTTTCAACTTTTTTACATCTATGGACCGGCAGAAATAAAAGAATTATTCTGTGGATCGGCGGTTGAAGAACACTGAGCTAAGTCATGGGCCAGACCCCGGCCATCTCTACCCAATCTCTACCCCAGACCCCACCCCCATAATAGTACTATTTGCACCTTGCACGTCCCGTGCCTCATCTGGAAGCCTTCTCTCTGACGTTGCAACGTCAGAGAGAAGGCTTCCAGTTCAGGCGCAGGATGCCCGTAGGAGCCACTGCCTGTGGCTTTCTGCACTGAATCAGTTAAGAAGAGGGAGATGGCTCGAAGATAACGCCACATTGATCGCACCGTGGACCGGCAGTTGAAGAACACTATTTTGGTCCTGATGCATGTGCTGGCCTTGTGGACCGGCAGGAAATTTCTGTGGACCGGCACTGGTTCATGGACCGGTGGTTGAAGAACACTGATATAGATAACTCATTATATTGAATAAATAGATAGATAAATACCCTATTAATTAGAAATATATAGATAATTAATATTTAATAATACTCTTAAATATAATAAATAATTAATTCTCTATTTCTATCCAATTTTTAATAATTAATTATAATTATATATAATTAATCTGGAGGTAATTAATATTTAAGGAAATTTATAATTAAGTACCTTAATGTACTTCTTAATATTCAATCATACAAAGGGACATCATTCATTAACCCATATTTCAGAAGGATATCAAAAATAAATTTAAAATTTGCTTATCAATATATTAAAAAAATGATTATAATTAATAAAACTTAGACATTAAAAGTTAATTATATAATATACTAACAGATCATAAAAATAAAATTATTTTAGGAACATACATTTGCATTCTGAATACTAGGATACTGCCTCAGCATGCCTTAATTGGGTTCCAGCATTTTATCAGGTTTCAGCAGGTGTAAGTCTGCTGCCTAAAATTAGGCAAAGGAATTGGCACTAAAAGGTTAATTTTAAGAGTCTGTAAGGATTCAACTTCATTATCATTTATGTTTTGGTGGAATTCTGTCTGTCTAATAGAGAAATATGAGTCAGGTTGCTTACTTTTTTTGAATATGATGTCACACTCTTTGTATGGTGTATCCTTGACCTGAGATATGTTAATTGTTCGGAAATCTGAAATATGTATTTTACTGCCTAGAGATAAATAGTATACATGTGTATGAATGAGTATGATGGTGCACTCTGCATGTGGGGGGATGGGTGGGGGAGGTGTTTATTTTGGACTGCTATATGTGAATCCCTTGCTTATGATGGGAATTGTTATGTGAAATATTTTGGAGATAAAAGAGTCTGAGAGCTGGTCTCGATGGGCGACTATAATGAGGGGCTGGATGGCCCGGGTTGGTCGCCCATGGAGAAGCTGCTTATAGGTATTGGAAAGGGGGGGAGGAGGAGCAGGGCATGATGGGAGGAGGTTGAACAATACATGCCTCCGAGGTTCAGGGTCTTTCCCGTCCATCGGAGACAACTTTGCGGTAAGTATGGACTGGTTTTCTCTCACCTTGTCTTCCCCAGTGGTTTTCCGTGCTGATCAGATTGGCTGGGGCCGGCAGGTTGCTAGGGGTGGCGGGGTCCTAGGTCCCCCTGGCGTGCTGGAGCATTGCTGCGTGTCCGCAGTGGCTAGGGCCTGCCCTGCGGTCGGGTGTCTTGGTCAAGGCTTGGTCATATGTGCCTTTTGCGTGTTCCTGCATGGGTGCGGCAGCTGCGGAGGTCTTGGCGGTGTGTGGGGCCTTCGGGGGGGGGAGCCGGTTGTGCCCCGAGTCGCCGCTCCTCCAGTGACTGGCAGTTCTCTTTGTTGGAGGGCGGGTTGGTGCAGCGTTGCTATCCCGGGACGCCTGGTTTGTGCGCACCCCTCGGCAAGAGTCTGGCCCTGCACGTGTTGGGTGTGTGGGAGGCGTTAGGCCGGGCTTCTTATTGGCCGTTGCTCGCCTTGGTGGGCTGAGGTCCACTTTGGCTTTTGCCCTGCTCTGCATACAAAAAAACAGGTGCGGGGTTTCAGAGCAGGGGGAAGGGGTGTGAGGGTCGCTGCTTTGCACGTCTTCCGGACCATTGCTTCGGGGGCAGTGTGTGCGTGCTGTTTGGCTCGCTCAGATGCAGGGATAGGCCTGCATCTGATTGAAGGGAGGAACTGGGGTGATTCTGTGGACTCCCTGGGAGGGCAGGACCACGGTGGTTGTGTGCACTCCCAGGGGGGGCAGAACTGGGGTGGTTCTGTGGACTCCCCATGGGGGCAGAACTGAGGTGGTTCTGTGGACTCCCCAGGGGGCAGGACCGTGGTTCTGTGGACTCCCCGGGGAGAAGGAACTGGGGTGGTTCTGTGGACTCCCTGGGAGGGCAGGACCGTGGTGGTTCTGTGAACTCCCGGGGGGCGGAACTGGGGTGGTTCTGTGGACTCCCCGGGGGGGCAGAACTGGGGTGGTTCTGTGGACTCCCCGGGAGCAGGACCGAGGTAGTTCTGTGGACTCCCCATGGGGCAGGAACGGGGTGGTTCAGTGGACTCCCAGGTGTGTCGGGACCGGAGTGGTTCTGTGGACTCCTCAGGGGGGCAGGACCAGGGTGGTTCTGTGGACTCCTTGGGAGGCGATGGGACCAGGGTGGTTCTGTGGACTCCCTGGGGGGCAGGAATGGGGTGGTTCGGTGGACTCCCCGGGGTGTCGGGATGGGGGTGTTTTTGGGGACACCCATATGGGGACTGGACCTGGGGTTGTTCTCAGGACTCCAGGAGGGCCTTGGGGCTGGCCTGGGGTGGTTCATTGGTATCCATGGCAGGGGTAGGACTGGGGGTTCTGGGTATCTCCTTAGAGACCGTTTAGGAATGGGTGGTTATGTGGCTACCTGGGGAGGACTGGGTAGGTCTGGGGGTTTTCCAGTGAGGGATGGTGGTGTTGGTTGCACTCCGGTGGTAGGTGAGAGGTGCACGGTGGCGGCCAGGGCACCACAGGTTTGCAGTGCCCTCCCCCTAGGGCTTGGGGCGGTTAAGAAGCTGTTGGCTAGACTGGATGTCACGGTGGGGGCTGGAAGGCCCTGGTTCAGGTGCCGAGGGGTTCTATTCCCCCACCCCTGCATGTGGGGCTGTTTCTGGGTGCGTCAGTGGCAGGTTGTGGTAGGACTGGGGTGGTTTGGTGGGTTCTTGGAGAAGGGGGGACCAGGTGGTGCTTGGGCGCACTGGAGGGTGTTGCGGGGTTGCTATCGTGGCCCCTCGGATGTGTGGCACTTGCTTGGTGGTTCTCATGCATCGGACCGTGAGCTGGCTTGTGGTTCGGTCTGGTAGTGTCAGGAGCGGGTGTGGGCTGTATGAGAGCCTGGGGGATGTGGGGTGAGGTCCGGGTGTCTTAGTCTGCGACGCCTTTTCCCCTCTCCTCCTTTGGCCGGCGTGCCGCTAACTGTGGCACTGTTCTGTGGTTGCATCGGTTTGGCAGGTCTGGGGTGGTCCTGCAGAATCTCACATTAGGTCTGGGTATATCTGTTAGTTACATGTTGGTGGATCCAGTCCCGAGTTTATGGCCATTCCCCTTTTATTTTGGAGGTGTACTGCGGACCTGGGGTAGTATTTGATGGTGCCATAGGGTTGGACCGGGGTGATTCGGTGCGTGCCCTGGTGGGGCTGTGTCGGGGAGGAGGCGCGGTTTGGGATTTGGGAAGTGGCGGACGGTTCCTTCCGGGAGTCCTGGGACAGGACTTGTGTGATGGATTTGGGGTCAGGAGAGGGAATGGTATTCTTGCCGGCCCTCTGGTATAGAGGTGCGGGACAAGCTAGGGGTCCTAGACTTGGGGCTGTGTGGTATCCTGATGCTTTGATGGTGTGGTTGCGGTCAGTTGGGTTGGTCCCCTTTGCACATAGTGCGGTGCGGGGTATGATAGGGTGTGGAACGGCCGCGCACTGTGGGGGATTATTCTGCGGTTGTGTTCTGTGGTGCCTTCCCTTCAGTCTTTCCCTTCTGCTATGCTGGGCGGTCAGTGCCTTAGGGTTGCAGGCTGGAGATGCAAGGGCAGGGGGGCTATTCTGGTGGTGTTCAGGGGTGTCAACTTGGTTGTCCCACTTGGACTTTGCAGACTATTCCGGGGGGTTCCTCCGTGGGGGAGATGTGAGGCTGGCTGGGTGTCCTTGTCTACCTGGTAGCGAGGGAGGGGGGGGGGTTCGGCAGGGTTTGGGACTCGTCCATGGGTGTCCGATTCTGGGTTGCGGCCCGCCTGATGGGGTAGGTCCTGGGGCTTTGGGATTTGGCTTGGAGGTCAGCTGGCCCGAAGTTGGGGCCTTGGTGGGATCTTTCTTGGTTGCCACCTTGTAATAGGATAGCTGGGTATTCCATTCTTCTGGCAGAGAGGCAGGTTTGCCTGTAGGGGGATGTGTGTTACAATGAGGGTTTTCCCGGAGTGTGGATAGGTTTGGGGCCATAGATGGTGTGAGTCTTCCTCCCTCCCTGGAGGGTTTTCGGGGGTGCAGGCTCTTCGGAGTGCAAGGGAGGGTGCTGTTATGGAGCAGATCGCATTCGTGGTGCTACTGCTGGCCTTGTCATGGGGGTAGGGGATGCTTCTGGCCATTCTGATGCCGTTCTTGTGGGTCTGTGTTCCTTCCGGGCCCCTGGGATGCATGGAGTTCAGGGGTCATGCCCAGGATACAGTGGCGGACGTGGGGGATGATCGCCCGGTTGGAAGCGTGAGTTCGGTGCGTACAGTTGTGTGGGTTTGCCTGCTGTTGGTGGCGTATTTGGCTGTGCCCCTTTTGGTGGGGGTGCCGGCCTCATTATTGTTTAGTTGCAGGGTTGGGTGGGGGCATTTCTGAGCTTCGAGCGCATGGGGCTGCAGCTTTGTTTTTGGATGGGGGGGCCTGTAGTTTACAGGCCTGTGTGGTGATCTCGAGCTACAAGCTTTGGCTCATCGGAAGATGAGCGGTTATGTGGTAGTGTGATCAGCTTAGGGGTGACATCACTGGTTATGTGACCCAGCATGGGGGGCATGGAGGTACATGCCTTACCCCCGCAGGCTCATTCGGGGATGAGCCATTAGGGGGAAGTGAGCTCATGGGAGCTGATGGGCTTTTAGGCACGTGTCACGGAAAAGGGGCATGGAGGTCCATGCCACCCCATAGACTCTTGCTTCATGGTGGGGTCAGGTGGAATTTAATTTTGATTTGTCAAATTGCAATGTTTTTGTAGCTTGGGAGGTGACGCAATTGTTAATTGCTTATTTACTTCTTGTCCCAATAAACAAAGCTGCGGCCTGTTTATGACCATAAATAAAGAGTCTGTGGTTTATTTATGGTTGTTATTATTGTGGAGGTTATATGGGATTTGATAAACAGGAGAGCGTGGAAATTTAGGGTATAAGAAGGTAAAGGGGTGATGGGTGAGGTGGGGCAACAACTGGGCCATTCCAGATCCATATGTTATGTATTCTACTATCTAATTGTTTATGTGAAAAACTTTCAATAAAAAATATTTGAACTAAAAGGTTAAATACAATGAAAAAAAATCATTGTATTAGAAATGTTTGCTGAATAACTCAATTTCTAAGACTTGGTCTCTTCTTTTGGATTATGACACAATTTATGGTATTATAACCAAGGAATTATAGTATCCAAATGTTTTGTAATATCTTAACTGGAGCCTATTCTGTCAACATCCACGGGATATAAAAGCTGAATATCATCAACATATAAACAACTGTAAAACCAAGGGAGTTAATGAGGGTAGCTCAAGGCAATAAAATCAAAGAACAGCTACCAGTAATGATCCTTGTAGGTTTTCACAGAAAAAGCATGTCCATATCTCTGCAGGTACTTTTTCCATGTAAATTGTCAAAGGGAAATTATCTCCTAAATTCTTTAAAAAAGCACAAAAAACTGTGAATGTAATTTATGTGAATGCAAGCTAATTAGCACCAATAATCAGTTTCTTAACAAGCAATAACCAGTTCTAATTAAAATCAATCACAAGTTACATGTTTCAATT
Organism: Geotrypetes seraphini; assembly: GCF_902459505.1. Classification (NCBI taxonomy): domain Eukaryota; kingdom Metazoa; phylum Chordata; class Amphibia; order Gymnophiona; family Dermophiidae; genus Geotrypetes; species Geotrypetes seraphini. Next base: position 245,564,883 of record NC_047085.1, on the reverse strand, counting down.
TAGGCATGGAATCTTCATCTAAATTTTACCTGTGAATCAAAAGGGGGACATTGAATGGGCAGATCATGGATGTGTTATGGATGGACTGAGGGGGCGGGCATTACTTTCAGTTACATGCATAATTATAGAATACACTATTTCACATATGGTAGTATAGTTATTCCACCATTTAAATACCCTTATGGTTTTTTCTATTTTTTCATACAGTTTTAAAGGATCCTCAGCGGCACCACTTGGAACTCAATAGTATTTCATTGTACCAAGCTTTACATGTCAACTCGTCATCGGGTCCCAATTGTTCTTATCAATTTTAACATATATATTCTTCGCTTCTGCATATTTATCAAACACTTTGAAATTCAAATATTTTTATAATTTTATAAGCTATCACTTAGCTTCTAGATGTGGTCTCCGGCTAGGGGAATGTCATACCGACATGTTTCGCTAGAAGTAGCTTTATCAAGGAATTTTCCCCTATAAAAACAGCAAAAGTTACATTAGACACTGTACGGACAAAATCGCGAGTTGACACGTAAAGCTTGGTACAATGAAATACTATTGAGTTCCAAGTGGTGCCGCTGAGGATCCTTTAAAACTGTATGAAAAAATAGAAAAAACCATAAGGGTATTTAAATGGTGGAATAACTATACTACCATATGTGAAATAGTCTTGCTTAAGGACCCTTGTGAAAATTTGATTGTGTTATTAGTGTAATTATAGAATACAGGCATCTGAGCTTAAATTTAGGCACAGGCATTTTGCACCACATTTTCCTAAGTTTAGTCATGTTTCCTAGGCGTAATCACTATTCTGTAAACCACATCTAACTTTAAGCTTCTTTTCTTTTTTTTTTTGTTTAGTTTTCTGCATCAAATTTTTGGGTGCCATATATAGACTTTAGCACTATGTGCATGGCTAAAAAATTTTGTTTCTGGATGTTCACAATTTTTTTCTCAATCTCCAGGTAGTATTTTTCAGTTGTTTCACATTCTGTGTGTGTTTGAAAATGTGCACAAATTGATCATACACATGCAGATTCATACGAATATTACATTTTCCTTTTAGAAATTGGTCCAAAGGCCACAGATAGAAGTACCCACAGTTTCTGCAATAACCTGCATTGTTTTAAAAATGCCTCCCTTTCAGTATCAGGTGCATGTGATGAACCTAATACTAGGTGTGAAAAGCCCCCCCCCCCCCCGCATCAGAATATTTGTGACAGACAACAGAGTTTTGTATACACTTTAAAATGTTACAGCAGAACTTAATCCTTGACTCTCTCTGAGAATGAAATGTTATGTTTATAAGTAGAACTTGTTTATGAAATCACATCTTTGGCATTTGTAGGAAATAATATGAATAAAGGTGGTTAGGCAATGTATAATGTGAACAGAGAATTAAGAAAGGACATAGCCTTTAGACTAGAAAGTGACATGATAACCCTTACCACGGGAAATCTGTGGTTACTGTGGGCACTCCCATGGTTACTGGTATCTTTGGCAATTTTGCCCAGTATTACCACGGTGATAGTTGACCATTTCATGGTAGTGCCACAGGAATGGAAACTGCCTCCATGGCAATACCGCAGCAATGGAGATGCAGGGCACCCTCCCTAAATACCTTTTAATACTGAAAATGGCTGCCTAGATTTCATAGGGCAGCCTTGCAAAGCTTCATGAAGGCTCACAAGTTTCAGCAGCCATTTACAGAATATTTGGACCGGCAGTGGTGACAGCTCTATCAACAGGGGGGGCGGGGGGGGGGGGGCAGGAAAGAATTAGACTTTTTCCTGCTTCCAAAGAAGCCACTAGACCACTGGAACTTTAAAAGGTAGGGTAGGGGGGTAGGTGGACAGTGTTCCTTCAGCCGGCAGCGTGAGTGAATATGCTGCCTTCAGTAGCCCGGAAGCGTTCCCTCTGCTACTCCTTCCTGTCCCTTCATATGCAGGAAGTAATAGCAGAAGGAAAGCTTCTGGGCCTCTGAAGGTAGCGTGTTCACTTACGCTGCTGGCTGCCCAGATCCAGTGAATGGGAGGAACGTGGGGGGGGGGGGCATTAGAGAAATGCTGGACCATGGGGATGGAGAGGGAAAAAAAAGAAAGATGCCAGACCTCCAGGGCAGGGAAAGGGAAGAGGAGGACAGAAATGCTAGACCATGGTACGGAATAGGAGGAGGAGGGAAGAGAAAGTGAAAAGAGGTGATACCGGACCACAAGAAGGGAGAAAGGGAAGGAGAGAGATTTAAGACCAATTGAGGGGGAGGGAAGGAGAGAGAAATGCCATACCAGGGAAGGTGGAAAGAAAGAGAGAAAGAAAGAGATATTCCAGACTAGGATAAGGAGGAAGAAGGAAGGGAAGGAGAAAAATACCAGATCACAAGAAGGAGGAAAGGAAAGGAGAAAGATAGACTACTGGAGGGGAAAGAAGGAAAGAGAGATGCCAGACCACAAAGAAGGAGGTAAGGAAGGGAAAGTGATGGCAGACTGTAAGAAGGAGAGGAGAAAGATGTCAGACCACTAGGGGGGGGGAGAGATGGAAAAAAATACTGTTTAAGAAACATTGGAAATAGGTGAGAAGAAAGAAAGGGAAGATGGTACACATAGATGGAGGGAAAGGGTGGCAAGAGGGATAAGATGGTGCATGTGGATAGATGGGTAGACATGGAACAGTAGATAGAAATGAGAAGGAAGAAGAAAAATTGAAGAAAGCTGAATATTAAAATTAATGCCAAAGATTGAGCCAAAACAGACCGGGGATTTTAAATTACAGTCCACTTGAGGGGGCAATACTTTCAAAATAGAACAAAACACAAAAAAACCCCTCTCATCAATACTGGGCAAGTTTCTCAAATAATATCATCATATAACATTTAAAGGCTTTTAAATATTTAAATGTGCTTATAAGCTCTTCAGCAAGGCACCACAGCAGCGGTACAATGTCGCTGGAAAGGTGCTTGAATTTTAATCATAACACATTGCATGGAGCAAGGATTCTTGCTTCTACTGGAGTGGCAAATGTTGTTTAACAGTAGACCACTTATCTGAAAAGGTCAGTTCACGGCTCTACTGTTAAACAACTTTTGTAGAGCCATAACATTTGCCACTCCAGCAGAAGCAAGAATCTTTGCTCCATGCAATGTGTTATGATTAAAATTCAAGCACCTTTCCAGCAACATTGTACCGCTGCTGTGGCACCTCGCTGAAGAGCTTATGAGCACATTTAAATATTTAAAAGCCTTTAATTGTTATATGAGGATATTATTTGAAAAACTTGCCCAGTATTGATGAGAGGGGTTTTTTTGTGTTTTGTTCTATTTTGAAAGATGGATGTAGGGCAGAAAGTGAAGGACAAGAGAAAAAGCAAATGGATAAGAAAGCCCAGGAAAAAGAGTTAAGGGCATAGACATAAGGAAGTGCAACCAGAGACTGGGAAAAGATGTGTAGAAAAATAAAATCACCAGACAAGAAAGGTAGGAAAATTATTTTATTTTTCAATTTAATGATTGAAACATGTTGGTGAGCATACAGGTTTGCTCATAGGTGGGTAAAGTGTATATGAATGATGGCACATGACGCAAAAGGTTCAAAAAATGTATTGCATTTATTTATTTCCATAACAAGTATCAAAAGATTATTGCATTATTGCGTCATCGGGAGATCTTTACAGATGCCAAACGCCGGCATTTCTGGTAAAAATCTCAACCTGATAATTCATTGCTCACCAATATATATTTTCTGTCCAGTCTGACATCATACTTGTCAGCCAATCACCTAATAGAAGCTGTCCTTAAGTTTGAACAAAGAACTTCCTTTTTCGACATCAAAATAAAAGTTTCAGAAATCATATTTTTGTTTACCTTCACTTTCTAAATATATATAAACCCGTTATTACATGTCCAATATTCTTTTTCTCTTCAGCATCTGCTGAAAAGTTCATGTCCCTGTTAGCACAGAAAAAGGAGGAGGAGGGGCTATTCCCCCCCCCTGCTCTGAGTCTCTCAAAGACTGGTACAATGTTTCTGATTCTAACTATTTCCAGATGTTGTTCTCAGATTTCTCCTTAAAGGTACTTCAGGTTTAAAATATATAAAATATTGGAAATTAAGTACAAACCATTCTTTCACATATCTTTCATAGCATCCATCATTCACTCGGGGCCCCATTCACACACAACACGGTATATTGCATTCATACTTAATACAAAAAGGCTTTCTCTGTTATACCCTAATTTGGGATATGCTCCACCTAACCAGCTCAAGCACATCTGTTATCAATTAGACCATGAGGCTCAAGGCGGGAAACCTGAACAAAGACACAGAGAGGACAAACAAAAGTAGAGAACCAAGATGGAGTTCTTAATCCCTCTAGAAGTATGTTACACATTACCTGATTTCCTCTATGATCTGGCTTAATAGCAAAATACATAACAAGAATATTATTATGCTTTTCCTTAATATTAATATGTAGTGTGTTTTTCTGGCCTTGGCTATATCCTTATTCAGATTTTCATGTGCCCACTTTTCCGTATGTTTCTATTGGGTGTGGCCTTAACTTTCATATGTACTTCTAACTAGTTTACCCAGAACCATATGAAAAGCAGGTATTTTTGTAGGAAAAATCTACAAAATACTGCACCCTCTTGTCCTACACACTATCCTTTCCATAGCGTCCCCTACAGCCCATGAGTGCCAGTGTTCAGTTGGTTATGAGAATTTACATCTGCTGTCTATATTTTGCACTGTTCAGGAAGAAATGCATTTTGTATTATACTGCTGAGTCTGGCATTACGGTTTTGTTTGTGTTTATTAAGACTTATAGTTTGTATTTGAATAGGGTTTATCTGTGCTCTGCATGTGTGATCAAGGCTAGGTGTTCTGGTAGGAATGAATGTGGAGAAGCATTATTGGTGTCATGGCCCAAAGTAAGAACATATTTGTCAGCTCTCCTTCACCCCTTTTGGACCCAAAATGGCCCTCGCTTTTTGGAAGCGGGGAGGAGAGAGGGGGGCAGAGGCAGGATGGTATTATGCACAGTATAGGGGGGATATACATTTTTTTTCTCTCTTTCTGGTGTCAAAATCCATTCTCTGCAGTGTGACACATTTATGTACAATTTTTTTATTTTCTTTTTAGTTCAATAGAAATAATTTAACTTCTCAATTTTTAAATATAATTTAACATAATTTTCAAAAATTGCTTGCCTTTGCATCCCCTCCCCCCAAAAAAACCCCCTGCTCACCACGTGCCAGCCCATCCGAAACCAACCGCTGCTCAGAACACATCATGACTTGCAAAGCTGCTTCACTGGCTTAGAGGGAACATTGTAGGCAGGAGAAATGGATGGCAGAGGAGGGGAGACACCGAAAGATGGCAGGCAGGCAAAGCAAGGAGGGAGGTAGGAATGATGAATGAATGGCACAGGAAGAGGGCAGGAGTGTAACAATGGATGGGCCCGCATGCCCACCCCCTCCACATTGGCGTTGGGGAAGCAGGGTGGGTCCCGCTGTCCAACGGGTCAGTCAGCGGCAGCGACTCCTACAGGCTGCCTACCGCTAACCTGGAAGCCTCTCCTCTGCCTCTATTTACAACTTCTTGTTTCTGCTGGGGTAGGATGCAGCAGTAGAGAGGCTTTCGGGTTAGTGGCAGGCAGCCTGTAGTGACTGCTGCTGCTAACTCTGACCCGTTGAAGCTGCAGTGAAGAGAGGGAGGTGCAGAAGCCAGCAAGAGAGACTGAGTTAGCTGTAAGTGTGGTGGGGGAGGGATAAGAAAGAAAGATGCTGCACTGGGTTGAAAGGACAAGAGAAGGAGGATTTTTGGACATGGGGTGGAGGGGAGGAAGGTACTGCAAAGGGTTGGAGAGAGACAAGAAAGGGAAAATGTCACATATGTCTGTCTTGTCTGTTTAGATTGTAAGCTCTTTCCAGCAGGGACTGTCTTTTCTATGACTCTGGACAGCGCTGCGTGTGTCTGGTAGCGCTATAGAAATAATTAATAGTAGTGGTAGTAGTAGTCGTAGACTGCAAGGAGAAGGGAGAAATGTTGGGGAATAGGGGTGAATGGAGAGAGAGGGTTAAATGTTAACAGTTATGGAGGAAGGGAGGAAGGAAGAGATGTTTGACCCAGGGCACAAAAGAAGGGGAGAGAGATGGTGGATAATGGGAGAGAGGCAGAGATGTTGAACATGGCAGAGAAAGGAAGAAGAGAGATGTTGGACCAAGGGTGCAAGGGAGGGAGAGGGAGAGATATTGGACATGGGGGTGTATGAGAAGGAGGGAGAGAATGATATAAGAGGTGTTAACTTTTTAATGTAGTGATTGTAATATGTCAGTTTTTTTAAAAAATTACATCTACTATTTTTATATTTTGCACAGTACAGGAGGATATCACTTTTTCTCTGATGTTGCATTGTGGTTCCTTGGGGATTCAATTTAATATTTTTCTACGTGTTTCTATTTTTAATATGTAGTCATTCTATACTGTTTGAGGGTCTGTGTATGTTCTCTGTTAGTATTAACTGTGCAGGATGGATCTGTACTAATCTGGCTTCTTTAGTTTTCCAAAGGGTTTATTGATGTTCTAGTACACATTGTAGTGTTTGGTGCTGTTTTTTCCCTAAGTAGGTCCTTGTTACGTGACTCGTAGATGTTACTGCTATTATGGTACAGTCGAATTGATCTCAGGTACTGAGTGACATTTGTAGTGTTCTGTATTACTTCACAGTATGCCTGTTACTGCATTTTGGATTTAGATCTCAATAATAGCTTACGGCAAGTTTCATTCAGGTACAGTAGGTATTTTCATCATCCTGGATAGCTTACAATTTAAGTTTTGTACCTGATTCAATGGATGGTTGAATGACTTGTCCAAGATTTCAAGGAGCAACAGTGACATCCCTAGTTCTCATCCTGCAGCTCTTTTAGGTACAGCTCATTCACTGGCGGACAAGGCCGAAGCAGCCTGTTTAGAGTGCTGCCGGCCCAACGCTGATTTGGAGGAGATACCGGTATGTAGGGCTCACTCGCGGTCAACGGTTCGGATGGGAGGGAAGGATGGCTGCTGGGCAAGGGTTCTTTTGCACATGAGTTGGGAAGGAGGGAGGGAAGGATGGAAGCTGCTGCACGAGGGATGGGATGGAGGGAGGGAATGATGGAAGCTAGGCAAGGGTTCTGTTTCATGAGGGATGGTAGGGAAGGAAAGAAGCTGGGCAAGGGTTCTGCTGCACAGGGGGATGAAAGGGATGGAGGGATAGAAAAATGCTGCACAGGGAAGGCACACGGGGATGGGTAAGAGGGAGGAAAGATGCTACACATGTGGGGGAGAGAAAGGAAAGAGGAAGAATTGGGATGAAGGAGAGGAAGGGAGAGATGATCATGTACATACCCCGAAAATAAGACCTGTTGTGTTTTTTGGGCCCAAAATTAATATAAGACACTCTTATTTTCAGGGAAACACACTATATAAAATTGTATAAATTCATGTTTCTGCTTTGAGTGGGGAGACACAGGGAATAAAATTAAGACTGCGGGGACAGGGAGGGGAAAGGGATGAAAATTGCAGGAACAGGGATGAAATATGCACTTCACTGCGGGGATGGGGATGGGATAGGGATGAGAAGAGGGGGGGGGGACAGGGATGAATTTTTGTCTCAATGTCACTCTGTACTTTAGATGCAGAATGGGTAACCAGAATCAAATATGCTTTGTTATGTAATGTACTAGTAGTGACTTTTTACTATGTCATCACAACTGATCGCATCCAGTTCTGGTGCTTATGTTTTAGTTTTATCCTGCATGGTAATGGGTTTTTGTTGACATGAAAATGGCCTGATTAATGAAGTATTGTATCAGATGTTGACTAACTGCTTGTGCAAGTTTGATCTAAATTCTAATAGAAGGCACAAGCACACGAGAAACAAAGACCCTGCCACATGCAGTGGTGTAGCCAGGAATTTACAAGAGGGGTGTATCTCTAACCCAGTCCGCAAAGCTCTCACATTTCCCTACCTCCTACCCCTAAGTTTATAGTCCGGTATCTCTCCATTCCCTTCCCACCCCACAAAGTTCTCACAATTTCCTTCTTCCCCCTACAGTCAAGAATTTTGATTCTCCGCTCCCTTCCTGGACCACAAAGCTCTCATCATTTCCTCCCTCCTGCCCCACCCCTCTATTTACAGTCCAATATCATTCAATTCCCTTCCCATGCTGAAAAGCTCTCCCAATTCCCTATTTCTCCTCACTCATGTTTCTCCCTCTGTACCTTAAAATCACCTTTGCCTAGGCACTCCAGCAGCAGCAGCAGCAGCACTCATAGGCTGCTTGTATCCTACATCAGAGTCTTCTCTCTGAACCATCCCACCCTTCAGAAAACAGTGAGTTACACCAAAAGGGGTGGGATGGTTCAGAGAGAAAGCCCTGGCGTAGGCTGCAAGCAGCCTATGAGTGCTGCTGACACTGGCACCGAGCAAAGACCGGAGGTGATTTTAAGGCAGGGGGGGGGGGGGAGCAGGGGAGGGAACTGCGAGAGCTTTGTAGGTCTGGGAAGTTGTTCAATACATCCACCACCCTTTCTGTAAAGAAATATTTCCTTAGATTACTCCTCGGTTTACCCCCTTTCACCTTCAGTAGATGAGCCAGAGCTTCATTCTCGTTGATGAGATTTGTGTCTTGTGCATTTATATACTTTCATAGTATTTAAATATCTCAACCATGTCTCCTCTGTTCTGCCTTTCCTCCAGGGTACATATGTTTAGAATATTAATCTGTCCCCATATGCTTTGTGTTTTATGATAAAGACCATTAACTAAGTTAGTGGCTGCCCTCTGGTCCAACTCCATCCTGTTTATATTCTTTTGAAGGCACAATCTCTAGCATTATATGCAGTACACCAAAAGATTCACACAAGGCACATTCTAAAGAACTATGATATCCTTTTTCCTATTGATCATTTGACTCCCTAGGCACCCAAGTATTTTTCTTCCATTCATCTACCTCTTTTGGCAACTCAGATACCCTAGATTTCACTCTTCTTCTGTGTAACCTAAAAGCATGTCCTTGCATTTATAGCATTTAATCTTAGCTGCCAAAATCTAGACAATTTTTCAAGTTTTGTTAGATCCCTCCTCTTTTTCCATGTTGCAGATGTTGGTTTCAACTGATGAGTCTTCTGCAATATCTCAAGGTAATTTTATAACGAAAAATATCTCTGTGCACACCTCTGTTCTCAGAATTAATTCCATTAACCTCCATATCAATCCATTTTAAACCTAATCAGTCACTTTGTTCTCCTCTACACACTCACACCGAGTTGAAGGATGACCATTTAATGGTGTTGAGCCTTCAACTCTGTTTCCTTGGTTTGTTTTGGATGGGATGGAGTAGGAGAATAGGGAATGCTGAAACAGAATAATAGGGGTGGAGGTAGTATTAAAGAACAGCCATTCTACTACCTGGAGAAGTGTGTGAGCTTTGTGGCATTCCTGCCAGGAAAAAACAAAAAAATGACCCCAAAATATCCACAGAGAAGAAAATCCAAAAGAAACCAAAAGAAACTCTGTGGAATGACGATGTTCCTTAATGGACTTTATTTGAAAATGTCAAAGTTCCAAATGTACACTAAAATCATCCACATAAAAGTAAAGTGACCCACATAAAAGCCTTAAAGGACCTAGTCCGCTAGGGATGCAGGACCCAACACGATCCGCGTTTAGACAAAAAGTCTTCTTCAGGGGTCCTATAAATAATGAAGCGTATGTTAAGAATATATGTAAGTTATGAAAGATAGTGGTTATAAAATCTAAGACTGTGAGTGATATCCAGGCACAGGAGGGTAGTGGGAGCATCCCTATAAGTTCTGATTCCTGTTAGTTTTGTCAGTTTCAGTTTGGGGCCATTTTTGTTGGTTAGAGGGGCTTCTCAGGATTTTCTGCAGGTAGTAGCAGTGCAATATTAAAACTTGCTGCCTGTAGCTGGGAACTAGAAGACTTGTGGCTATCAGACACATTATTGTTTATAATAATAATAATAATAATATTTTATTTTGTATACCGCCATACCCAGGGAGTTCAAGGCGGTTCACAACAGATAGATGAATTACATACAGTGCGATTCGAAAAAAGAAGAACATAACAAGGCAATCGTGGGGACATACTCGTTTACATGAACGGTTTAGGAGGGGGAAGGGCTAAATACGGGATACATACAGTGTGTGCTGCAGTAGGATACAATATGGGAACTTGAGGCTCTTTATGGTGTCAGATGTCATTGCCATGGTTTCTGTTATGCAGAATTATCATTGTTGAACCTTAAGAGATCAGTCTTTCATCTTAGTGATTGTCAGAAGAGGTATCCTTGGGGTGTGAGTGGGGGCCTGTGGACTTGATGGTGGTAGTAGGGGTTTGGTTATATGCGGATGATGTGCAATTTTTATTTGAAGTACCTGATGATCTCTCTCAGGGTTTTCAGGTGCTGTCTTCTTAGCTGGATGTGGCCTGGATGTCGAAGAATGGGCTTCGATTAAATATAGCACAAATTAAAATCTTGTGATTATCATCTGCTTGAATACATGATACTCCAGTGAGTTTTATCTTTGATGGAGTCACAATCCCTTTACAAAAGGAAATCAAGAGTGTGGGAGTTCTGTTGGACTCCTCCTTAACCTTTCGAGGACATATCACTTCAGTAGTCAGGACAATCTTTTTAAAGATTTGCCGGTACTAAGATTACACAAGTTACTTTCTCCAGAAAATTTTCGACAATACTGCAGTGTTTTGTGCTGCCCCACTTGGACTATTGTAATGCACTTTTTTGTGGTTTGCCCAAAAAAGCATTGCTTGCTGTACAGGTAGCAAAAAATGCAGCGGTATGGGTAATTGGTGGTCTTCTTCGCACTGGGCATATAACTTCATTGTTGGCTGAGTTGCATTGGCTTCCAGTGTTACGGAGAGTTAAGATTAAAATCAGTGTTGGTATTTAAAGCTCTTCGAGATATGTTGCCGAGGGCCCTGAGTTCTTTGATTAGACTGTATGTTCCATCTCTCTTTCTGCAATCCATGACTCAGTATCTTTTGGAAGTTCCACCTTTGTTGATTATCACAAACACTACAATTCGATCCAGGGTATTTAGCGTTATAGGCCCACGGTTGTGGAATGCCATTCCTGATGCAATCTGTCAGATCTCACTGTTCCTCCTTTTGAAAAGCCTTGAAGGCTTATTTTTTCCAGGAAGCTTTTACTAACCTATGAAAGAGAAAAGTGCGTAGCAGAAACATACTTTTTGTATTTCTGACAATTTTAAATTGTAATTTTAGTGTGTGCTTGTTTATTTTATTTGTATGTACTTTGTAATCCACATAGATCTTTGTGAATTGAGGAATATAAATATTTTAAAATAAAAAAATAAATTATCCTTCCTGAGTGCTCCTTAAACTCCTCAATGACTAATGGTCACAGGCTTTCTGCTTCTAAACGTTTATACCTCTATATCAAGTTCCTCTGCAAGTTCTCTTTTAGCCTTCTTTATCAATACTTTACTGTATTTCTGTTGGTATAATACACACACACCCAGGGGGAGGGAGGGCGGGAGGGAGGTATTTCTTTTGTATGGTTCTATTCCCTTATGAAAATGTTGGGTGGGTGGGTCTTTTTTTAATGTTGTATGGATTCTGATTGATTATAAGTACATATATGATTTCTATTATTTGTATAGATATTGTATTGCATTTTTGTTAGCTTTAGAAACTCAATAAAGATTAAAAAAAAAATACTTTGCATCTAACTTTCCAGTGCTTGTACAGTTTCTTGTTTTCTTCATTTGAATCCTTTTTTATTTTTCGAAGGATATCCTTTTGGCTCTAATAGCCTCTTTCACTTCACCATTTAACCATGCCAACTGTTTTGCTTTCCTGCCACTCTTTTTTCATATGTGGAATGCAGCCGGTCTGGAATACAACTGGCTTCCAAAGATTGTGTTTTTAAACATTACCAATAATGTTCAAAAATGTCCCATTTAGTTCAGACATAGGAACAAATAAATAACTAAATATTTTAAAAATGCAACCTATATTATAGCAAAAATTGTGGAGAAAAAAAAGTCTGCAGCGAGACTTACAAGAGCCTAGGTGTTATATCACAACTCTGCTGGTACAAATCACTGTCACTGGTCACAAAAAAACCTCCACAATCAATGTAGAGAAGTATTTGAATATCTACCAAAAATCACTAACCCCCTCCTTTACTAACATGTAGGACGGGTTTTAGCGCTGGCAGTGGCGGTAACTGCTCTTGCGCTCATAGAATTCCTATGAGCGTCAGAGCAGTTACCACCACTGCTGGCGCTAAAACCCACACTATGCGTTAGTAAAGGAGAGGGTAACATAAATGTATATAATGCAATTTTTTTAAAAACCACTGTGTCCTTTAATAGAAGAAATCAAGTATTTAACTTCTTTAACCTGAAGACAATAGATATCAAAAGGTACTGTACAATTTTTTTTACAACTTATTAATGGCAATCCATGTCCCCTAACACCTGCTAAAACTATGATATTAAATCCCTCCCTCCTCCACACACCCCCTCCCCCCAATGGATTCAAACAACCAACAGCTCAACAGATGGGAAGGAAAAGCAACTGACAGAAATGTTCCCACCACCTGCTATACCTAGGAAGAAGCAGGAATGCCACAAAGCTTATATACTCCTCCAAGTAGGGAGTTAGCTACATAGGAACCAACTTTTCAAAATGATTAGGGGTGATGAGCAAAACCTACTATCTTTCTTCCCCTGCCACCACCAAGAAAAGACATAGTCATGTTTTAATACATTGAGGGGGGATTCATCAATGTGTGCTACTGTTAAGATGGGCTATTTTACCACAAGTCATGCTATTGTAGCACAGGATCCCTTCCGCTGACATAGCAAAATTTGTGATAAAATAACCAATCTTAACAGTTGCACAAATTGATGAATTCCCCCCTTATTCTCACAAAAGACTAGTAAGGATAATGGAAAGAGAGTGCTCTGAGTGCATCTTTGGGCAGGAAGCTTTTGAGTATCATCACCACATGCTTCAATGTGCAAGATTCATGCTCTACTGCTTTTGTTGGGTTTTTTTTTACCTTTTCTGTGTGTGTGTGGGGGGGGGGAGGAGATTACATTATAGGGGCATCAAAAGCTATGCTTCAGGAGGCTTAATTTACAAAGTGTAATCTGATGAAGTTTCTATGAGTAGGGAAAGAATTGGGGAAATTAAATTATGTTACAGTAAGGGAATTTTTCAATTACCTTTCTTATTTCTAATCTTAATGTATATTTTCTGTAAACCGCTTAGAACCTAACGGATGTAGCGGTATATAAGAAATAAATTACATTACATTACATTACATTATTACTCTGCTGAGTATTTGTTGATGGTGTTGGAAATGAAAAGGGTGTTCATTAAAGTAATATCTTTAGTTTGACAGAAATCTATAGATGTAAATTTTGTTATAAGGAAGGTAAAAGTATGGTGCTAATACTCCTATTAATGGTTTATACCAAAGTCATTCACTTTATTTATTTCACCCATGTGAAACTCACTGGGCCACAGTAAAGCATAATCAAACTAGACATGCTGGTTGATGTACAGACACCAGAGGATGGTAGTTAATGGAATTCGCTCAGAGGGAAAGGTGAGTAGTGGAGTGCCTCAGGGATCGGTGCTAGGACCAATTCTGTTTAATATGTTTGTGAGCGATATTGCTGAAGGGTTAGAAGGTAAGGTTAGCCTTTTTGCAAATGATACCAAGATTTGTAACAGAGGGAGTGAAAAACATGAAAAAGGATCTTCAAAAGTTAGAAGAATGGTCTAATGTCTGGCAACTAAAATTCAATGCGAAGAAGTGTAGAGTGATACATTTGGGGGGATAGAAATATGAGGGAACCGTATGTACTGGGAGGTGAGAGGCTGATGAACATTGACAGGGAGAGGAACCTTGGGATGATTGTGTCTGAGGATCTAAAGGCATCTAAACAGTATGATAAGGTGGTGGCTGTAGCAAGAAGGATGCTAGGCTGTATAGAAAGAGGAGTAACCAGAAGATGGGAGGTGTTGATGCCCCTGTTTAGGTCATTGGTGAGACTGCACTTGGAGTATTGTGTTCAGTTTTGGAGGCTATATCTGGTGAAGGATATAAAAAGACTTGAAGCAGTCCAGAGGAAGGCGACAAAAATAGTAAGGGGTTTGAACCAAAAGAAGTATGAGAAGAGACTGGAAGACCTAAATGTGTATACTCTGGAGGAGAGGAGAGACAGGGGAGATATGATACAGACATTTAACTACTTGAAAGATATTAATATAGAACCAAATCTTTTCCAGAGAAGACAAAATGGTAAAACTAGAGGGCAGGGAGATTGCAGGGAGGATGTCTCAGGAGCAATGTTAGGAAATTCTTTTTCACGGAGTGGGTGGCAGATGCCTGGAATGCCCGTCTGAGGAAAATGGTAGAGAGGAAAATGGTGATAGAATTTTCAAAAGCATGGGATAAACATAGAGGATCTCTAATTAGAAAATGAAGAGCTAAGGCCAGTATTGGACAGACTTGCATGGTCTGTGTCCCATATGTGGTGATTTGGTAAAGGATGGGCTGGTTAGGGCATCAATGGGAACTCCACTAAATTGGAACATGAGGATGTTACTGGCCAGACTTTATTTTTTTAATTCTTTATTTATAAATTTTAACAATTTTGACAGTCTTAATGGTCATAAAGGAAAAAACTTCTTGTTGACAAACATTTATCAATGAAATTTAACATAATTCCACAAAGGAAAAAGAAAAAAAAAGGAATTTTTTTTTTTTTTCACAACAAGAAGTAGGTAGTCCACAATATATGGAGACAGAGTTGAACATTAGCTGAATTTTAAGTCCAAGAAAAGATAACAAGGAAAACTAAAGATGAGGGTAGGTGGCTCTCGAATTATCCTAATTGAGCTAAGTAACATCAACAGGAAACTCATGTTATGGTAATTGATTGCCCTTTATCGAAAACAAATTCTGATAGATGCTGTGGTTCATAGAAAACATATCTGTTTTCCTTGAAAATCAAAACACATTTACAAGGGTAGTGCAAAACAAATGTTGCACCCAACTGGAGTACCTGAGGTCTCAAAATGAGGAACTGTTTCCTTCTCTTCTGGGTTGGATGAGACACATCTGGATACATTCTTATTACATTTGACAAAAAGGGAACATCTTTATATTTAAAAAACAATTTTAGCATCCATTCCCTATCTGCATCTAAAGCAAATTGTGCCACAGTGTTGCTGACACCTGAGTCTCAGTATCCAATCTCTCTAGGAAATTAGATATGTCCAAACTATCAGCAGACAAATTCTGCTGGTTAGGACTTTGTGGCTTTATTCTTCTAGATAAATAATAAATTTTTGAGAGAGGTGGATATGAGGCTTCCGGTATTTTCAAAATTTAATTCAAATATATTTTAAACATAACTATTGCTGTTATTGAAGTTTGTTTAGGAAAGTTAATAATCCGCAAATTTGATCTCTTAGTAAAGCTTGGGTTTCCAAAGATTTAACTCTAACTTCTAGCCCATCCAATTTATTTTCCAAAGTCAATGTCCTCATCTTCAATTCACAATTTTCTGATAGTACCGTTGTACACTTTAAAGAAAGTTGCTCCATTTGATTACCCAGAAAAATTTGTAAATTAGATATAGCTTCCCAAATCGTTTCCATATTGAAGACCTTGGGCCTCAGTAGGGGAACAATCTCATTTCTAAGGTCCATATTAGAAACTACAGTACCTGTTGATCCAGCTACAATTGTTGAAATAACCTGGGTTTGCTGAAGTTCCCCCGTCGACTGCATCGGTGGTTCATAGCATTCCTCCTGCTTCCCTCCAGGGTCAACACTTGCTCCCTGCTGGAATGGCAAGAGGACGTCTTGCGTCGGGTTAGCCTCCAACCACTCCTCCGACGTTCCAGGATGTGCCGGCAGGCTCCGCTCATCTGGAGACAGTGTGTCCACCTCGAAAGAGAGTTCACATGCTTCAGCCTGCATGCCCTCCCCAGAGGAATTTCCCTCCAGCAATTGTGCTCAGGAGCCATGCTCTAGAAGGGCGTCCATTGCACCGGTCTGGACAGAAACAAGCTCCTCAGGGAAAACCGGGGTCTTCGATTTTCTCTTCACCATAGGAAGGTAGGAAAAAAGAGTCCAAGCTGACCACGGCAGCGTCTCCGTGGAGTCTTAAGCCGCCATCTTGGTTGGGCTCCGCCCCTGCATGTCACTGGCCAGACTTTATGGTAGATATCCTCCAAACAGGATGGTTGAATAGGCTGGAGTGAGCTTGGACGGCAACTTCAGCATTTGGAACCTAGGACAATACCAGGTGGTCTTTATAGTCAAATATCAAAGAAGAGACAAGTTAATTTAATCATGAATTTTTAATGGGGATAACTAATGGGCAGACTGGATGGACTGTCATTTACTATGTTACTATGCTTAGGACACAGAAGGCTAAGATTCCCAACTGCCTGAATTTTTCAACTTTCTATAAATGTGTAAATTAACCGTCTCAAAGCCATTTAATGTTTTCCATGTAGGTGTCTAAATTGGACTTAGGCACCGGTATTTAGACCAAGAAAACCTTGGCATAAATAGGGGTGCACCTAAGAAATTGATGCCTACAAGTGCCTAAGTCCAATTTAGGCATTGCTAGGTGCAATTCTATAAATGCCACCTAACTGAAGATGGACCACCACTATATGCTTCCTCAGTGCCTATTTTTTTAGGTGCTGTTTATAGAATCAGAGCCTTTGTATGCAATACTAATTTTAAGGTGCCCAAACAAACCTAATACACAAAGGCACACCCCTATTAATGGAAGAACCTTAATGATGTTTAGTAAACCAGCCCCTTAGTCTCTAAATGTCATACTAGTGCTACCTGGACGATAGAGAGAAAATTCTGTTGGGTAACATTATAAACCTTTTGAGGAGCGCAGGGAGAGGGGAGACATGATTGAGACGTTTAAATACGTCACCGGACGTATAGAAGTGGAAGATGACATCTTCCTTCTTAGAGGCCCCTCAACCACAAGAGGGCACCCGCTCAAACTCAGGGGCGGAAAATTTCACGGCGACACCAGAAAGTATTTCTTCACGGAGCGAGTGATTGATCGGTGGAACGGGCTTCCAGTGCAGGTGATCGAGGCAAGCAGCGTGCCAGATTTTAAGAATAAATGGGACGCCCATGTGGGATCCCTAAGAGGGTCAGGGCAAAACACTAGCTAATCTTAAGGGGAGGGTCTATAGTGGGCAGACTTGATGGGCCTTGGCCCTTTTCTGCCGTCATCTTTCTATGTTTCTATGTTTCTACCTTCTAATCTAATCTAATCTAACCTAGGATTTGTAGAATGCTCTGTGCCTATAAAGAATCAAGGCAATTTAAAATGTCAAGAACCCAAGTATATAATGGGGAACTACAGAAAAACAAAGTTATCAAAAGACAATGAACTTTCCAGTATACAGTAAATTTAGAGGGAATACAGATGATGGATGAAAGCAAACTTGTTATGAATACCTTTTCTTAGTTAGGTGCCATTGACTCATGCTCGAGTCCTTGCAATTTGACAAATTACAGATCTAAAAAGAGATCAATTTTGTGCTAGTCTGTTAAGGTCCTCCACCATCATCCCCATGGTTATTTTCAACATGTCCAGCAATCTAATTACAGGTTGCCCTCTTCACCTGGTTACTTTGCTCTTCCCAAACATAATGTCCTTCTCCAATGAACTTTTTCTTCTGACGGTGTGACCAAAATAAGACAATAATAACTTCATCATTTGGGCTTCAAGTGACATAGCCGGTTTGATTTTTTGCAGAATTGATTTGTTGGTTCTTCTGGCAGTCCACAGATTGTATAAAATTCTTCTTCAGCACCAAAGCTCAAACGAGTCAATCTTCTTTCTGTATTGTTTCCATAGTGCCCAGCTTTCGCATTCGTAATTGACCATTGAGAAAAAGAGTGTCTGGGTAAGTCTAATCTTCATTTGGAATCATCTTTCCTTGCCTATGAATACCATTAACAGAGTACAATATGGCCTGTTTGCGTGATACTGTCAGAATTACTGTAATGAGTATACTGGGCCAATCCTGTTCAATATGTATGTGAGTGACATTGCTGAAGGGTTAGAAGGAAAAGTGTGCCTTTTTGCAGATGATACCAAGATTTGTAACAGAGTAGACACCGAAGAGGGAGTGGAAAATATGAAAAAGGATCTGCAAAAGTTAGAGGAATGGTCTAATGCCTGGCAACTAAAATTCAATGCAAAGAAATGCAGAGTAATGCATTTGGGGATTAATAATAGGAAGGAACCGTATATGCTGGGAGGAGAGAAGCTGATATGCACGGACGGGGAGAGGGACCTTGGGGTTATAGTGTCCGAAGATCTAAAGGAGAAAAAACAGTGTGACAAGGCAGTGGCTGCTGCCAGAAGGATGCTGGGCTGTATAAAGAGAGGCGTAGTCAGTAGAAGGAAGAAGGTGTTGATGCCCCTGTACAGGTCATTGGTGAGGCCCCACTTGGAGTATTGTGTTCAGTTTTGGAGACCGTATCTGGCGAAAGACGTAAGAAGACTTGAGGTGGTCCAGAGGAGGGCGACGAAAATGATAGGAGGCTTGCGCCAGAAGACGTATGAGGAGAGACTGGAAGCCCTGAATATGTATACCCTAGAGCAGTGATGGCTAACCTTTTTGAGCCCGAGTGCCCAAACTGCCGCACAAAACCAAAGAATTTCCTCAAAGTGCCAGCACGTCAATTAAACCTTAATAACAAGATTTTAGTATCTAAAAACTCTTTATAAAGTTGCCTGAACTATGTAACATCATTTTTAAAGGTTGGAATCTTTGTATTGTCAGAGAATCAATTTGATTCACAATCCTTTGGTTTTCATTTCAATTTATTGGCAATTTATAATGTTTTAATGATTTCATTCAATTTAATGAATTTAGGAAGAATTTGATTCAGTTACACAATATATTTTAAATGTATTATTCACATAACATGTCAAATGTATCCTGAGTAAAAAAAAAGATAAACTTCTTAAAACTGTTAACTGTGTCAAGACTCGGTGTGTATTCCCAAAGAGTCTATACATGTTTTTTTGTAAAATTTACAATCAAATTAGAAAATAGTTAAATCATTACATTTCTAATAATATGATGTAAAGAAAACAAAAGAGCTTTCAATTAAACCAACCGTTTTTATTGGAAATTCCAGATTGGAATACAACAGGGCCATGTAAAGTCCCTTTTTTAAATAACATCTTTAAATAATATTTAAATAACTTAGAAAGTGTCTTAACTGCAAACTGAAAACACTGCTTCATGTAAACATATGCATTGGGCATGCTCTGAAAAAAATTAATGTGATTTTTGTTGTTGCATGCATGCTGATAACTTGTCAATCCTTGGCTCATAGTGCGTTAATTTCAGAGCAACACATGCAGCACTCATGTCATCCGTTAATCTGTTTCTAGCATCAGATTTTATATGATTCAAAGCCAAAAACAGCTGCTCACAAGCATAGGATGACCCAAACAAAGTAAGAAGAGCAATCCCAAGTGCTTTCATGGACTTAAAATTGTCTGGCAGAGAATTCCACGCTTTTAGGATTTCATTTTCAGAACTGCTAGCAGTGATTTCATTTGTCACCCTTTCACACTCAATACGTTCAAGAGCCGCACGCAGGTATTGAATTTACTTTTCCAGCTAGAGCTTTCTTGAAATTCCAGTAGCTCCATTTCCAAATTTTGAATTTCCAACCACTGTAAGCAGGAAAGATCAAGATCTTCAAATGTGGTCTTTTCTGGGGAAGTTATAAATGAAAGGGTTGTCTCCATCTTACTTAATTGAGAAAATCTTTTACTATAATTATCCTTTGCTTCGGCTACAATGGTGGAATATGCTTTGTGGATTTCCTGGTGTTTTTTATGACTGTCCACAAATGTTGTAGAATTATCCAAATATATTTTTAAGTTGGGAAAATATTTTAGCTGTCCACTCTCAAGGTCTTTTTCAAAAACATGCAATTTTCTCTCAAAAGCTTTGATGCCACTAAACATGCTTTCTGCTGTTTTTCCCATGCCTTGTAATTTTTTGTTTAGTACATTAAAGTGGTTAGTAAAATCTGTAAAGAACATGAGGTTGGTAAGCCAGGCCATGTTGGTGAGTTGAGGATAGTCTTCCCCCTTTTCGTTCATAAATAGCCTAACTTCTTCCAAGCAGGCCACAAATCTCTCTAACACTCGTCCTCTGCTCATCCACCGGACATTATTGTACATCAGTAAAGTGTTATATTGTGCCTGAACCTCATCAAGAATGGCTTGAAATTGTCGAAAATTAAGAGCACGCGCCATGATGAAGTTCACCATTTTTGTTACATCTTTGAGGACATCGTCAACTTTTTTGCTGCTTTCTTTGGCGCAGAGAGCCTCTTGATGTATTATGCAGTGAAATTGAATCAGTGGATGTTTTGCTTCCTTAGCAAAGAAATGAATGAATCCTGATGTTGTCCCCACCATGCTAGGTGCTCCATCGCTAGTAACTGAAACCACTTTTTCTGGACTTATGTCTAGTGATGAAAAAGCCTCCATCACAGCATTGTGGATATCTATCCCTTGTGTTCTTCCAGGCAAAGACAGCAGTTTTACCAGCTCTTCTCTCATGATGTCACCAGTAGCATAACGCAAAATGAGCGCTAGTCTTGCATGGTTAGTAATATCTGTACTTTCATCCAAGCACATGGAGTAGAAGGGTGCTTTTTGTAAGTCGCAAGTAAGCTGTTGACTAACATCAGCAGCCATTCGCAGAACCCTATCTTTTGCAGTATTTCTGCTTAGTGGCATCTCAGAGATGCGCTGCACAATTTTATCCTTGTTTTGGAAATCATGGAAGAGTGAATTACTCCCAGCCAAAATTGCCTTTTTGATAAAATCTCCATCAGAGAGGGGCTTACCATATTTTGCCATGCACAGTGAAATTTGAAAGCTGGCAACTGTAAGATGATCAGTTTTTGAAAGATAGTTGCTAAAACTAAGAGACTGGGAGTGATATTTCTTTAATTTTCCTACAAGGAACTCTTTTCTTTGAGCTAAACCAAGTTCAGCAACACTGTCTCAAAGTGACGTTTGACACTTGATGTGCGAGACACAACACTTTCATTACACATAATACACAATGCTTTCCCACTGCGTTCAATCACTCCATATGTCTCTGTCCAGGCCTCTTGGAATGGTCTTCCACTATCTGTTTTTGCTTTTTTTGCTGTACTCATTTTCTTTGTTCAAGACTTCAAGTCTACAAAAAGATAAAATTTGTATAATAAAAAAAAATCTAATGAAGTGCTGTGTACAAATCCGTCCCCATAAAAAAATATGTGATTGGGGAATTTTACTAATTGTAGACATCCGTTTTAGTCAAAAAATATACTGTCCGGGTGAAAACCGGACTTGTGCAACCTGAGTGTATGGGAAAAGGACTTTTATTTTTCATTATTGGAGCCTTTGTTATTTTATTATGATGTTTACAAAAGCACTGTGAAGGGCCACATATACACTTTACTGTTTTTTGCTATATTGAGTTTTTCATAAGGTACAGCGCAGAGGATTAGTGTGTTGGTTGTTCACAGAGAGCCCAGCCCTCCTCTCAGCTTACTGAACTTCTCTATGCAATCATCATAAGCAGCTTTTTTATTTCCTCGAATTTAGCATGTCCCCCATGGAAGATACAGAGGTTTTTACAGAGGAGCACATTATTAGACACATTAACATCCCCCTATATTCTCACCTCTCTAGCATGGGAGCACTAGGAACTGTTCCTGATTACAGATGTCACATGTGGAGTCACACTACAGCCTCACTGAGTTCCTGTGACAGACTCAGTGTGAAGCTTCTCTTCCTCCCCCCACTTCCCCCTCACACACTGCCTGGCTCATAGGATACTAAGGGGAAGACAGGCAGGCTAAACATCCACTCACAGGACTGCAGCCAGCACAGGAGGATGGGCCGCGGCCCACCGGGACAATGCCCGGTCCTCCCAATGGCCAGTCCGGCCCTGTTGCCAGGTGAGCTGCAAAGCAGACACCTGCACACTCACCTCCCGCCGCGCCGCATATCTTAATTGCGGACTAGAGAATTGCGCATGGACAGAAATCCCACCCGTCCCCACCTGTCCCCGCCAAAGTCTCACCCGTCCCCACCCGTCCCCGTGAGGAATCCCACCCGTCCCCTCCCGTCCCCGTGAGGAATCCCACCCGTCCCCACCCGTCTCCGCGAGGAATGTCCTCCGTCCCCGCCCGTCCCCGTGAGGAATCCCCTCCGTCCCCGCCCGTCCCTATAAACTTCAGAAATAGTTATTTCATTTAATTATGCTACTGAATTAAAGGCTCTGGTAGAAACCCATTTACAAATAAGCAAAAAGACTTTATTAATTTGGAAATATTAATTGGGAAGAATACACACTTTGAAAACGGGTTTCTACCAGAGCCTCTTTTGTTTATAAATTTTTATCAACACAACTAATATACTACTTTATTCTGAAGCAAAAAAAAAGAAAAAAAGAAATAGAATTATTTTCCTACCTTTGTTGCCTGGTTTCTGCTTTCCTCATGTTCTCATTCAGTTCCTTCCATCCACTGTCTCTCTTCCTTCTGCGTCTTCCATTTGCTCTGTTACTGTGCCTCTCCCTTTCTCCCCCCTTCCAAATTGGTCTGGCACCCATCTTCTTCCCTCCGCTCCCCCCATAGTCTGGCATCTCTGTCTTCTTCCCTGCCAGCGTCTTCTCCCCACTCTCTCTTCCCCATTTCCTTTCAGGATCCTTCTCCCCCCCATCTTCCCCATGTCCTGTCAGCGTCCTTCTCCCCCCTCTGTCTTCCCCATGGCCTTTCAGTGTCCTTCTCCACCCCCCGTCTTCCCCATGGCCTTTCAGCGTCCTTCTCCACCCCCCCATCTTCCCCATGTCCTTTCAGCGTCCTTCTCCACCACTTTGTCTTCCCCATGTGCTTTCAGCATCCTTCTCCCCCCCCCCCCGTCTTCCCCATGTCCTGTCAGTGTCCTTCTCCCCCTTCTGTCTTCCACAAATGCTTTCAGTGTCCTCCCCCCACCCCGTCTTCCCCATGGCCTTTCAGCGTCCTTCTCCACCCCTTTGTCTTTCCCAGTGCTTTCAGCGTCCTTCTCCCCCCTCCTTTTCTCCCGCCCCGGGTGCAGCACAGCCGGCCAGGTCCCCTTACTTTTGTGGCGCTTCCCCGACCGACAGACCGACAACAGCCCCGGTCTGACAAACCTCCCTGCCCTTAACCGCAAATCTAAATTTCCTTCTTACAGCTGCTGTAAGAAGGCAATTTAGATTCGCGGTTAAGGGCAGGGAGGTTTGTCGGAACAGTGCTGTTGTCGGTCGGTCGGGTTAGCGCCACAAAAGTAAGGGGACCTGGCCGGCTATGCTGCACACGGGGCAGGGCGGACCACCCCCCTCCCTTGGTAGCCACTCGAGCCGCGAGGCTACTCCTCCTTACCTAACCTGCCTGCAGGGACGTCTTCTGCAGCGCTGACATCGGGAAGACTTCCGTTCGGCTCTGTGCTGCAAGCAGAGAGGTAGGGAGAAAAGCCGCGCGACTTAGTACATCCAGCCCCGTTCCCGTGCAGCTCTCTATTGCGGACCTTCCCGCGTGCCAGCTGCAAGGCCTTCGCGTGCCACAGCTGGCACGCGTGCCATAGGTTCGCCATTGCTGCCCTAGAGGAAAGGAGAGACAGGGGAGATATGATTCAGACGTTCAAATACTTGAAGGGTATTAACATAGAACAAAATATTTTCCAGAGAAAGGAAAATGGTAAAACCAGAGGACATAATTTGAAGTTGAGGGGTGGTAGATTCAGGGGCAATGTTAGGAAATTCTACTTTACGGAGAGGGTAGTGGATGCCTGGAATGCGCTCCCAAGAGAGGTGGTGGAGAGTAAAACTGTGACTGAGTTCAAAGAAGCGTGGGATGAACACAGAAGATTTAGAATCAGAAAATAATATTAAATATTGAACTAGGCCAGTTACTGGGCAGACTTGCACAGTCTGTGTCTGTTTATGGCCGTTTGGTGGAGGATGGGCAGGGGAGGGCTTCAATGGCTGGGAGGGTGCAGATGGGCTGGAGTAAGTCTTAACAGAGATTTCGGCAGTTGGAACCCAAGCACAGTACCGGGTAAAGCTTTGGATTCTTGCCCAGAAATAGCTAAGAAGAAAAAATTAAAAAAAAAAAAAAATTAAATTGAATCAGATTGGGCAGACTGGATGGACCATTCAGGTCTTTATCTGCCGTCAGATAAAGGCCAGCAGATGAGGCTGGATGTTCCATGCATTGATAGCAACATATGAGTAGGTAAACAATGAATTAAAGATGCACATGTGTTTGGTTCCTTTAGGTCAGGGGTCAGCAAACTCATTAGTCAAAAGAGCCAAAGATCAGCAGCACAACGATTAAGATTTCTTTTGAGAGCTAAATTTCTTTTCAAGAATCATGTTTTAAGGGTCGGTTTAAACTAGCTACTAACATTAAATAAAATCAGATATGGCAAATGTCATTTAAAAGCAGCCAATCAGTATGATGGGCGGGAAATATTGTTCAATATGAAAGGAGGGGTTTGCAGTTTTCTCTGCATGTTTAGCAGCGGGACCGATGTTGCTCCTCCTTTCCACTCCCTCCCTCACCCCACAAGCATACCAGGGCCTCTGGGTTTCCTGAACACTAAGTAGAAATACAATAGATGTATGGGACTAGGAGGGACAGTCGGATGCTATAGAAAAGTGGTGAAATCAGCACAGTCAAGCCTGCAAGGATTACTAGATGTCTTTCAGCAGCTCCCCTCCCTCCCTCCCCCTTACCTTCGTGGCAATTTTTTTTTTTTTTGTCTTCCAGCTGCCCGAGCCAGCTTTCATCAAGTCGACTGTGGCTGCCAAAACTTCTCCACTGATGCAACTTCCTGTATCCGGTTGCATCAGAGGAAAAGTTTCAGCAGCTACACGTGACTTGATGAAAGCCAGCTCGGGCAGCTGGAAGACAACAAAAAAAAAGAAAATTGCCATGGTAAGGTGAGAAAGATGCCCAATCAGTGACTGCGCGCTTTCCCTCCCTTAACTGCAGGAGACAAGGTCAGTCACCGTGTCATTCTCTAGCAGAGCCGCACTCAAGTGGCTAAAGAGCCGCATGTGGCTCACAAGCTGCGGTTTGCCGATCACTGCTGTAGGTGAATGGAAGGCCATTTGC
This sequence comes from Geotrypetes seraphini, assembly GCF_902459505.1. Taxonomy (NCBI): domain Eukaryota; kingdom Metazoa; phylum Chordata; class Amphibia; order Gymnophiona; family Dermophiidae; genus Geotrypetes; species Geotrypetes seraphini. The sequence continues at coordinate 245,539,588 of NC_047085.1, read as the reverse complement.
GATCTGTTGGTGATTCTGGTTAATATGAGGTTTAGTAAACTAACCCCTAAGGCCCTGATTCTGTATAGGATGCCCGGGAGAGGTGTCCTATTCAGAATCGGGCCTACACTAAACCCCGATTCTGTAACTGGCGTCCATGTTACAGACGCTGGTTAGAGAATCGGGTTAGATTAGACACGGCCCGCTACACTTATCGCGGCAAGGGATCTCTTTGCCGCTATAAGTATAGCGGGCCGCGGCCCCCTGTCAGATTGCAGGCAGGAGGGTGCCCAAAACCTCATGCCGAAAGATGCTCCCCCCTGACACTACCGACCGCCCCCCCCAACATTACCGATCTCCCTCCCACCCCGACACTACCGATCTGGCAGGAGGGTGCCCAAACCCTCCTGTCAGAAGATGCCCCTCCCCCGACACTACCGATCGCTGGCAGGAGGGTGCCCAAACCCTCCTGCCAGAAGATGCCCCCCCCCCGACAATATCGATCACTGGCAGGAGGGTGCCCAATCCCTCCTGCCCGAAGACGCACCCTCCCCCCCCACGCTAACAACCCCCAAACCTCCCCCCCATCAAACTAACCTTTTCTTTTGGCCTGACGGGTCTTGCCCGTCCAGCCGGCAGGCCCGCCTCGTCGAAATGAGGCGGGCCCGCCCCTTCCCGCCGAAGCCTAAGCCTGATTGGCCCAGGCTCTAGAAGCCTGGACCAATCAGGCCTTAGGCATAGTGGGTCCGCCCATCCCCACTTAATCTAAGGCCTGATTGGCCCAGGCTCTAGACGATCGATATTGTCGGGGGGGGGGCATCTTCTGGCAGGAGGTTTGGGCACCCTCCTGCCAGCGATCGGTAGTGTCGGGGTGGAAGGGAGATCGGTAATGTCGGGGGGGGGGCGGTCGGTAGTGTCGGGGGGTAGCATCTTTCGGCATGAGGTTTTGGGCACCCTCCTGCCTGCAATCGGACAGGGGGCCACGGCCCGCTATACTTATAGCGGCAGAGAGATCCCTTGCCACAATAAGTATAGCGGCCGCGTCTACTTACAATGTAGACCAGCAATTTGTTGGCCTACATTGTAAGCGTCTCTTCCTGTGCTAGGGAGACGCATAGGGCCGCCTAGGTTCGCCTAAGGCCCTAGCTTAGGCATCTTGCGGGTCTCCCTAGGCTCCCGGAGGTGCCTTCAATATAGGCGGCCTGCCTTGGGAGCATTTTTTTTTTAAACGTGCATCCCGATTGGCTGATTAGACAGCTGTAGGATGCCTACAGCTGCCTAAAATCGGGACGCACTTTGGAGAATCAGGGCCTCAGTCTCTAATTTTCATTCTAGTGCTGCCTGGATAATGGAGAGAAAATTCTTTTGGAAACAGTATAAACCTTTTGAGCACCTTGACCTCTCTATTCTGCCCTATACCATTAAGTGCTACTTACCAAGGTCCAGCCACTAATTTTGTAGCAAATTATCCAGATAATACTGCTGAAAAGAGGCACCGACTGCCACAGTACTATCCAGAAAGTGCAGGGTCAGCCTGGAGACTAAGCAAAATGTTATCCAGGTACCACAATATTTATTACTTCTAGCAACCATCTTATACCAAGCTGTTCAGTGCTGATATCCTGGAATGGCCAAGCGTTCGATATCTAGATATAAATTTAAATGGTCAGCCTTTGTAAATGACCATGAGAGGAGGGACATGTTTTCACTGAACTAGCAAACTAAGAAATGAAATTGAATAGTTGAGTACTTCAAAAAAAGAAAAAACAAGCTAACAAACTAAGGGCTCCTTTGACGAAGCCCTTTTAGCCGTTTTAGCGCGCACTACATTGCCCCTCGCGCTGCACGCTAAACACCTCCATAGAGCCGGAGTTGGTATTTTTTGTGTAGCGTGGGGGTTAGTGCGCGCTAATCTTTAGCGTGCACTAAAAACGCTAGCGCAGCGTAGTAAAAGGAGCCCTAAGAAATGAAACTGAATAGCTGAGTACTTCAAACAGGAAAAACTCAAACAACTGGACCGTGTGTCATTTTGGGGCCCTTTAATTAAGCTGCATTGGGTACTAACGCATGCCTACTGCAGCTTAAAATGGCATACCTTGGCATGGGTGGCGAGTGTCAAATGTGCATGTGCTAACTGCACACTGAAACATATTTCAGATTTTTGGGGGGAGGGATGTACTAATCAGTAAGTGCAGCTACATTACTGCATGCTAATTGGTTAGCGGAGGAATAGCATATAAGAACATAAGAACATAAGAAGTTGCCTCCACTGGGTCAGACCAGAGGTCCATCGTGCCCAGCGGTCTGCTCCCGCGGCGGCCTATCAGGTCCATGACCTGTGAAGTGGTTTCTGACTATTCTTATAACCTACCTCTACTTCTATCTGTACCCCTCGATCCCCTTTTCTTTTAGGAACCTATCTTACCGCCTACAAAATGGGTGGCAGTAAGTGCACACACTTTTTTTTATGGCGGCATGCTAATGGAACATTAGCGCATGGCCATTAATGGAAAAAACATAAGCACATAAGCATGGCCTCTGCCGAGTCAGACCATAGGTCCATCATGCCCAGCAGTCCGCTCCCGCGGCGGCCCCCCAGGTCAATGACCTGTAGTGATCTATTACTCAAGAGCATTTTGTCTTGTATAGTAACCCTCTAATTGTACCCCTGGATTCCCTTACCCCTCAGGAATTTGTCCAATCCCTTTTTGAAACCCAAAACCGTACTCTGTTCAACCACCCCCTCTGGAAGCGCATTCCAGGTGTCCACCACCCTCTGGGTAAAGAAGAACTTCCTAGCATTTGTTCTAAAACTATCTCCCTTCAATTTTTTTGAGTGTCCTCTAGTTCTTGTTGCCCCCGCCAGTCTGAAGAATCTGTCTCTCTCTACCTTCACTATACCCTTCATGATCTTATAAGTTTCTATCATATCCCCTCTAAGTCTCCTCTTTTCCAGGGAAAAGAGCCCCAACTTCTCCAGCCTCTCAGCATACGAGAGGTTTTCCATGCCCTTTATCATTTTTGTCGCTCTTCTCTGGACCCTCTCGAGTATCGCCATATCTTTCTTTAGGTACGGCGACCAGTACAAAATAGAAAAAAGGCCAGTTTTACAGCTGTGGTAAAAATGTCCTTGGTATGCAGGGAAAACCTGTACAAGGATATGCTAAGGCCACATTTATACCACAGCTTAATAAAAGGACCTCTTTGTAAATTAAAGAGCACCTTAACGTATTGGGGGGGGGGGGGGTGCTAAATTTTCCAAATTTTTATAGGTAGCATCAAGCCTTCATTTTGCGTCAGGGTATGTATTGGATCCTTCCTGAACTCATGGATAATCTACCGGATTGGCTGATATTAGAGAGTCATCTCATGTCCCCATTATGTCTTAACCACATTTTGAGTATCAAGCTGCCTAGAATATATAAGGACAATAGTATTCTTCTTTCTACCTGGAATACATTAAAATTTATTAATAATTTAACACTATACTATTGTCCCTTGATACTAAAATTCTGGAGATCTATTTGGGATCAAGTTAATAATTTATTAGAAAATCCAGTGGCATTATCATATGATACTATTTTATTTGGAACATCTATGAGGGCAAAAAGTCAAATTTCAGCAAAAAATAACAAACTTTTGTTTATAATGACGGGGGTTGTCATGCAGCTTATTTTAAAGAATTGGAAAAATTGGGATAGATTAAATTATTCATTCTGGTGGGAATCCCTATGTTTTGTCTTTAAAATGAAAAATTTTATGGCCATTCAGAAGGGATATTATAAAAAATTTATGGAGGTTTGGAAACCATTAACTAAATATTGTAAGAATTGATTTATTTATATAACTGAGGAAAACATGCACATCCAGGGAGGGGGGGAAGGGGGTATGTTTTGGCATTGGTTAAGAGGTATAGATGGGTTGTTTACAGGTATTTTTATGAGATGTTGGTTAATTGGAAAGTGGGTGGGGGAAAATAAGTCTTGTCTTTATTCTATTAAGTTTATTGTGCGGTAATGATAATATTTTATGTAAATGCATCATGTTTTGTGCACAATTGAAGTTTTGGAAATGAATAAAGAATTAAAATAATAATAATAATTTGACACCTGCTCCAATACAACAATCCACGTGTCAATCGGTATGGTTAAACTCCAAGATACAAATTGGCGAGTCTAAAATCCTCTGGAAACATTGGTTGTAGGTAAGCATGCATACTTTAGATGATGTAATTCAGAATGGGAAAATGGTAAATTTATTACAACTGCAACAATCATTTGGCATTTTAAAATCTCAAGGTTATAAATGGTTGCAGTTGAAACAGACCATTCAGAAAGGGTTCTCTGATTGGCGAAATTTTAAAAAATCAGTATAGTTTACTGGGTCTATGTTCCAGATAGATTTGCAAGGGCACCAGGCTGCCAAGTGGTACAAATTAATAGCTGAATATTTGAATAAAAAACCTAAAACAAGCCTAAAAGACATTTGGAGCATTGAGACAAAAGAGCATATTTCTGCTACTCAATGGCCACGGATTTGGACTTGGAGAATGAGATGTACAAACTTGGCTTTTTTTATTGTTTAGAATTTTTTGGACCCCAGTTCATTTGCAGAAGTTAGACAGTTTAAAATCTAATAGATGCTGGCACTGTTATCTTGATGTAGGGATACTGGATCATTTGCTATTCTATTGTCCGTTTATACTCAACTTTTGGAAGTCTATTTGGGGTAAATTCAACGTGATATTGGATGCTTCGATTCCATTGTCTTATGACATAGGGCTCCTTTTACTAAGGTGCGCTAGCGTTTTTAGCGCACGCTCAAGATTAGTGCGTGCTATAGCATGCACTAGCTGAAGAATTACCACCTGCTTAAAAGGAGGCGGTAGCGGCTAGCGCACGCAGCATTGTAGTGTGCGCTAAGCGTGCGCTAAAACCACTAGCGCGTCTTTGTAAAAGAAGCTCATAGTGCTATTTGGGATTTTATTAAAACCTGAGTCCAATTACTGCAAGCAAGAACAGACTTCTTATTATGACAGTGATAGCTATGCAGTTGATAATAAAAATTGGTAAAACTGGGACAGACTGAATTTCAACTTTTGGTGGAAAACCCTGTGTCAATTTTATAGATATGAGAGAATGAATTCGGAACAACAGGGACATTATAAAAAATTTAAAGAAACAATTAAACCTTTGATTCCTAATTGATCTTCACACACATCCAGGGAAGAGTGGGGAATGCATTTCATATTATCAATTGTTTGGATATAAGTGCTGATTGTTGTATTAATTGATTATATATTTTTTGCACTTTTGTATTTGATTTGAAAATTAATAAAGAATAATAATAAAAAAAAAAATGGATGGAAATGTGCTGTCTTAAATAGATACTTTCCCCATACCACCCCTAAAAATAAATCATGAAAGTAATTTCTAAAGAAGGCCCATCTGCTCATGGTGGTGTTGATACATTAGAATTTTGTGTTGTCAAAATCTCCTTCTGTCATGTTGTCAATACACTTTGCTCTCTGTGAGCATGACAGCTTATTGTGTATGCCAGCAAATCCCACTTGCTTACAATGCTGTGTAAGTGACAGAAATACCACACGATAAGGGTGCGCTTAGAGATGCTGTCTACACATTCTCCATTTGTCCTCAGAACTAATGGTTTTCAGAATACATCAAATGTGTTCAAACAGAATTCTGTCCTTTTTATTATTTATGCAAGTGTTATAAACTGAGAGCTTTTCTGCATTCAAAGAGCTCTGTTTGCTACTTCACAGTACTACAATAGCTCAAATGTCATTCCATTGTTCTTGCTGATGCAATGACAAAACCCTCTTGCTATCCTTGGTGCTAATAAGATGTATTATCACCTGAAAAAATAATTCTGCCACTGTTCCCTTGTAAGGGCTCATAATGTATGATTAACTCAGCAAAATTGCACTGGTATACTTATTTCTAAATCATTATGAATTCTTTAAGCCTCCTTATTAGAAACAATATGTTTTGTCTCTTTGGAGTACATTTGACATTTTTTAAGTTATATGAGAGGAAATTAAAATTTGGAGGTCAAGTATTAATATATTGCAAGGGAATGAGCTGTCAGTTAAGTGTTTGATAGTATTTCATGTCAAATTCTAAACAGGAACATTTTATAAAGGAAAAATACCAAGGAGGGAACTCATCAAGGGGTGCTAACCAATTTAGCACATACTAAGGCCCGGATTCTCTAAATGGCGACAATATCGGTGGCTGCCTAAAAAGCAGCCGCCAATCATGTGTGAATCATGCCATGGTGCCATTTAGAGAATTGCACCTCAGGGAAAGATGGGCGCCAAAAATGTAGGCCAGGGTTTTCCAGGCCCACATTTCTGGCACCTATCATTGTTTTGGTAATACTGAAAAACCATGGTGAAAGGTCATGGCTATAATATTGGATGCAGGAGTGGGAATGGGCATCACTCCTGCCCTAACAGACCCTTGCTAGACCACTGGGAATTCAGGTAGGCTGTGGGACCTACAAGAAGTGCGTGGGAGGGGGAAAGGGTGGTTGCTGAGAAGGTGAGAGCTTGTCTGTGCTTGGCAGGGTCGATGAAGGAGGGCTATGGGAAGGGGACCCTGACAATTTCATTTTGTGTCATTATGACCAGGACAGGATTAATTCTTCAAGGGCACCTAGGCTCCTCCAGTTCCCCCACATCCACACGGTTCTGCGCATGATGTCATCGCATTGACATCTACCCTCTAGCCGCGGCACTGAGTTTAATGTGCCGCAGCTTCTGAAAGTTTGTGGGACACTGCTGTAAATGAAAATAGGAGGCAAGCCAGCACTGTTCCCTTTAAGCTGAGTAGGAGTCCACTAACCACAATTCTGCCAGTGGAGGGTACTGCTTCAATATTGTATTTTCCATTGCTAGGGAGAGACATGTCCTCTAGAGTTCTATATGACGATCCCTTGCTATTGAAAATGTGATATTGAAAGAGCACCCCACACACACATACTGGTGGCATGCACTGGGAAGGAAGCCTAAGACTCCAGTTGGGCCAGGTGCCTAAATACCCTCCTATGGGAGGGGCCTTAGGCACTTGGGCCAATCAGAGCCTTAGGCTCCTCCCCGGTGCATCCCAGGATGTACCAGGAAAGAAGCCCACCATTCTAAAGAGATGGGCCTGCTGGCAAGAGGGAGTAGACATCTCTCTGGCCAGTCTTGCTGATACAGGTCCGGGGGAGTTCAGGGGTTTCAGGTGGGGGGGGGGTTGGGTGGTCATATGTTCAGAGGGTGTGCTGGCAGGAAGGAGTGGGGATGTTGGGGGGGGGGTGCCAGCAGGAGGGAGAGGGCATCCCTCCTACTTGGGATTGTTTGGAGTGGTGGCAGGAGGGATTGGTCATCCCATCTGCTGGGGGGTTGTTTCAAGGGTTCCAGCAGGAGGGAGTGGTATCCCTCCTGCCATGGACATTGGGGAGGGAGTGTGTGGGGGTCTTTACTTTGTCCCTACAATGGTTATCTAGTCACTTTGGATAACTTTTAGGCACTTATACCTGTTTTTAGATTGCCTACATCACAATGTATAAGTTCTGTTTAAGCAGTCTTGTCAAACCTTCAATTTTCCCTGCAGGAGAACTAAGTCTAGGTCAGCCCACATCCCGCCTACATCCCACCCTAACCACTCCTCCAAAAATGCTCCTTTCTGCTGTGGCGCACAGCAGGATTCGAGGCCTAAAAAGTCTCTGGATATATCTAAAAACTCATTTTGATTATCGGCACTTGGATAACCTGTCTTTTAGATCATCTAAGTGCCAACTTGGGTGGGTTTGTAGATGTATTTTGTTTCAATTATGAGCCCTTTAGTCATCATTTTCAATCTATCCTGGAAAGTTGTTTTTTGTAGAGGGCCATTTTCGATATGACATCTAAATCCGAGTTTAGACGTTTTGCGGAGAATGCACAAAAATCCAGTACCCAAAATGCCCATTTTAAAAACTGCAAAACATCTTTCTTTTTTTTTTTAAATGGATGTGTTTGGGCTCAGCGTGTCTATCTTTTTGAACCATTTTCAGAAAAAAATAAGTGTCCTAGGTACACCTCATCATAACCCTCTTATAGTGTAAGGTGAGCTCTCCAAAACCCACTCAAAACCTACTGAAACCAACTGTACACCATACCAGTTGCCCTTATGCTTGCACATGTCACCTATATGTAGGTACAGTGGAATTTGGGGTGGATTTTAGAAGTGTTCCACCATACGAGTGGGATATGGGCCTGAGACCCTTCTCTACACCAACCACTGGGCTACCCGACAAGCCTGCTTCCATTGTATGCAAATGTATCTCATACATATTCACTGGAGAAATCCTGAAAATCCAACTAGATTGTGGCTCTCCTTCTCCGCTCCTAGTCTAGAATATAGGGTTCAAAAATATTGAATTGGAAAGGTTTGGCAAGAAAAATATCCATTGATCCTTTATACCACTTTTTATATGGTTTTCTTTTTTTTTTTTTAAATGAGCCCTTTAGCATCCCAAATAGAATAAACTGGAATCCTGCATTCATATTCTAACCCTTAAAAAAATGAATGAGATCAAGATTCAGTGTCATCTAAGCAGGGAAGAGAGGCATCTGCCTGCTTCAACTATGTTGAGAAGATTGGCCACCAACATTCAACGGCACATAACTGGTCAACACCAATGAATATTGGATATTTATTTATTTATTTATTTAGATTTATATCCCGTCCTCCCAGTAGCTCAGAACAGTCTACAAGTAAACATACACAGTAGAAGTAATTAGACAAATAAGATGTACAATAGGTTTAGATGCTTGGACATACAAGACTGTGCAGTATTTATCAGAGTACAAACAGTTTTTCAGAGTACAGACTAAGAGAGGACTATACTGAAATTTTGGGAGAAGTTAAATAGGGGAGAGAAGAGAGAGGTGGGGTTTAAGGGGGGGTGTAGACTGAGGGAGACCTTTAGTTGAAGAGGAGGGTCTTTACCATTTTACGGAATGTCAATAAAGAGTTCTGTTGCCTGAGTTGGGGGGGGAGTTGATTCCAGAGATGTGGGATGAAGTGGCTGTAGGATCGTTTGCAGGCAGTTTCTGAGAGGAGGGACCTTCCAGGGGGAATGCATAGGCGTATTTCCGATTTTGAGCGGAGGGTGCGAGTGGGGGTGTAGATGGGAAGCTTGGATTTTATGTAGGAGGAGGTGGTGGCATAAATTCTCTTGTGGGCTACTGCTAGGGCCTTGAAAGCACAGCGCTGGCTAATTGGGAGCCAGTGTTCAGCGCGGAGTGCTGGGGAGACGGGATCATGGTAGTTGAGGTTGTGTAGGAGGCGGATAGCTGCATTTTGGACACGTTGGAGGCGTTTGAGATTATTTTTGGTTAGTCCATTAAATAGGGAGTTACAGTAATCCATTCTGGAGAGGACATATGCGTAGAGGAGTTGGGCGAGGTCAGGTGTGGAGATGTAGGGTTTGATCCTTTTCAGTTGGCGGAGGTAGTAGAAGGAGGTGGAGATTACTTGGGATATGTGGGCAGATAGGGATAGGTGTCCATCTAAGGTTACTCCTAGGCTGCGTACCTGATCTGTTGCTGTTAGTAGAGTGGAGTCCCATGCTAGGGTAGGACGTGTGAATTTGGTGCTTTTTTTCCTGATCCATAAGAGTTCTGTTTTAGAGGCGTTTAGTTGAAGTTTGTTGTTTGACATCCAAGTTTTCATATCAGAGAGACAATGTTGGAGGTTAGTAATTTGGGACGATCAGTTCTCGCCTAGTGGGAGGAGCAGCTGGATGTCATCTGCATAAGAGTGGATTTTAATGCTATATTTCTGCGCTATATCAATGACAGGCCTGATGTAGAGGTTGAATAGGAGGGGGGATAGAAGGGCACCTTGAGGAACACCATATTTGATAGGCTTGGGGCGAGATTTGTGTGTTCCTAGTAGGACAGTCTGGGTCCTTTGATGGAGGAAGGAGGTGATCCATTGGAGGGCTGTGTCCTTGATTCCGAAGTCATAGAGTCTGGATGTGAGGAGGTGGTGGTCGACTGTGTCAAAGGCAACGCTGAGGTCAAGTAGGACTAGTAGGGCATCACTGCCTTTGTCGAGTATTGCCCAGCTGTCATCAATGATATCAAGGAGTACTGACTCTGTGCTGTGGCCTTTTCGGAAGCCGGACTGGACAGGGGATAGAGCAGCTTGTTCTTCAATGAAAGGGTGAAGTCGGTGGAGCACAATTCGTTCAAGGAGTTTGGAGACAAATGGGAGGTTGGAGACTGGGCGATAGTTGCCGGGTTCGTTAGGATCAAGGGTGGGTTTTTTGAGAGTGGGCTTGATAATAGCTGACTTCCAGCTGAGGGGCACAGTCCCAGTGGTTAGAGAGGTGTTAATGATGGGGAGGATGGATTCTGCCATGGCGTCTTCTGTGGACAGCAGGAGGCTGGATGGGCAGGGATCGAGGATGGTGTTGGAGGGTTTGAGTTCTCTCAGGGTTTCGAGAACCTCGGCATGAGTGGCCATATGAAATTGGGAGATAGCGGCAGAGGGTGGGGTATTTGGAATCGGTTGGGGCTGAATAGGAGTGGGTTTGGTGTTGGTGTCAAGATTATCTCGGATGGTTTGTACTTTGGACTGGAAGAAGTCCGAGAGAGTCTCGCTATCAAGTTCTGTTTGGTTGTTGTGACTTTTTCTTTGGGCGCTGGTGAAGAGTTGGTTTGTGAGGGTGAACAATTGTTTGGATCTATAAGGGGCTAGTTGTAGGAGGCGAGAGTAGTAGGTCTTTTTTGCTTCTAGGATGGCAGCTTTGTAGGTGATGGATATGTTATTCCTGTGGGCTTTGGTTTCTGAGTTCGGGTGTTTGACCCAGATCCTTTCTGCTTTCCTCAGCGATCGTTTTATGGATCGGAGGTCACTGGTGTACCAGGGAGCAGGTGCTTTGTTGGTGATTATTTGGGTTGTTTTTGTCTGGGCGAGGCTATTATAGAGGGATTGTATGTTGGAGTGCCATGCGGAGGCTGCCTGGTCAATGGAGTGGGGATGTTGGGTGCAGGTATCATTTAGGGTGCGAATGCCCGCGGCCATGGCTGGAGGGCTGACTGAGTTAGGGAGTTGACGTAGGGTGGGAGGGGTAGGGTCTTTACGCGGGGCTAGGGTAGTTTCGAGTGGGAGTTCGAATTCAATGAGGTGGTGGTCTGACCATGGGACTGGTGTGGTGGTATAAGTTGTTTGTTGGGGCTCTGCAGTTGGGCCACTGAGGGTGAAGAGCAGGTCTAAGATGTTGCCTGCTGAGTGCGTGGGGGTGGTTATAGCCTGAAGAAATCCCAGGTCGGTGAGGGAGGAGAGGAAGTTGTCAATTTGTCCTGAGGTGTTGGGGTAGTCTGGGAAATTGAAATCTCCCATGATGGTCACGTGTTTGTGTGAGATGGATAGTTCAGTGATGAATTCGAGGAGGGTCTCTAGGGTATCTGCTGGGGAGCTAGGGGTTCTGTAGAGGAGTATGAGGGCAATTTTGTGTTTGTGGCCTATGGTGAACGCAAGTGCTTCTAGGGAGGGAATAGATGGAGTTTATCAGTTTTGGTGTGGCGGAGGTCTTGACAATGGTAGTCACTCCACCTCCTTTCCCAGAGGTACGTGAACAGGCTAGGGCCTGGTAGCCTGGAGGACATAGTTCGCCTAGTGTTATCCCATCATTGTCTTGGAGCCAGGTTTCAGTGATCATGAGGGCGTCCCAAGTCTTGTCACAGATGATGTCGTGTAGGAGGAAGGATTTGTTGTTAACTGATCTTGCATTGATGAGTGCCAGTTTGAGTGTATTGCTGGAGGGGGCTTGTTGGGAGGGAAGAATGGGGATGAGGTTGGCAGGGTTTCTGGTACGGCATTTTTTAGGTTGTGAAGAGAGATCACCGTATTTGCCTTGGCCTGTAATTATGGGGATGGTGAAGTATAGTGTTGTAAGGAGTGTAGGGGAAGTGGTGGGAGTGGGGGTGGCTGGGAGGGTGGTTTGAAAAGTGGTGGGAGGGGGGGCGGGGAAGGTGGTGGCTTGAAGAGTTGGGGGCATGGCAGGAAGGGGGTTTGGGTGTTGGGTCGGATGGAATTCAGGAGAGTCTCCCTATCAAGTGCTGGCTAAGTCCTACTGTTGTAGCTAAGCCAGGAGAGGCTTGGGCAATAGATGACTAACAGGAAAGATTGCGCAGCCAAGGTTTGTGTGTAGCCCAAGGATGTGCTGGGGAGGAAGTAGGGGCAACAAAAGTGAATACTGGTAAACCTTTGGCAATAATACAGTTTGGCACTAAGCAAAAGCATAAACAGTTATAGAATTTGGCATCTAAACAAGAGCATAGAAAAAAGAGCATAGACAGTAATGAAATTTGGCACTAAACAAGAATATAGACAGGAATAAAATTGGAATCGGGCGGAATCCGGGTTGGGAGGGTTAAACAGGGGAGAGCTGTGAGAGCAGGAACGGTTGTCTGTCGGCCCTGAACACAGGGCAAAAGAAAAGGAGTGAGCTGGCGGGCGGAGTCAAGCCCGATGTCACGCTGTGCTGCAGAGTCGGGCTGAGGAAGGAGGGACAAAATGGAAGCCTTCTTCCTCCTTCCTTTGTCTGCAGAAGAGCAGGAACGGTGGTCTGACGGCCCTGAACACATGGATAGGACCATTGCAGCACTGTCCGGTTAGTGCTGGGGATGTCTGTGGGTGGAGCTTGGATGGAGTCAGCATCAAAGCGGTAATATACACTCTGCTAACAGGTTAGGTGAGTTCATAAAGTTAGGATAGCAAAAAAAAAAAAAAAAAATGCAGTACTAACTTTAATCATCAAGTGGGATCTCTTAGAGATAATGGTTACTGCGGATGGGCAGACTAGATGGGCCATTTGGTCTTTATCTGCCATCATGTTGGTATGTTTCTAAGTTAACCTAGCATTGAATGTCCGCTAGGGAAACAACAGCGGAATTGATGGGAACACAAAAAGTTATTTTTTCTTCATTGGATTGATCTGCAGTGGACTTTTTCTTCTTTTTTTTTATTTTTTGTCTTATTGCATATCCACCACTGGCTGAATATCTGGTCTAATATTTTTTAAACCATTATTTCTGCTCAACTAATGAGAAAATTGATGATCAGCAAGAGACCTGTCATCTTTTCCAATAACAAAACAAGATCATTCATTCTGCTAAATATTTTTTTTGAGTTTGTTAACTTCCTTAATAACACTTCATCTATGTAAAGGTGGTTGGGAGTTATTCCTCTTGAGATGAAAGCATTTGAAAATTGAAGTTATTCTGCATTGAAAGACTGTCTGCCTCACTGTGCACAGATTTGCAATACCATATAATTATATGGTGATGTGTCTGCCAGCACTGGGCCATCAAATGTCTTTAAGAACATAATAAGAACATAAGAATTGCCATCTCCGGATCAGACCCATGGTCCATCGAGTCCGGCGATCCGCACACGCGGAGGCCCAGTCAGGTATACACCTGATTGTTCTAATCACCCATATCCCTCTATGCCTCTCATAAGGAGATGTGCATCTAATTTGCCTTTGAATCCTAGCACAGTGGATTCCTTAATAACCTCCTGTGGAAGAGCATTCCATGCGTCCACCACTCGCTGCGTATAGCAGAACTTCCTGACATTTGTCCTGGACCTGTCACCCCTTAGCTTCAAACCATGTCCTCTTGTCCGTGTCACATTGGACAATGTAAATAATTTGTTTTTCTGCTCTATTTTATCGATGTCTTTCAGTATTTTGAACGTCTCTATCATGTCCCCTCGCAGCCTCCTCTTCTCAAGGGAGAACAATCCCAGTTTCTTGAGTCGTTCCTCGTATTCCAATTTCTCCATACCTCTTATTAGTTTCGTTGCTCGTCTCTGCACCCTCTCCAGCAGTTTTATATCCTTCTTTAGGTTGGGAGACCAATGTTGTACACAGTATTCCAAGTGTGGTCTGACCATTGCTCTATAAAGCGGCATTATGACTTTCTCCGATCTACTCGTGATTCCTTTCTTTATCATGCCCAACATTCTGTTTGCTTTCTTTGCCGCTGCCGCACATTGTGCCGACGGCTTCAGGGTCCTATCTATCAGTACACCCAGGTCCTTTTCTTGTTCGCTCTTACCCAGAGTTGCTCCTGACATTCTATACTCGTGTTCCTTATTCTTACTACCTAAATGCATTACTTTGCATTTCTCCACGTTGAACTTCATCTGCCATTGCTCTGCCCATTTCTCTAGCTGATACAAGTCGCTCTGGAGTTCCTCGCTATCTTCCTGCGATCTGATTTCCCGGCATAGCTTTGTGTCGTCTGCAAACTTAATGATCTCACTGGATATTCCGCCTTCCAGGTCATTGATATATATATTAAATAGAATCGGCCCAAGTACCGAGCCCTGGGGCACACCACTAGTCACTTTCTCCCAGTCTGAGAACTTCCCATTTATGCCCACTCTCTGCTTCCTGTTTTCCAGCCATTTGCCTATCCACCTTTGTATATCTCCCTCTATTCCATGGCTTTGTAGTTTCCTGAGAAGTCTTTCATGCGGAACTTTGTCGAATGCTTTCTGGAAGTCCAAATAAATTATGTCCACCGGCATTCCACTATCAATTTGCTTGTTCACGGTCTCAAAAAATTGAAGCAAATTCGTTAAACATGATTTCCCTTTCCTGAACCCATGTTGACTGGGTTTCATCAAGTCGTGTGTATCTAGGTGCCGGACTATGCTATCCTTGATCAGTGCTTCAACCATCTTTCCAGGGACAGACGTAAGACTCACAGGTCTGTAGTTGCCCGGTTCCCCTCTCGATCCTTTTTTGAAAATTGGCGTGACATTCGCTATCTTCCAGTCTTCTGGTATCTGTCCAGTTCTGATTGTCAGATTGGCAAGTTTCTGCAATAGCTCTCCGATTTCAACCTTCAATTCCTTTAATACTCTCGGATGAATTCCATCCGGTCCAGGGGATTTGTCACTTTTAAGTTTGTCGATCTGGTAGTATATCTGGTCCAACTCCACTTCAACTGTGGTGAGGCTGTCTTCCATTACTCCATTAAACACTTTCATTGCCTCTGGTATTTTTGCAGTATCCTCCTCCGTAAAGACAGACGCAAAGAAGGAATTTAGTTTGTCCGCAATTTGTTTATCTTCCTTAATGTACCCTTTTCTTCCCTGGTCGTCCAGGGGTCCCACCGCCTCTTTTGCGGGTTTTTTCCCTTTCACGTATCTAAAGAAGGGCTTGAAGTTCTTGGCCTCTTGCGCTATTTTTTCTTCATAGTCCTTTTTGGCATCCCTCACCGCCTTGTGACATTTCTTCTGTTCGTCTTTATGTTTTTTTCCATGCTTCGGTCGTTTTGATGTGTTTCCATTTTTTGAAAGAGTCCTTCTTTTCTTTTATGGCTTCCTTCACCTGTCTGGTAAGCCATGCCGGTTCTCCCTTACCTTTTGTTCTCCCTTCCTTGGAGATCCTCGGAATGTGTAGGTTTTGTGCTTCTGTGATAGTACTTTTCAGTAGGGACCATGCCTGGTCTACTGTTTCAATTTTATCCACCTTTTTCTTGAGTCGTTGTTTCACCATGGCTCTCATGCGATCGTATTTGCCCTTTTTAAAGTTAAAGGTTTTGGTTAAGGTTTTGGCACTTTTTCTATTCCCGATGTCAAGCTTAAAGATGATCACATTGTGATCGCTCGTCCCCAGCGGTACCGTAACTTCTACTTCTTTTGTCGGTCCTGTGAGGCCATTTAGCACCAAGTCCAGGGTGACGTTGCCTCTTGTCGGCTCTTTCACCATTTGTTCCAGGAAGCAATCCCCTAGCGCCTCCAGGAACTTGGCCTCCTTGCCGCAGTTGGAGGTTCCTAGTTTCCAGTCTATCCTCGGGAAATTGAAGTCTCCCAATATTATTACATTGCCCGTCTTGCATTCTCGTTTGATTTCCTCTATCATTTCTAAGTCAGTTTCATCCGCCTGTCCCGGGGGACGATAAAAAAGGCCAATTTTCGTGGCTGCACTGTTTTGTCCAGGAATCTTGACCCAGAGGGACTCTAGCTTCTCTTTCGTTTCCATCGTAGCCACTTCAACAGATTCTACTCCTTCCTGCACATATAGGGCAATACCTCCACCTTTCTGCCCTACTCGATCTCTTCTATATAGTTTGTATCCCTGAAGTACTGTGTCCCATTTGTTTTCTTCATTCCACCATGTTTCTGTTATGCCAATGATTTCCAACTTATCATTTCTTGCTATTGTCTCTAGTTCCCCCATTTTGTTTCCTAGACTTCTAGCATTCGTATACATACATTTGAGTTCTCTTCGAGTTACTTTTATGGACTTTCTACTCTTTGCTGTCCTTACTGTTACTTTCACGGTATCCTTAACCGCTGCAGTGTTGTTTCCCTTGTTTGTTGTGCGGTCTTCCTCTCCTATGTCTGAGTTGTCCCTTTCTGCCTTGTCTTCCTTATTTGCTGTGAGATCGTCCTCTCCTGTGTATGAGTAGTAGCCCATTGTTCCTACATCGGGGCATCCTGTCGTCCGTGCCATCGACTGGTGGTCGACTGTCGGCTTTCCCCTATTTATTAGTTTAAAGCCTTCTCGATGGCCCTCTTCAAGTTGCCTGCCAATACTCTCGCTCCTTCCTTGTTGAGGTGTAGTCCGTCCTTTCTATAGTACTTGCTTTTCCCCCAGAACGCCGTCCAGTTGCGCACGAAGTCGAAGCCTTCTTCTTCACACCATCGTCTCATCCAGGCGTTAATAGCTTGCAATTCCCCTTGTCTCTTTCCATCCGCTCTTGGTACTGGGAGGATCTCGGAGAAGGCCACCTTCACCTCCCTGTTCTTCAGCTGTCTTCCAAGTGAGCGGAGCTGGCCCTTCATCTCTTCCCTGTCATACTTCCGTCCGCTTACATCATTTGTTCCCACGTGGATGAGCACAGCAGTATCCTCTCCCCCTGCACTGTCTATGATCCTGGAGATCCTGTTGGCCACATCCTTCACTCTTGCTCCAGGCAGACAGGTGACGATTCTGTCCTCTCTTCCTCCTGCGGTGTGGCTGTCCACGTGACGTATAATGGAGTCTCCTACGATGATCCCCATCTTCTTTATTCGGGGGTTTCTTGGGGGTCGTAAGTCCACGTCTTCGGTATAGGGCCAGTCTTCTTCTTCCAGTGCTACTCTTGAAATTGTTTTCGTCTCTTCAGATGGGGGGACGTCTTCCTGTGATGTCTCTCTTCCTTCTGGTGTGCGGATATCTCCTACCTCATCTTTGGTTTTTTCTGTGTTAGCTTGTGTGTCTTCTCTCCTCTCTTCCAGTCCATCTTTCTGGGTATCCTGGGTACCGCTTTCCAGTCCTGGGATCTCTACGTGTTGCTGGTGGGCTTCCTCGATGAATCTTTCTAATTCCACGATCCCTTCGCTGGTTTCGGGCTCCCCTAGCAACTTCTCCTGCATGCAGTTTTCTTCCTTCCTGGCAAGGAGTTCTTCGAGTTCCATCACAGTTCCCTCCAGCAGCCGAACTTGCAGTTTCAGGCTGTCCAGCTCCTCACATCGGCTGCAAATGTATGCCCTAGTCCCCGAGGGGAGGTAGTCATACATATTGCAGCCGGTGCAGAAGACTGGAAAGCTCATCTTCTGGCTTCCGTGGGCGCTCATGTCTTATTCTCCTTCTCAGTTGTGTGTGTCCTGTCCTCTTGATAGCAGTCCTTTTGTTGATCGCTGGTTTTGGTTGTGCTGGTGCTGTTGAGCTGTTTGGGAGTGCTTGTCTCGCGGTGTGCTGTGTGGCTAGGTAATAATAAACAAAAAACAAAAGAACAATAGACAATAACTGGATGTTACTTACGTATTGGGGCTCCCTGTTAGTCGGCCCTGCTTCCTGGCTCCTTCTACAGGCTCCTTTGCAAAGGCGCTCTTGCTAAGGCGAGCGCCTTTGCCGCGCGCCTTCGCCGTGCGCCGAACGGCTGGGCGCCGTTGGCTCCCTTCCTCTCAAAGGGAGCCCGGGCCGATGTGACCTGTGACGCGCGGGGGTGGGCGGAGCTAACTCTCGCCGCGACCCTGATCTGCCTGCCTGCTGTGTCCTCCTCCCCTCTGTGTCTCTTGCTTCCTCCCTCTCCTCCGACTAACCTGCAAGGAAAAAGCAGAAAAACTTTTAAAAAAAAGAGACGCCGCCGCAGTTCACCTCGTGCCCCGGCTCTCCTTCTCTCAAAGGGAGCCCGGGCCGATGTGACCTGTGACGCGCGGGGGTGGGCGGAGCTAACTCTCGCCGCGACCCTGATCTGCCTGCCTGCTGTGTCCTCCTCCCCTCTGTGTCTCTTGCTTCCTCCCTCTCCTCCGACTAACCTGCAAGGAAAAAGCAGAAAAACTTTTAAAAAAAGAGACGCCGCCGCAGTTCACCTCGTGCCCCGGCTCTCCTTCTCTCAAAGGGAGCCCGGGCCGATGTGACCTGTGACGCGCGGGGGTGGGCGGAGCTAACTCTCGCCGCGACCCTGATCTGCCTGCCTGCTGTGTCCTCCTCCCCTCTGTGTCTCTTGCTTCCTCCCTCTCCTCCGACTAACCTGCAAGGAAAAAGCAGAAAAACTTTTAAAAAAAAGAGACGCCGCCGCAGTTCACCTCGTGCCCCGGCTCTCCTTCTCTCAAAGGGAGCCCGGGCCCATTAGATCTAAAGCCCGGGCCCGGGCCCATTAGATCTAAAGAAAAAGAAGGGAAGTTGACTTGTCAGGAATAGCTTTTCCTTAAACTCCTTGCTATAAGCACTGTGAGGTCCAAAATAAATATTGGAAAATGTGTACACTTAATTGTTTCAGCAGTTATGCATCTAGAGATCAGTTTACCCAAATTCTTTGTGGCCTCTGGAGTGGGAATACTGTATCTAAAACAGTAATCAGTGCAAAATCAAATATTCTAGATGTTTTATTCATCTTTTAGACTTCAAAAACCAGAATTTAGATGTTCATAATATATGGACATCTAAATTCCAATTGTAATAAAACTGGGATATGAATATCTAACACTGAAGAGATTTCATATGGCAAGGGGAATGTCTGGGCCTGTTTTGAATGGGACATGGGCAGGATGGTCGTTCATAAAGTACAATTTAATCTATTCTCTTCTATTGTGGAAGAGGCAGCTACTTCTCATAAACCAGAAGTGAAGAAAAAAAAACCTTACATTTTAATTAGGAGCTTAACATAACAGTGAATCTGAAAGTAAGTAAGCTCACTCCTCATCATAGGTCACAGAAAAAAAACAAACAAACTCTAGCAACAAAAAATAGCGTGAGTTCCTCCTCCTACGATAGGCAAAATGGCATTAAACTGCACACCATAAAAGTTCATGCAAAAAATATTATGCATATAATAAAGAACATTCATTTATGGTAGATCAACAGAACCATCAAAAACGTTCTTAGCTCAAGTCCTTCAATTATTCCTCATGAACGTTCATCTACAGCAGAACCAATCCACGGTTGCACAGCAAAGACTTGCAGCGGAAATACCCCGTTTCACAGAAGAGTCATCAGGGGAATTATAAACTTCAAATGAACACAGATGGCTGCCTAGACTGGAAACATGGTTCCGGCATCAATCTCAACGCCTTCAACTGACATTATTAATAATGCTCCTCCTAGAGGAACACTGTCCATTCAATAGCTTGATTAAGACCAGCAGGGGAGACAGATTGAAGAGCAAATATTCAGTGCTGTTCTTTCTGGCATAAATAATGCCGAATATCCCCTCGATGAGCTGTCACTTGTACCTGCTCCAGCACCCGACATCGAAAGGCAGAAAAAAACATGCTTTTTTTAATAAGAGAAAGGAAAATAGTAAAACCAGAGGACATAATTTGAGGTTGAGGGGTGGTAGATTCAAAGGCAATGTTAGGAAATTCTACTTTACGGAAAGGGTGGTGGATGCCTGGAATGCACTCCCGAGAAATGTGGTGTAGAGTAAAACTGTGACTGAGTTCAAAGAAGCGTGGGATAAACGCAGAGGATTTAGAATCAGAAAATAATATTGAACTAAGGCCAGTTATGGGCAGACTTGCACGGTCTGTGTCTGTGTATGGCCATTTGGTGGGGGATGGGCTGGGGAGAGCTTCAGTGGCTGGGAGGGTATAGATGGGCTGGAGTAGGTTTTAACAGAGATTTCGGCAGTTGGATCCCAAGCATAGTACCGGGTAGAGCTTTGGATTCTTGCCCAGAAATAGCAAGGAAGAAAAAATAAAAAAAATAAATTTAAATTGAATCAGGTTGGGCAGACTGGATGGACCATTCGGGTCTTTATCTGCTGTCATCTACTATGTTACAGTGTTCCACAGAAGCTCTATTAATTTCTTAACAGCAGTACAATGCTAATGTTCTGTCAGGCGGATTCTCAATTGTCTTGATGTTTGACCCACATAATATAGACCACAGGGGTAAGATGGACCATTGGTCTGACCCAGCAGTGGCAAATCTTATGTTCTTAATAATTAAATAACGTTGCAAGAAGAACAGGAGGGTATCAGCATATAAATGAAAACTTTGTAAAGCACTATCATCCCTACATATAGGGCCCTCCAGCATCATAGGGCAAGCAATGCAGTGGCCCTACCACACCCAAATATCTTTCTTCTCCGTAGCCCCCCCCCCCCCCACCCTCAACTATCTTTAACTGACAAGTAAAAACAACCAGGATTTAAGTCATTAACATATGGATCTGGAATGGCCAAGTTGTCGTCCCCTCACACCCCTTCTAACCCATCACCCACCCCATGATTACTAAAACCCCCCTTCACTGTACTCACGCTATTATATCCTCAGCAATAATGTTATTGATAAATAAAACACAGACACTTTATTGATGGTAAAATTCAGGCCGCAACTTTGTTTATTGGGTCAAACAATAAGCAATGAACAATTGCTTCACCCCGAGCTACAAGACATTGCAATTTTACAGAAATCACAATTGTATTCCCCTGACCCTGCCGTATCAGCAAGAGCCTAGGGGGTGGCATGAATCTCCATGCCCCTCTTCCGTGCCACGGGCCTCAAGACATATTCGCTCACTTGAGCTCCCTTCCCCTTAACCACTCATCCCCAGATGAGCCTAGGGGTGTAGGCATGGACCGCCATGCCCCTCCCCTTACAGGGTCACCTGACCCGCGGCCTCACCATTCATCTGAGCTGACTGCCAAATACCCGCTCATCTTCTGATGAGCGAAGACCTTGTAGCTCGGGTTACCGCCGCTGCGACAACCCTAAGCCCCCCAAATTACCTGAGCGAACCCTATATTCTAAGGGGAGGGTGGGCGGGAAAGTTGCCTCCAACGGACAGGGATGCACGCTGTTCCCCGGAGGCATGCTATCCCCTAACACTCCTCCCATCATGCCCTACTTCCCGTTGCTCCACCCATCCCTTCGAGGTGGGAAACCAAGTCCCTCCCTCCTACCTCCTATCCTGCTACCTCCCCTCATGCCCTTGCAACTGTCTCCTCATGGGCGACTACTTGGGCCATCCAGCCCATTGTTATAGTCGCCCATCGAGACAAGCTCTTGGGCTCTTTTTAACATATGGATCTGGAATGGCCAAGTTGTCGTCCCCTCACACCCCTTCTAACCCATCACCCACCCCATGATTACTAAAACCCCCCTTCACTGTACTCACGCTATTATATCCTCAGCAATAATGTTATTGATAAATAAAACACAGATACTTTATTGATGGTAAAATTCAGGCCGCAGCTTTGTTTATTGGGTCAACCAATAAGCAATGAACAATTGCTTCACCCCGAGCTACAAGACATTGCAATTTTACAGTAATCACAATTGTATTCCCCTGACCCTGCCATATCAGCAAGAGCCTAGGGGGTGGCATGAATCCCCATGCCCCTCTTCCGTGCCACGGGCCTCAAGACATATTCGCTCACTTGAGCTCCCTTCCCCTTAACCACTCATCCCCAGATGAGCCTAGGGGTTTAGGCATGGACCGCCATGCCCCTCCCCTTACATGGTCACCTGACCCGCGGCCTCACCACTCATCTGAGCTGACTGCTCATCTTCTGATGAGCGAAGACCTTGTAGATCGGGTTACCGCAACAGGCCTGTAACTTACAGGCCCCCCCACCCAAAAGCAAAGCTGCGAGCTCTGGGAATCCCAACAGTGCTACTAATCCCAGCAACCCTGTTAAAGAACAACCCAGGAAGGGAACACACAGGAAAGAAACGGGTCCCGCAGAACCCCGGAAACCAGTACCTGGAAAAATTCAACCCCCCCCCCTCGACCCTGTCTTGGCAGCAATAGTCTGAGAGGTGTCATGTCTAAACACGCCCCAGTAACAAGCGAGATGAAATCGCCAAATTAGAGCTTGGGAGGACGGCAAACCCAAACACACCAACATACCAGTGCCAAAACACGCGGCCCTTGACCCTGACATGCCGCAAGAGTCTGGGGAGTGGCACATCCAAACATGCCCCTATAACCAGAGTCACCAGAGCCCGAGCGTGACTCCCTGCCGGTCCCCCGCTCAACACCTGCCGAGTCACACCAAACCAGAGCTCGGGATAACTGCAATCCCTAACTTGCCAACAAACCACGACAGAACCCGGGCACAGCTCCCTACCAATCATCCCACTCATCACCTAATGAAACACATCAAACAGAGCGTTGGAGAACCGCAAGCCCGGACATAACCACAACCCAAACGCCCCCACATACCCGCATCCAGAAACCAGTACCCGGAAGAAGCGGCCCCCGACCCCGGTAACTCCTACTACCGGCTAGCTACCAGCGCCACCTGGCCCTGCACCGGAAAAACCCCATACCAACACAGCCTGCCCCTGAACCACATCCATTCCCAAACTGCCCCCAAAGAGATCTCCAGAACCCCCCAATCCTACCCCAGCTATGAATACAACCGAACAGCCCCGAACCAGCCCCCCGGATGTCAGCCAAATCCGGACAGTTCTGGCTCCCCCCCTGAAGTGCCCCAAACAATCCCCGGGCCTGCCCCTCTGGGAGACCCCTGAACTACCCCCCAGTCCAGCCCCCCCGGGGGGGGCCCAAAACCACCCCGGTCTTGCCCCCTCGAGGAGACCCCAAAACCACAAAGATCCTGCCCCCCCGGAGAGTCCACAGCACCACCCCGGTCCTGCCCTCCCCTGGGAGTCCACAGAACTCCCCCCTGGTCCAGCCCCGGGGAGTCTACCGAACCACATCAGTCCAACACTCCCGAGGAGTCAGCAGAACCAAACTTGACCCCCCCCCTCCGGGGAGTCCACAAAACCACCCCGATCCAACCAAATATCTTCGCCATCAATCCTTCTCGTCCCACCCCCTTAGGTACGTACCGTCATGTACTGCTTCTTCAAAATTGCTGGACTCCCCCTTGTTCTTACCATTTCTTGTGGCGTAATAAAGCAGTTACCCAAGTATGCCCCATAATGAATCATGTATGCTTAATCTCTTCAAATGTTAGTATCCCTGTTATGGTTTAATCTTGGTACAACGCTTAGTATCTTCGGATAAGCATTCAATTAAAACAAAAACATGAATAAACTGGAAACTAGAGACCATAGAATCACCCTGGTCCTGCCCCCCGGGGAATCCACAGAACTGCCCCAGTCCTGCCCCCCCAGGGAGTCCACAGAACCGCCCCGGTCCTTCCCCCCAGGGAGTCCACAGAACCGCCCCGGTCCTTCCCCCCGGGGAGTCCACAGAACCGCCACGGTCCTGCCCCCCCCCGGGGAGTCCACAGAACCATCCCGGTCCTGCCCCCCCGGGGAGTCCACAGAACCGCCCCGATCCTGCCCCCCGGGGAGTCCGCAGAACCGCCCCGATCCTGCCCCCCGGGGAGTCCGCAGAACCGCCCCGGTCCTGCCCCCCCCCCCGGGGAGTCCACAGAACCACCCCAGTCCTGCCCCCCCGGGGAGTCCACAGAACTGTCCCGGTCCTGCCCCGTCGGGGAGACCACAGAGCCATCCTGGTCCTGCCCCCCCGGGGAGTCCACAGAACCAACCCGGTCCTGCCCCCCCGGGGAGTCCACAGAACCACCCCGGTCCTGCCCCCCGGGGAGTCCACAGAACCACCTGGACCTGCCCCCGCCGGGGGGTCCATAATACCAGATCAGTCCAATCCCCCTGAGGGGAAGCCAGGCCACCAGCCAAGCCACATTTCGCTGCCACAGAACAACGCCATGTCCTGCGGTCAGCTGGCAAAAGGGCATGCCACCGAAGCAGGGGTGCCCTTGTAGCAACCCCCAGTCTCACAGCAATCCCAGAACCGGTAGGAATAATGGCGCCAGCCGCAGCAACCACCGCGGCAGCGGACCACCACCAGCTCCGGCGAAGTAGAGATTTGCCCCTGAGATGGCCATTCTCGGACTGAAAGCAATAATGGCGCCATTCGCAGCAACCACCATGTCTGCTGGCCCCCGCAGCCGTGTCAACCAGGGTCACCATCATTCACAGCACTGGCATTCCTGGCCAGAGCCCCACCAGAGAAGCAGAGAGGATCAAGCGAGGCAGAGTCGCCAATTGCAGCAACCACCAATGCCGCCGATCCATGTCGCCCACTGCGCCGGCCAGGGCACGGTCACCAACGGATCTGATGCCCTGTCCAATGACCAACAGCGAAGAAGAGATGATCCTCTGTGTCAGCCACTACCGGACCTGAAATAAAACCAAAAGAACAGCAGCAACTGGCCAATAGCGCCCTGTACCCACACCCCCAAGCCCCCGCACCCGATGTACCACCCTTCATGGCCTTAGCCCCCCACTGCCATCCCCAACTCCAACTAGACCCCAGCCCCTGGAAATAAGGAGAACATGGAGAGAGAGCCGACCTAGCAGGTGTCCAAATGCATGCCCAGAGAAAAGGGGAACCATGCCCTAGGGCACCGCGCCAAGGGTACTAACTCCCCCAGCCCCAGGGAAGGACCCTGACCCCCCTACCTAACGGACCCTAAGCCCGCGAGCGAGACCAGCGCCCACAAGCAAGAGCAGTACCGAGCAACTGGCAGGAGCCACCTGGCAGAAAACTCACAACTGCAGGGGACCTAGACAGCATCTGTGTCCCCAAGGCCCCAATCAGCCGCAGTCCAGCACAGGCTTAGGGAGCAGCAGAAACAGACGGGGTAAGAGACCTGACAGAGGGGCTGCCACAGGCAAAGGCAGCGGAATAGCTGTGAGGTGAGAAGGACCAGCCAACCAACCTCCAACAGCACCCCAATGTCTGCCGGTGACAACGCAGAAGGGCAGGAGCCATGTGCCCCAATGTCCCCCACACCCGTCTCCCCCAACCCGTCCCAGGGAGAAGGACGAGCAGTATCCGCAACGCATGTTCCTTGGGGTACAATCCCTAAGATGCAAGGCACCCCCATAGCATGGAACACCGCCCCCCATCCACTGCACCCCCACAACAACCCCGCTGGGGCCCCCACAATATGAGGCCCCCAACAGCCGAGGAAGAGCTGCAAGCAATCACCGACCACAGGCGCTACCCGGGCCACAAGCCCACCACCATAACCTGCCATTCCCGCACACTCCTCCCCCAGACCCAGCCAACCCCGTGTACCAGAGCTGCACCCCAACAGCGACAGGCAGGGTCAGCCATCTGGTTCATTGTTTTTTTTTGTTGTTTTTTTTTTCGTTTTGTTTGATTTCATTGTGATAAGTATGTAGAGTGTTTATGCTGGTGTGGGTTGGTGAAGATAGGGAATGAGGAGCCGAAAGTCCTGTAATAGCGCCAGTACCAAGGCGTAGAAACGCAGCAGCACCCAAAGCACTCCCCAACACCCGTCTCCGGCACGATATCGGCAGAGAGCAGGGCTGCTGGCACAACCCACGACCGTCTGAAAGCAACACCCTTGCGCTAGCCCCCCCCCCCCCAGCACACGCACACCGCACCAGCCATCGCCCACAAGCATGCAAACACGGCTCAACAGTGGGATCGCGCAATGGACCCCCTGTCCTGACCTACACCACCAGAGGGAAGCAGAGCACATGGCCCCAACGTCAGGCAAAACACCGGAGCCGACCCCGTAAAACGAAAATTTCCCCCACAGCGCCCGTAGTCCGTACGTCGCACTACCCCCGAAGCGAGGACCAACCCGCCAGCGAAGAGGAAATCCCGAGCACAGCCCATGGCGCCGGACGCACAGCACAGGCCCCGCACACGAGTCAGCGTGCTCGGCCACGTGGAAAAGTGGCCGACCACGTCCACCATTGTCCGGGAGCCCAAGAATGGCGCCACAGTGCCCCAACAACCCGCAGACATGATCCCCAAGCAGGCCTAGCCAAACAAGAAGCCCTGCAGAAGGAAAGGTAAGACTCACAAAGTAAAGTTGCCTCCAACGGACAGGGATGCACGCTGTTCCCCGGAGGCATGCTATCCCCTAACACTCCTCCCATCATGCCCTACTTCCCGTTGCTCCACCCATCCCTTCGAGGTGGGAAACCAAGTCCCTCCCTCCTACCTCCTATCCTGCTACCTCCCCTCATGCCCTTGCAACTGTCTCCACATGGGCGACTACTTGGGCCATCCAGCCCATTGTTATAGTCGCCCATCGAGACAAGCTCTTGGGCTCTTTTTTAATAGAAAATGACGAGAAAAAAACAACCTGTAAACAACCAGGTCTTAAGTTATTTACTAAAACCTGAGTATCCTCAATACAAGTACCCAAATCTAAATAAAAATATATCATTGACCTTGTGATTAAATATATCTGTTTAATGGCAAGGCAATGCAAGTTCTCAAAAGCTCATAATAAAAGCCAATATACTAATTAATCCCCCTTTTTACAAAGCTGCACTAGCGGCTGTTGCTGCGGTAACTGTCTGAAAGTTTATAGGGATTTAAAGGACTTTGGGGCTTTTGCCGTGTGGCAGCCACTATCATGGCTTTTAAAAAAAAGGGGTAAGATAGGCAACTAACTTTAGGCACCTATCTATTTATTTGCCTGATTAGGTGCCTCTTATAGAATTTACCCCTTCCATTCTCCACCTGTTTCAAATTTGGGCACTCAATCAGTCTTTTCTGGGGTGACCTTTTATCTTTCCAATATAAATCAACTGGGAAGGACAGAAAATGGCATATCACAAAATTAGAAGCCTCTATCCACACTGTTCACCACTGGTCTACTCTGGCCTTAATGAAGGGTAGAGCGATATCTCTTTTTTATAGTATTCTAAGGGATCACTCTTTCACCTTTTCACCTCAATCAATGAACCAATGGGACTCGATTCTGCAGACTACACTTTCTGATATAGATTGGGAACTTTTCTGGTCCTCCACAAACCGTCCTCTCCTATCTTCCAGAGTCTCGCAATCAATGTTCTTCGTTATGTGGAATGCAGTATGGACCCCATATCGCATGTGGAAAGCGAAGCTAAAACAAGACTCCACCTGCTGGAACTGTTTGAAAGAGTCTGGAACTCTTGATCACATGCTTTTTCATTGCACTATAGTCCACTCCTTCTGGATTCGTATTTGGGACACTATAAAATCTATTACTAAGTGTTCAGAAGAGATTTCCATGGACATTGTAATTCTTCGTTCTCAACACCCTTGTTTCACACAAACAAACTGCCCACCTAAACTCATTGATGCCATGTTTGTAACAGCTCTTATGCATATTCTGAAAATTGGAAATCATCCTCGCTACTTGACTACACCTTTTGGTGGAACTCTCTGAGCATGTATCACAAATTTGAATCTTATGCATATGAGAAAAACATGATTTCTCGACTCTCCACAAACATGGTGCAAAATAAATCACCTTGGTCATTCTTAGACTCATATGTTCATTCTAATCAGTAGACACTTCTGCCTCTCTATCTATCTATCTCTCTCTTTTTCTTTTTCTCCCTCTTTCTTTCCCTCTCTCTTATTTCACTCTCCCTGCTTTTCTGCCTTTCATATATCTTCTCTTAGCAGTTACATATACCCTAGATTCTTTTTATTAATCTGGTTGTAAGTAAATGATTATAGATATGGACTTTTTCTATACCATTGTGTCTTATTCAGATTTTGTGTGTTTGAACTGCTTTCTGTAAATTTCTTATAATATTCAATAAAAACTATTGAACTAAAAAAAAAAAAAAAATTAGAAGCCCTGTCTGTGAAAACTATAAATGAATTGGTTTGTGCCGTGAAATTGTGCACCAAGCATTGCAGACATTTAAAGTGAACACCTCTGATTTTCAGCTTGCCATTAGTACAAAATACCCATTAATATTTGCATCTTTTTTCTGCAGGCATATATGTCATATCAAATAACATTGCTTAGACTTGAAAATTCACACACACACTTTTTTTTTTTGCCAATTTAATCACTCCCCCTGATACCACCTTCTTTAATCCACTTAACAATACATGTTATGTGGACTAGAGAATGGCACAGGGACAAATTTTTCCCCGTCCCGTGGGAACTCATTTTCCTGTCCCATCCCGGAAAGTTCTTTTCCTGTCACTGCCCCATTCCTGCAAGCTCTGTTCACATCTGCACAAGCCTTAAATCCTTTAAAAGCATGTGTTCAAGGCTTGTGTGTTTAAGGCAGAGGTTACAGGAATGGGGCAGAGATAGGGACAGCGATAAAACTCGTGGGGATGGGACGGGGAAATTGAGTTCCTGAAGGGATGGGGGGAAAAATTTGTTCCCTTGTCATTCTCTAATGTGGAACAACTTAAGAACTGGTAGACTAAGGGGTCCTTTTACAAAGCTGTGGTAGAAAGTGGCTTTAGCACATCCTTATAAAGGTCCTCCCCATGTGCTAAGACCATTTTTACCGCTGTCAGAATATGATCGACTTCCCATTTTCCAAAATAATGCTCTTACACCAATGTTGCTATTAGCATGTGACCATTATCAAAAATTAATGTGTGAGCTCTTACCGTCACCTACAGTATTTTGTAGGCAGTAAGGGCTCATTTACTAATCCCACACTAGTCTGTAAGCACATGGCATTATAGATGGGCTGTTTATAGCAGAAATACCTACTCTCTGCTCCAGACATACATCCTCCCAGAAAAAAATATTTTTTATTGTTTGTTTCTTTAGTATGTGATTTGCGAGTGCATATTTGGAACTTACCAGGGGATACCTCAGCACATCCAGCAGTAAGAGCCTTTAAGCTGCAGTAAGCACTTCCTAGGGCTTACCACGGCTTAGTAAAAGGAGCCCTTGGTGAGGAAGGGCAATTTACATTTCGATAATAATTCACATAACTGGCTCCCAAGAGATAGCAGCATATAACACTGAACCTTGTATGACATTTCTTTATTATGCAGTATTCTCCTATTAAAAATAATTATGCCTGACCACCTGTAATCTGCATGAAATGAAAGTATTGTTTAATCAGAAAATTCCCTTAATCTATTCACTCATGCCCATGTGAATGTTCAAAGATTCTGCAGATAGGAAAAAAAAAAAAAACAACAAACACTTAAGTACTAGGCTCTGGTTCTCGCAGTCTTCTTAGATGGCCACAGGAGGGTCAGAGGATGAATTTATGCAGAATATTTCCCAATGCCTTGAGGATGCTTCTGATTTTCATCCTCAGCTTCTACGAGATGCAATCCAGTAAATCTCTGTCTACACAAAGGAAGTCAAAACACCTGCTCACATAGAATGCCACACTAGTCACATAGTCTCAGAAATGACTTCATAAAATCTTACTCTAAACCAGTGGTTCCCAAACCCTGTCCTGGGGGACCCCCAGCCAGTCGGGTTTCAAGATATCCCTAATGAATATGCATGAGAGAGATTTGCATATAATGGAAGTGACAGGTATGCAAATTTCTCTCATGCATATTCATTAGGGATATCTTGACAACCCGACTGGCTGGGGGTCCCCCAGGACAGGGTTTGGGAACCACTGGTTTAGAGTAAGATTTTATGAAGTCATTTCTGAGACTATGTGACTACCTATGCACACAAATGACATGATATAAAAATTCCAACTGGCATTTGGACAGAATGTGGGTAGAGTTTGTAAGTACAAGCAAAGATCATAAAATAGGCTAATTTATGCCAGACTTAACACACCTTTCAGCGTTCCCGCAATCTCAAACCCCTCCTCTGTAGAATGCAACCGATGGAAAATAGCCAAGCAATGTTAAGTGAATCAATCACTTGGCTATTTTGCATAGGGTTTTACTAATTTGCATGGCCAGATCGGAAAATGGGTGATCGAGGGGGAAATCACGCTGTGGGCCATTTTGTGAATCAGGTCGGTTAACAGTGATCGTCGCTAAACCTGTGAAAACAGATTTAGTGACAATCGCTGACTTTAGTGAATTGGGGCCTATGTAAGTTCTGTAAGTATTAGCAGAATAGTGCTTAGGCACCCCGTATTTGTGTCACAAGATTCTGTTATAAGAACATAAGAACATAAGAACTGCCATCTCCGGATCAGACCTTCGGTCCATCAAGTCCGGCGATCCGCACACGCGGAGGCCCTGCCAGGTGTACACCTGGCGTAATTTATAGTCCACCAAATCTTTATATGCCTCTCTTAGGGAGATATGCATCTAGTTTGCTCTTGAAGCCCAGGACGGTCGATTCCGCAATAATCTCCTCTGGGAGGGCATTCCAGGCGTCAACCACTCTCTGAGTGAAGCAGAACTTCCTGACATTAGTCCTGAACCTGTCCCCCCTTAGCTTCATTACATGTCCTCTAGTCCGTGTCAAATTGGACAATGTAAATAATCTTCTCTGCTCTATTTTGTCGATTCCTTTCAGTATTTTGAAGGTCTCGATCATATCCCCACGCAGTCTCCTTTTCTCAAGGGAGAACAATCCTAGTGTTATAAGTCTATCCTCGTATTCCAGTTTCTCCATACCCTTCACCAGTTTTGTTGCTCGTCTCTGCACCCTCTCCAGCAGTTTTATATCCTTCTTTAGGTAGGGAGACCAATGTTGGACGCAGTATTCCAAGTGTGGTCTGACCATTGCCCTATAAAGCGGCATTATAACTTTCTCCGATCTACTCGAGATTCCTTTCTTTATCATGCCCAACATTCTATTTGCCTTCTTTGCCGCTGCCGCGCATTGTGCCGACGGTTTCAGGGTCCTATCTATCAGTACACCCAGGTCCTTTTCTTGTTCACTCTTCCCCAGAGTTGCACCTGACATTGTATACTCGTATTCCTTATTCTTATTGCCTAAATGCATTACCTTGCATTTCTCCACATTGAACTTCATCTGCCATTTCTCCGCCCATGTTTCTAACCGACACAAGTCGCTCTGGAGTTCCTCTCTATCCTCCTGCGATCTGATTGCCCGGCATAGTTTTGTATCGTCTGCAAACTTGATGATCTCACTGGATGTTCCTTCTTCCAGGTCATTGATATAAATATTAAAAAGGATCGGCCCAAGTACCGAACCCTGGGGTACACCACTAGTCACTTTCTCCCAGTCGGAGAACTTCCCATTTATGCCCACTCTCTGCTTTCGGTTTTCCAGCCATTTGCCTATCCATCTTTGTTTATCTCCCTCTATGCCATGGCTTTGTAGTTTCCTGAGAAGTCTTTCGTGTGGAACTTTGTCGAACGCTTTCTGGAAGTCCAAGTATATTATGTCCACTGGCTTCCCACTATCAATTTGCTCGTTCACGGTCTCAAAAAATTGGAGTAAATTCGTCAAACATGATTTCCCTTTCCTGAATCCATGTTGACTGGGTTTCATCAAGTCGTGTGCGTCCAAGTGCCGGACTATGCTATCCTTGATCAGTGCTTCAACCATCTTGCCGGGGACCGACGTAAGACTCACAGGCCTATAGTTGCCCGGTTCCCCTCTCGATCCTTTTTTGAAAATTGGCGTGACGTTCGCTATCCTCCAGTCGTCCGGTATCTGTCCAGTTCTGATTGTCAGGTTTGCAAGTTTTTGCAATAACTCTCCGATTTCAACCTTCAATTCCTTTAAGACTCTCGGGTGAATTCCATCCGGTCCAGGGGATTTGTCACTTTTAAGTTTGTCGATCTGATAGTATATCTGGTCTAAGTCCACTTCAACTGTGGTGAGGCTGTCTTCTATTTCTCCTGCAAACACTTTCTCCGCTTCAGGTATTGTTGAGGTGTCCTCCTTCGTAAAGACGGACGCAAAGAAGGAATTTAGTTTGTCTGCGATTTGTTTATCTTCCTTGATGTACCCTTTTCTTCCCTGGTCGTCCAGGGGTCCCACTGCCTCTTTTGCAGGTTTTTTCCCTTTCACGTATCTAAAGAAGGGCTTGAAGTTTTTGGCCTCCTGGGCTATTTTTTCCTCATATTCCTGTTTGGCATCCCTCACCGCCTTGTGACATTTCTTCTGATCATCTTTATGTTTGTTCCAAGCTTCGGTTGTCTTTATGCATTTCCATTTTTTGAAAGAGTCCTTCTTTTCTTTTATGGCTTCCTTCACCTGTATGGTAAGCCATGCCGGTTCTCTTTTGCTCTTTGTTCTCCGATCTTTGGAAATCCTCGGAATGTAGAGATCTTGTGCTTCTGTGATAGTATTTTTCAGTAGGGACCATGCCTGGTCTACCGTTTCAAGTGTGTCCACCATCTTCTCGAGTCGTTTTTCTACCATGGCTCTCATGCGATCGTATTTACCCTTTTTAAAGTTATTTACAAACCCTGACTCAGAAACTTTCAGCTTTACCCCCTTCTATAATTACATCATTTACAGTCCCCACAACAATAGGGAAGCTACCGGAAATGTGTTTTATTTTTCCTCTTGGATTTTAAAATATTTTGTAGCTGTAGTCAGGGTCAGCCTTACTGATTGTGGGGGTCTTATGTGGACCAGTTTACCTCCCCTCATCAAAGTGTTTAGAGTAGCAGCAGCAATTTGTACAGGTCATCTGCTGCTGACCTCAAAGCCTGCTCTCTGATGTCCCACATAAAGTTACATCAGAAGGGGGAGAGGGGATAGATTGTAGCAGCGAGGAGGCTTTAGGGTTCACAGCAATCTACGTGAATCACTGCTGCTGCACTGAGCCCTCTACTGAGAGTCAGTGTTTTAAGGTAGGTTGAATGGTGGTTCAATGGAAGGGACACATGTCAGGGCAAGGCCCCTAGGACCCCAGGGCCCTGTGCGGCTACCCTGTCATCCCTGCTTAAGACCAGTCCTGGTTCTAACTAAAAGGGTGCTTGTGTTATAAAACTAAGTACTGTGTAAATATCAGAATTCTTCTGTTTTACTAACGCTGACTCAAAAGGCTGTTGGACTAGATGTGTTAATAAAGAGGAATACATATTTCCACTGAAAACCATCCTGCTAGGGAAAGAAAGGAGGGTGATTCTGTCGCTGATCTGTGAGAAGCGTGGCTTAAAAGGAAAAGAAAAAATATTTTTGCAACTCCTTTCTTAGTACTGATTATCCAGAAATCAGAACTAAGAAAGGAGCCTGAAGAAAAGGATTTATTTCCTAATATGTTCTTTTAACAAGCTCTCACGCTATATGTTTTCCAAGTATTTTGCCACCAGTTAGACATTTAAAGGCTTATAGCATTCTTTTATTTCCAAAAGCTGGCTGGGCAGACAGCTCATTAAATAATACACATCTTCACTGAAAACTATCCTGCTAGGAAAAGAAGGAGGAGTGATCCTGCTACTACTTTGTAACAAATACAGACTAGTACAATCATCCATCTTAAGCACCCTAGATTACTGTAACATCATATACCTAGGAGCTTATAAAAAGAACCTCAACAAGCTGAGATTAATTCAGAACACCGCGATCCGACTAATCCATGGTTTAAAAAAATGGGAACACATTTCCCCTTACTATCAGAAACTCCACTGGTTACCCGCAGAATCCAGAGTCCTCTTCAAGTTTGCTTGGTTTTGCTACAAAGCTGTCTTTGGGATTCTTCCAGTTTACCTAATCTCCCAGTTCTCCCCTAACGAGTCCAACAAGAGCACTCGCAGAACAAACCTATTTAATTACCCCTCCTTGAAATCTTACCAATACAAAAAGTTTCTAGATAGAATGTTATCATTCCAGGCACCTAGGCTGAACACATGGCTTGGAAAGCCCATACTTGAGGCCACTACATACGCAGACTTTAGAAAATCCCTGAAAACTCGACTGTTTAAAAAATTCTAAATTCCCTTACCCAACTCTTCCTCGCCATGACCCTTCCACCTCGCCCCCTAATTCCAAGGCCCGAAACTAATTATACTTTCCACCTTGAATCTCATGTACTGACATGTATCTTTATTGTAACCCACCTGCACCCCATGTACTGACAAAACGTATCTTTATTGTAACCCATGTACTGACTAAATGTATCTTTATGGTAACCCACCTGTATCCCTTACACTGACAAAATGCACCTTGATAGTAAACCACTTGTATTGTAACCAGTGTTCCCTCTAAGCGGGCGGGTGTTGTGAGCAAACTTTTTTCACTGTGAGCTAAAAATATCGGGCGCCAGCAAGTTATGAGCCAAATAAATATGTTGCTTTCTACCACAGAACTTCCTTACGTTTGTATGGAATCTATCCCCTTTCAACTTTAGAGAGTGCCCTCTCGTTCTCCCTGCCTTAGCTACTAAGTCTATTCCCTTCAGTACCTTGAATGTTTCTATCATGTCCCCTCTCAATCTCCTCTGCTCAAGGGAGAAGAGGCCCAGTTTCTCTAATCTTTCGCTGTACGGCAACTCCTCCAGCCCCTTAACCATTTTAGTTGCTCTTCTCTGGATCCTTTCGAGTAGTACCGTGTCCTTCTTAAAGTACCAGTGCTGGACGCAGTACTCCAGGTGAGGGCGTACCATGGCCCGGTACAGCAGCATGATAACCTTCTCTGTCTCTTCAGTCCAGCATCTGCCCCTTCCATTCACTGTCTGTCTTTCCCTGCCATCTCTCCTCCTGCCCCCCCCCACCCCCCAATTTGGTCTAGCATCCATCATCTTCCTTCTGTTCCCCTCATGGTCTGGCATCTCTATCCTTCCCTCCCCCCTGTGGTTTTTAGCATATCTCTCTTCTCATTTCCTCCACTCAGATCTGATCATTCTCTGCTCTCTCTTCCCTTTTCTTCTCTGGTCTTCCTTCTCTATTTTCTGCCTCCATCTAAATTAAATTCTTTCTTACTATTTAGTCCCGTTTCCCTCTTTTCACTGTGTCTACACACAGCTTGTCACCCCTTTCCCTCACCCCTCCATTATCTTACTATTTTCTTCCCCCTTTATTTATCTCCTCCTTCCATCCAGTATGTGTTCTTTCCCCACTTCCATTCAGCATCTGCTCTCCCTTCTCAACTGACATCCATCTGCCTTCTGCTCTCTCTCCCTTCTTCTCACTTCCATCATCTGTCCCCTTCTCTCTCTCTCTCATCTCCTCCATTCCATCATCTGCCCCTTCTCTCTCTCTCTCTCTCTCTCTCTCCCCCCCCCCAACTTCCATCATCTGCCCCCCTTCCCCTCACCTTTGTGGGTCACTTTCTTTCCCCTGAGGGTGGCTCATGTCACAGGGGAAGCTTTGGCCGAGCAGAACCGCTTGATTGACAGTGGAACTTACTTGATTGATGTCGATGCTGGGGCCCGTTGCCGTTTGAAGGAAAAAAAAAAAGGTGGAAAAAAGGAACCTGTAAAGGCGAGAGGAAGGGAAACCTCCAGGACAGCTGCTTTTTGCCCTCCTTCAGCGGCCCAAGAGTTCAGACCAGCAGCGGCAGCTCTGTATGCTTTTAACTTCGGCACAGAGCTGCCCCTAATCAATAGTTTAGCGCGGTTTCATGAGGCAGCCTCGGGGCCTTTGATAGCCGGCCCGCTTCGATGATGCGATGTGGGCCGGCCTAGCAAAGGCCCCGAGGCTGCCTTATGAAACCGCGCTAAACTATTGATTAGGGGCAGCTCTGTGCCGAAGTTAAAAGCATACAGAGCTGCCGCTGCTGGTCTGGAGGTGCGGAGACAAGGCAGGAGGCAAACGCGGTGGAAGGCAGGAGTCCCGGCGAAGGCAGGAGTCCCGGCACAGCGACTGCAACAGGAAGTTGCAAGTCAGCTGACGCCGGCCTTTCGTTGCGGCGGGGACCGAATCCTTCGCGGACCGGCAAGATTTTGTTTGCGGACCGGCGGTTGAAGAACTGTGCTCTACACTGTGTGCGCTGTGACGAGAAACTTGTGCGCTGCGAGGTAATATTTTGAGCGCCAGCGCACCCCAGCGCAGCTTAGCGGGAACACTGATTGTAACCCACTTGCATCCCATGTACTGACAAAATGAATCTTTAATGTAAACCACTTGCATCCCATATACTGACTAAATGTATCTTTATTGTAAACCGCTTCGAACTTCACGGTATAGCGGTATATAAGAAATAAATTATTATTATTATTATTAAAAGAACTAAAAATGTCCCTGCTATATCACCATTAACCCAGTAGTATTAAATTAATTTATGAGGGCTAAAGATGCTATTTCTGGGGATATCATCAAAAGTGATCATTTTTTGTGACATTATTGAAAGCAACAAGGTTCGTTTTTCATTAAATTACAGGTAGCTGTGAGTAGGGGGGAGAGTGTGATATGGATGTCACTGCCTTCTTCCACAAACTACACTGGTTGCCAGTGAAGTGTTGGATTAAATTTAAGTTTGGATGCTTTCATTGCAAAATCCTGTTTGGACTCACTTCCAATTACCTCATAAATTCATTTTCACTCACCACTAGTAAACATACTAGATGTTCAATTGCTAATTTTATTTTTCCATCTGTTAGAGGATGTAAATTTTAAAAGTACCATCATCATCTTTTATCTTACCAGGCAACATCCTGGGCCAAAGATTTAAATCTCTTAATCATGACTTCCCAGCACTTACATGGATTTTAGGAGGCATCTGAAAACTTATCTGTTTACCAAATACATGGAGGGGTATAATAAAAAAAAAGTCTAAGTCCCCTTTTGGCCTAAGTCAGTAGACGCTGAAGCTGGCAGCAAGGAAAATGTCCATTATCAAAACAAACATCCAAATTGAGGGTTTTTTTGAGAATGGCCTACCTGCACGTTCAGCAATCTACTGACCCAGAATGCCACTATGTCTATCCCTACATCACATTCCCAATCAAAAAATCGCCCAATTCACAAACGCCGAAACCCAGACCTTTTAGGCAAAGGAGGGGCCAGTCCTTCACTTAAAAGCAGGATTCTGTAACCGGCGTCTATAAAAAAAAAAAACAACAGGGATTCCAAGCCCTCCTGCCCACGGCGCACCCTTCATCCCCCTCAAATACGGGCAGGAAGGATCCTAAGCCCTCCTGCCCATAATGCACCCCCGAAACCCCCACCCCCCCTCAAATATGGACAGGAGGGATCACAGGCCCTCCTGCCCACGGTGCACCCCCAACACCTTCACCTCCCCTCGAATACGGGCAGGAGGCATACCCCCGGAACCCCCACCCCCACTTGAATACAGACAGGAGGGATCCCAGGTCCTCCTGCCCACAGTCTACCCCCGTGACCCCCCATGAACACCCCCAAATGGCCCCCAAATCCCTGAATGCCTCCCAATACCTGGGCCCCCCTAACACCCCCCTAACTTACCTGAATGTTGGCTGGCCAGAAGGAGTCCAAATCCAGCCAGCCGGCAGGCCAGCCATCCTCAGAATGGTGGTCCTAGGGCCTGATTGGCCCAGGCACCTAAAGCCCCGCCTATAGGAGGGGCCTTAGGCACATGGGATAGGTAGGCCTCATGTGCCTAAGGCCCTGCCCACAGGAGGAGCCTAAGGCAACTGAGCCAATTTTGTATTCGAGGGGGGTGGGGGTGTTGGGGGTACACCATGAGCAGGAGGGCCTGGGATTACTCCTGCCCATATTCAAGGAGGGTGGGGATCTAAGATTAGATTGACCCACCTCCTGTCCTTTCCCCTCCTCCAAAAACACATCTTTTTGCTCTAGGCATTCAGAGGCAGGGGAAAGGCCTAAACATTTTAGATACGTCTAAAACCAGCTTTGATTATCGGTACTTGGACAATCTGTCTTTTTGATCATCCAAGTACCGATTTAGGCCACTTTTTGGATTGGTTTGTTTTGGGGTTTTTTTTTAAATTATTATGAGTCCCTTAGGAAATTAAGTCAATTTATCTAATTGTTGAAATATCTTTTTTGTAAATCACATAGAACTTTATAATCTTGCAGTATATAAGCAAATTGTAATGTAATGCGAATGAGAAGTATAAGAAACAATATGGTATGGTATTATTAGGGGCAGACGGTGGATAGAATTTTGGTAGAGTTACTCCCATTCATTTATATGGGAGAGGGACTGGGCATAGATTAAATGTGGGCATGGTTAAACAAAGAAGTGAGCACGGATTCTCAGACTGACTGACATCATCCTTACCTCATCTGCTAATCAGTTTGATGTTATACCGGTGATACTACTATGACATTTACTGTACAATAGCAAATTATATACAGTAAAAAAAAGTTAAATAATAATGCATTATATTCAAAAATAGATATTAGTGCAATAATAATGCAATTAATGTGCTAATTGTTTAACGGTGACAAAATTTTTTAATGGGATTAACGGGTCTAGCTGACAGCACCTCCAGTGCGAACCACCGAAAGTAAAGTCAAGCTGAAGATTGCATCAGAAAAATGTTGTATTACTGTTTTCTCTCTGCTGTTGCCGCTGCTGCCCACCCCAGAGCGATGCCTGCTGCCTCTACCCACCACTGGAGAATTGCCATTACTGCTGCTGCCCACCTCCAGAAAGCTGCCTTACTGCCGCTGCCATTGCCGCCACCACCCATCCTCAGAGAGCTGCTACTGCTCAATCCCAGAGAGCTGCCGTTACAACTGCCACCCATCCCTACTGCCGTTACCACTGCACTGACATTCCTACTGCCACCCACCCCTGCTGCTGTTATCACTGCACCCTTGCTGCCATTACCATTGCCACTCATCCCTGGAGAGCTGCCATTGCTGCCACTACCCACCCTCAGAGAGCTGCGAGGCACTGGCAGCACTCCTGCCACATCACTTCGGCATGAAGAAAGTTTCCCCAAATCCCCAGGAAAACAATGAAATCAAGACAAACCAAGATGAGAACTTCCATACGTCAGGTGAGTTCAGCCATCTTGGATCCTCATGCCACCAACATTTTTCTACTAGAAAATCTAAAGCTTGTTAATTGTGCATTAAATTAAACTAAACCTTAGGTTTGTATACCGCGCCATCTCTGCAAGCGTAGAGCTCGGCACGGTTTACAGAGTTAGGATAGAAAGGAACTCCAATGAAGGGTTAAAGGAAAGGAGTTAAGAAGATAGAGAGGGACAAGGATACCAGAGAGTGGGAGGTGTTAGATTTTTGAAAAGAGCCAAGTTTTCAGGTGTTTGCGGAAGAGTTGGAGGGAGCTTGAATTTCTGAGCGGGGATGTGAGGTTGTTCCAGAGTTCTGTGGTTCTAAAGGGTAGGGATGTTCCTAGTTTTCCTGCGCAGGACAAACCTTATGTACAGGGGAATGATAGTTTCAGATTTTGGGAGGATCTGGTTGAGTTGGGGTTTGAGGAGTTCCAAAAGAGATATTTTGATTAACAGTTGTTCTTACTATAAACTACAAACATTTAAGGAAAGATGCTTCTCTGCTAGTTAAACTCCCCACCACCACCACCCACTTTCCCACTGAGTAAGAGCCTTCAATGAAGCTAATTTTAAAGTGTGATTTTATAACTTAAGGGGTTTTGGGTTTTTTTTTTTCAATGAAACTCCTTTTACTACTTTTCCTGGTATATATCTCAACCTTAGCATTATTTTAACAAAGCTGTGTTCTGCCTAATTAGTCTAATTTCTTGAGGGAAATATCCTTAGTTGGCAGAAAACAAAATGTATTGTCAGAAGCTTGGGTCAGCAGCTGCAGTTTTAAGTTTCCGTACTGTGTAATGTGTGTCCTGTTAAGGGCAGTGACTAGAACAGGATAAAAAGCACAGAGGCAACATTGTTTTCTTCTTACTTTTTATTGCAGTTATCACTGTCATGTTTTCACTGATGGGTACAAATGCCTGGCTGGTTAATCTTGCATCTCATAGCATTGCTAGCTGTACTGAACTGTTGTGTAACGTTATTAACTGAGGCCTAACCATTTTCTGTGGAGAGAAGTGAGGGGAATGCTGTATGTATTTACTGATTTCATAGGTTTTATTTTAAGTAATACCTTTTAGGAATTTATGTTTGCTTCCTTTCCTAAAGAAATAAAATGCCAGGTCATTTTTTGTAAATCAAAATGTAATTCTCAAGAGTGCTTGATTTATTCAAATTTAAAATTTAGTGGGGTAGTCATATTTATTTGGGTATTTGTTAAACCATACAATCACCATGATAGTTCATTGATATAGAAAATCAATAAATCAACCCTAACAGAAAATTTATAGAACAAAAGAACAGCCTTACTGTGTCAGACAATGGTCCATCTAGCCCAGTATCCTGCCTTCACAGAGGCCAATCCAAGTCACAAGTACCTGGCAAAAACCCCATATAGTAGCAGCATTCCATGCCACAGATCCAGGGCAAGCAGTGGCTTCTCCCATATCTGTCTCAACATCCAAACAGAACAGAAAAGGCTTGAAACAAGAACTGAAGGAAAGCATAGATCAGTGGTTCTCAACCCTGTCCTGGGGACCCCCCAGCCAGTCGGGTTTTCAAGATATCCCTAATAAATATGCATGAGAGAGATTTGCACATAATGGAAGGGACAGGTATGCAAATCTCTCTCATGCGTATTCATTAATCAATACTGCTAACGGACTTATTCAAATACAAATCTTCCCCTATTTTTTGTTTAACCATATAACATACATTAAGAAGAAGAGAAAAACTAATACATATATGTAGTTCCATCAGATTCCGTTGGCTGAGCTTGCTGATGGTGAGAGTGCTGGAAGGTGAATCACCATCAGCAAACTCTGCCCAAGTTTCAGAGGATCCTGCTGGCCTCAGCACAAGTAGTTGTGCAAGTGGAATTCTACACTACCAGAAGAGCTGCTAAAATCTACTAGCAGATTCTCACTGACAGGAAATTTGCTGGTAACTGGCATGCAGGAAAGCATGATATATAGGACTGCCCACAATGATTTAAATTTAGGGCTTTTGGAAGAAGCTGCAGACCTAGTTGCTGGATCTTTTAGCCCTCAGGCTGATCTCAACTAGATAATTCTGCAAACTAAACTATCTGTGATAACTATGGACTCTTTCTAGGATATTTAGGTGAAATAGAATCATTTTGGCACAAACATATTTTATCTTCCCAAATACAAACTTCACCTTAAAGACAAATACTTAATAACATTTTGGTGGTGGAAAAATGGGTAGAATTAGCTAAAGGAGATATTAAGAAGATGTCTGAAAACCAGGTGACTCTTATTAAGGACAATGTTAAGTTATATCAGAAAATTGAGAATTTTGGTAATATTGTGAGACGTAGTACTTTTTTCTGGCATGCTTCTCCAGAAGGCGCCAGAGCAGATTACTTGTTGACTTTTGATGACTCATTGTGCTCTAGTTATACTGATATTCTTTACCATTGAAGTTTGTGATATGTGAGATTTGGGCCTCCGTTTATCAAGTCGCATTAGGTGGAGGGGGGGGGGCGGGCCAGCCACTGTGGTAACAGTCTGACGATCATAGCAATTCTATAGTCAGAAGAAGGAAGTGCAACCAGAGACTCATGAAATCACCAGACAGCAAAGGTAGGAAAAATGATTTTATTTTAAATTTAGTGATCAAAATGTGTCCGTTTTGGGAATTTATATCTGCTGTCTATATTTTGCACTATGGCCCCCTTTTACTAAACCGTGATAGTGATTTTTATCACAGGAAGCCTATGAGCGTCGGGAGCAGCGCAGGGCATTCAGCGCAGCTCCCTGTGCTAAAAACTGCTACCATGGTTTAGTAAAAGGGGAGCAGGTTTATTTGTCTATTTTTGTATAGTTGTTACTGAGATGACATTGCATATTTTAAAGTCATCTGCCTTGACCTCGTTGAAAAATCCCCGAATATAATGGTAATTAACATTTTCTCTGAATACAATGTGCTTTGTGTTTTTTAAAAATTTTATTGTTGGTAGATCATTTTGATTTGGTCATTTTAAAAGTAGCTTGCAAGCCAAAAAAGTGTGGGCACCCCTGCTCTAAACTTGTTACCTTGCCCTGAGGATTCAATAGGAACAGGAATAATCAACAGAAGAATTGGTGATATTGGAACAGATTTACATTTAAACAAAATTATTAAAGAATGTTATGGACGAGTCTAGAAAAAAAGAGTTTCCTCCCTACTACATGTTTTATTTTGACAACTCAATGGAAAAGGAGGGTTGAACAATAGACTTCCAATAGGAGCCAGGAGAGTACTCAGGTGATAAATTTATTATATATAATAATAATAATAATAACAACAGCTTATATACTGCAATACCGTGAAGTTCTATGCGGTTTACAAAGATTAAGCAAAGGTACAAATTGATTGACTTTAAGAGGGGAGGAAGAAAGAGGGTTAATAGGACAGGAAATCCATTTATGAGGAGAGAGTGATCAATAGAACAAGTTAATCGCTATAGAGGGGAGAGAGAAGAGAGGATTAGTTGTCTAGATACTTTAGGAACAGGTGTGTTTTCAGAGGTTTCCTAAATTCCTCATAAGTAGTGGGCGAAAGCAATTGTTCTAGGTCTTTACCCCATGATGCTGCTTGCTGCGAGAGAAGATGTTCATGGTGTTTTTTTCAGTTTACAACCTCTCACTGGGGGGGAAACGAAGTTGGAATGTGAACTTCTCTTGTGTCTGTTGGCTGAGAAGACGAAAAGGTCAGTTATATATTTAGGGGCAAGTCCGTGTAGTGCTGTGAATCAGAAGCAGGCAAATTTAAACTTTACGCGCGCCTCCATTGGCAGCCAAGCAGCTGCCGGTAGTAGAGTGTCACGTGGTCAAACTTCCTCAGCCCAAAGATCAGTTTGACCGCTGCATTTTGCATCAATTGTAAACACTGCATGTTCTTTTGGGAAATTGCTAAATAGGCGATGTTACAGTAGTCAAATAGACTCAGTACGAGGGATTGGACTAGAGTTCTGAATGCCGCTGTATCGAAATAAGCTTTAATAGATCTGAGTTTCCAGAGAGTGAAAAATCCCTTTCTGATCAAGGAGTCCATCTGGTCTCTCATGGTTAGGCACTGATCCAAAGTTACACCTAGTATCTTTATGGTAGGTTGGATAGGGTAATTAAGATTATTGATACATAGTGGTGATTTGGTGTCAAGCGGATGTGGCGAAGCAACAAAGAAAGTTGTCTTTTCTGAATTAAGTTTGAGCCTAAAGGTTGTCATCCAGTGCTCCATCATGTTTATGGCTTCTGAAGCTTTAGGAATAGTTTCAGAGATAGAATTAACGAATGGGATGATGATCGTAAAATAATCTGCATAACTAAATAGTTTTATCCCTAACTGGGTTAGCTGCGTGCCTAGTGAGGACATGTAGACATTGAAGAGCAATGGAGATAGCGGAGACCCTTGTGGCACACCGGATGGATTGCTCCAGGTATCTGAAAGTTCATAATTAAAACGTACTTGATAAGTGCGGGACATAAGGAAGCCACGGAACCAATTCAGCACCTCATCCCTGATACCAATGGCATCTAGGCATTGCAGCAGTTTCCCGTGGTCTACTAGATCAAAGGCAGAATTCATATCGAATTGCATAACCAGGGCATTAAGGCCCTTACTAAACAGTAGGCGCAGATTGTTTAAAATAGCCGCAATTACTGTCTCATTACTGAATAACAGTCTAAAACCGGATTCAGTTTCATGTAGGAGAGAGAACTGATCCAGATAATCCATCAGTTGGATGTGTACCAATCCCTTCATAATTTTTACAATAAATGGAATGGATGCTACTGGTCTGTAGTTGGATATTATCCACAAGAACAAGTATATATAGGCGATCCGATATGGAACCATGTTTTGGCAAAAAATACTACTACCTCAGGGTCAAAACACTGTCTGTCGCGACTCAGAAAAAAACAACACAAATATGAGGGGATGCTGAAAGTTCTGCTATTAGTTTATATTACATTTGTGGATTTGTAACCCATTCTGGACTC
Organism: Geotrypetes seraphini; assembly: GCF_902459505.1. Lineage (NCBI taxonomy): Eukaryota > Metazoa > Chordata > Amphibia > Gymnophiona > Dermophiidae > Geotrypetes > Geotrypetes seraphini. Next base: position 245,495,588 of record NC_047085.1, on the reverse strand, counting down.
TTTTTGCAGGATGAGCTAAAAAAAATTGAGGCCGCCTTTTACAAAGCTCTGCAGTGTCCATTCAATTCCTATGGGTTCTGGAGCATTTACCACTCCAACCCATGCTGCTGGCTTTAGTAAAATAGGAGGGTGAGTAAATATATAAATAAAAGGACCTCCATCAACTTTTTTTCTCATATTGAAAAAACTCTAGTGATATCCTTAATACCATTATTCCAGTTATTTTTAGCATGTGAACAAAGGCCTTTTAAATGTCTCTGTATTACCGGCCTCGTTGTCATGAATAGGAAAGCAGGCTATGTCTCACGTGACTTCCTTCATTTCATGGTTCATTGCTTTGATGGCAATTATGACACAAGTATGCCTCGTTTATTTATTTATTGGGATTTATTAACGGTCTTTATGAAGAGATTCACCAAAGGTGGTGTACAGCAAGTACAATTTAATATACAGTAAAACTTACAATTTTGTTAACAGTATAACAGTAGTAAAATGAACAAATATAAACATAAATATAAACTCAAAATCAGCAAATTGAAAATAATAGGACTACCATGAAACAGTTTAAAAATATACTTATTAACAGCACTGAATTCAAAATAGCAGATATACATAAACATAATTTATTTATATAGTATAATATAATGCCAGCATAATACTTATGAAACAACTAATAAGCACACATTAGACCATTGAAATAATTTAGATAAGATGCTAATGCTTTTTACAATTCAGCCAATCATATTGCCAAGGGGCCATGTGCAGATATTAGATGGGGGCACAACAGGTGGAATAGAGTCTGTTGGGATAAACAGATGTGTGGCTATATTCAAGGCAAGTTGTTTGTACAGTTAAGCAAGATATAAGGAACTGATCTATGTTACAGTGTGTAGCAAGTTAGTCTGAGACCAGCATTTCTCGCCTCCTCCTCCTCCTCCTACTTATCACATATATAACGCTGAAAGGCGTGCAAAGCCCTGTACATTTTGACATTTATAGATGGTCCCTGCTCAGAAGAGCTTACAATCTAGCTTGGACAGACAGACATGACATATAGGGTTGGGGATGCAGAACCCAAGGTGAGAGGAGTTTGGAGTCGAAAGCACTCTCAAAGAGGTGGGCATTTCACTGGGCCTTGAACATTGCCAGAGGGCCCGCCGTAGGAATTTGGGCAGCTTGTTCCAGCAAGGTAGAAGGGACAGAATCTGGAGTTGGCAGTTGAAGAGACGGGCAAAGATAGGAGGGACTTACCAGCTGTGCAGAGCTCATGGCGGGGAGGGGGAACACAGGGGGAGATAAGCATAAAGAGATAGTGAGGGGCAGCTGAGTGAGTGCATTTGTAGGTCAGTAAGAGGAGTTTGAATTGTATTTGGAAATGGATGGGAAGCCAATGAAGTGACTTTAGGAGAGGGGTAACCTACCTTGAACTGAACTGTAGAGGGCACTATAGGGATCCTAACAGGTATTTTGGTGAGAATAATTTTTTGTTAGCTTACAGCCAACTGTGAATGCACTGTTTAGATTGTTATAATCTTTAGTTGATTTTGTTCTGTCTATACAGTACAATTGCATTACATGCAATCAAGAGTTGTATGTTAACCAAAATGTTTTCCTCTGGAATTTAATTCTCAGAAACAAAACAAACAACAAACAGTTTCTGTTCAGAAGATATGGTTAAATCTCTCAGATGTTAGGGTTCAACTGCGGTGGATACTATTGTGACCTGTTTCCTGCAGGAAGGTCTTAGCAGTTACTTTGAGCATATAGAAGATGTACTGCATACTCTACAGTTTGAAAATGAAAAATGTTTTTTTTAAATCTTTTAATCTTTATTTATTCCATTTTGAAATAATTTGAAAAAAGTGCCAATTAAACAAGAAATAAGCAAAGCATTCAAATCAATAATCCGCATCACAGGGTGAGTCAAAAACAATCCTGAATATTACAAGAAAAGGAGAATTATAGGGTAAATGTCAATATTACAACATCGCTTTAATTTGGTCCAAACTCCCCTTCCTTTAACCCTAACCAGAAATAGATTTCTTATCTGAAATAATTTTTTCCATATGAGTTTGGTCCAAAAATATAAAACTTACTCAGGTATGAGACAAGACCCAACACACATTAGCGTTCACTGCAGTTTGGTAAAAGGACCCTATAATCCTTTCACTACATTTCTTCTTCCTCTTGCAAATAATTTTGGTTTGGAGTGGTGATTTTGATTGTGCTGTGCTATTGTTTCCTATGTGAACTACTTCCTTGTATGTGATTTCTTTCTGGAGTATTAGCAAACCACAGAAAAGAAAAAAAAAAAAAATAGAAAGGGAAGGAAGAAGAAGAGGAGAGGAGAATCCCTGCTCTTACAGCACGCTACAAATGTGTTGTAGTTTAGGAAGGGGTTAAAGACTGTGTGTTGTTTGCATGCACTTTTAAGGTTTGAAGTGGCTCTTTTAGATGGGTTTTTTTCAGTCTTTGTCGTATAAATACAGTATATTTTTTTTTGGGGGGGGGAGGTGAAGATGATTTTTTGAGGAAAGGGCGGGTTCTGTTGATTTTTTTTAATATTTTGCTGCATTGATGTGTTTTTTGTGTTTATGTTTTTGTGATTTTATTATGTATGTTATTTTATAATCCGCATAGAATTGTCAGATATGTGGAATATACATTTTTAAATAAATTCGCTAGCAATCATAGAGAAGGGCCCTTACTCACCACCGCCCTATCACCTTGAAGAAGAAGATGCCGTTTTTAATACGAGCGTATCCCCTCCCCCCCCCCCTGCTTTTATTTCTGTTTGTAGAGTCTGCTTTATTGTGACCTATTTTGTGCATGGGTGTAGTTTAGAGATTGTTGGTATTGCCTTCTCAAACATGGCAGGGCACAGGAGTAGGTTACCTTTCCATCTCCTCAAACCTGCTTTTTCTACTTGCCATGCTACTGTCAGCAGTAAAAAGAAAAGCAATGTGCTGCGACGGATAGGAAGGGCACATCAAAGGGGGAAGGATCTGGCAGTTCCTTGCCCCATGTTAAAGCCAATAAGTATGTGGCACATTACTTTTCCTTTCAATGCTGACACTGTTGCAGTCACAAGAAGGAGCCGTGACAGGAAGGCTTGAGTTGGGAGGAACGGTAATCTAGCGGGGCAGGAAAGGGAGAGGGAAAGATGCTGAATGGGAAGGTAAGGGAGAGAGGGAGATGCTGCACCATGAGGTGTGGGAGGGAAATGGGAAGGTACTGTGCCATATAGTGTAAGGGGGAATGAGTGACCTTAGAGGAGGGAAAGGGTTTGAGACCAAGGAAAGGAGGGCAATATTCAGCTAACATTATGCATTAGGCAGCCACTTTTCATATCAGGCTCATACTCTCTCACACACACATACGCATACACCAGTGAGTAATCCTTTTCAGTATAAAACTGATTAAATGAGTCTATCCATGGCAAAGGGTTCTTCTGTTAATTATATTCAGCTAGCTAATTACCTACAATTTGATAACCCTAGCCAGAAAGAAGTTAAAGGGGAGTCCATTATTTACAAAACTGCCAGCATCATTAATATGGAATTAATACAACTCAAGAAAATGGAATTTAGACAGCAAAACAAGCATAAATCATTTGCTTTGAATTCTGGTTTTTCAGATGTTAACATTTTTTACTACCGCTTTGTTACTGGAAAGATTCCATATTCTGGTGTATTATAAAGGGATGGAACTTACAACTGGGGCCATTTTACCGAAACATAAAGCAGGGGGGGGGGGGGTCATATTCATTCCATTAGATGCAAAGGAAGGAAAAATGAACAACCTGAGTATTGCTAAAGGTAGAACTCTGATTGGTGGGAACAGGAATTTATTTTCCACTGGAAAGAAGGGGTCAGTTTTGGCGTGTTTTATCCTGAGGAGAGATTTTATGAGACAAACCTGTTTTTTTTCTGTTATATAGGATTTTTTGGACCCCCTGTTTGTTTGCAAAAATTAGATAGTTCAAAGTCTAATAGATGCTGGCACTGTCATCTTGAAATAGGGACACTGGATCACCTGTTGTACTATTGTCCCTTAACACTCAGCTTTTGGAAGTCTATATGGGATACAATTAATAGGGTACTGGAAACTTCCATTCCAATGTCATATGACATTGTTCTATTTGGAACTATATTACAACCCAAGTCTCCAATTACTGCAAGTAAGAATAGATTACTTCTTGTTATGACAGGGGATTGCTATACAGATGATTACAAAAAAATTGGAAAACCTGGGATAGACTGAATTATATCTTTTGGTGGGAATTCGGAACTAAATGGTCATTATTAAAAATGAGATTTGGGGCCCATTTAAAAATTTTGGTTGTATATTCCAATGCACTTTCTGTATCTTAACGATAAAATGAGTAAAGAGTTTTTTTAAAGTTGTTTATGGTGGGGAACGGTTGTTTGAAGGTGGGAATAATAATAATAAAGCTGCGACTGATTGGTTTTGCCACAAGCATTGTTGTCTGTGAGTATTATTTTGTGTTGGCTCGGATGATGTGAGACAAGTGTGAATGCAAGAGTTATTATTTATGTATACTATTGTGTAATGTGTATTTTGGCAGGCTGACAATTTAAGCAGCACAGAGCTATTTTATAGTAGCCAGGACATAAATTGGCCAAAGTGCATAAAAATACGAGGATTATATATGCTCAATAAAACCAGCCACTAGTGTTGATAATGATAAAATAGCAATGAATAAAATGCTTTAGTTATTGTAACAACTAGTGTACATGTTACATATGTTCTTATCAATATCCATGTACACTACCTGTCAAAGTTCATGTTTTTATTTCACTCAAAATGTCACATCATAAGCAATGCCAGCTGAGCAGTCTACAACCATTAAAACTAGAAATAAGAAAGGAACCACAATAGTAAATAGGAAAGAACAGGAATATAAAGTCCAGAAAAGGGAATAGAGGTGTCACAATTTGTCCCCATCCCCGTCCCCATGGATAACCGCAGGAAACCATCCCATGTCATTCTTTAGTGTCTGTCTCAACCTCGGTCCATCCACGCCAGCATTCTTCAATGCAAGGCTTGAGGCTTTGTCCATTCATACTCTGACTTTTCTCTCTCTCCTTAACGAATGACACATGGATGGTTTCCCGTGGTTAACCATGGGGGACGGGGACAAATTCTGTCCACATGTCATTCTCTAAAGTTTGTTTTGTTGAAGCAACAGGCCGCAATGGCCACACACAGCCAGCCTGCAAGGAGGAATACAGGAATCAAGTGCATTCTAACACTAAGGCATCTCTAAATAGAAATGTCTTTAATCCAGATTTAAATTTGTCAAGACTATTCTGCGAACAATGAGTTTCATAGCTGTTTTCTGTTTACATTACTCATCAGTTTCCACAGGAATCTGTTTCCCCCTCCATAGCCCCATCATTTTCATCCCCCTTCCGACTCTACTCCAGCCCAGATTGAGCCTCCCTTCACCTCCCCCCACATTTCAACCCTACCTGATGTAAATCTCAACACCTAGGGCTCCTTTTACGAAGCCCCGTTAGCGGCTTTAACGTGCGCGACATTTAATCACACGCTACCCCTGCGCTAGGAGGCGGTAGCGGGTAGTGCATCCGGTGGTTTGGCGCACGCTATTATGCGCGTTAAACTGCTACTGTGGCTTCATAAAAGGAGCCCTAATTTAGGCACGGATAACTATTATTATTAAATTATTATTATTAAATTATTATTAATATTAATAAATATTAATAAATATTATTAATAAATTATTATTATTAAATTATTATTAAATAAAGCAAACTAGAAAATCTTATTGTTATTCTCAAATCCAACATGCTGCTAGTACACCAAATAAACTTTTTTGTATTTTTAGGGATCTTACAAATACTTCTAACATCGGTCATTCTATTAATAATCATTTATCTTGCTATCTTTTTTTTAGCAACAACGTAGAGAAATTTCATACTCAGCAGCAAACCATATCTATTAGCTCTACTTCTTTACAACAGGTATCTTTTTTTTTTCTATACTGTGCTATCCCTTGTTTCTTTTTTGGATATGGAGTTCCTTTCTATTTTAATTGTAATTTTGTAAACTGCTCTGTTATTGCTTAAGGAAGGATGATATATTAAATAAAATTAAACCATAAACCATATTCAGTAATACTGTGCACATCTTTAGTAAATGCCCCTCTCATGGCCATGCCCCCTTTTGAGTTGTGCACATTAAGATTTGTGTGAGAATCTTTATAGAGTAGTGCTTAGCGAAATGTGTGTAAATCTAAATGGTTGCCAATACCAAGAATTGATTTTTAACAACCAATTATTGGCACTAATTGTCTCTAGCTAATTTAGCTCTGCAGGCATCTCAGAATAGCGTGCAATTTTTCATGCAAAAATGTACGCACCATTTATAGAATCTGGAGATAGTGACAATATTTATTAATAATAATAACAGTTTATATACCTCAGGACCGTGAAGTTCTATTTGGTTTACAGTGGTTAAAAGATGTTACAAATTAATTAGAATTAACAAGGTTAGAAGCTAGTTATTAACAGCGCTAGAGATCAGGTATTGTGGAGTAGGATTGTACAGGTTAGTTGCCTAAATTTTCAAATAAAGTCCATTAAGGAACATTGTCATTCCACAGACTTTCTTTTGGTTTCCTCTGGATTTTCTTCTCTGTGGATATTTTGGGGTCATTTTTTTTGTTTTCGCTAAATACTTCAGGAACAGGTATGTTTTTAGGTGTTTCCTAAATTCCCCATAAGTAGTATGCGTGAGCAATTGTTCCAGATCTTTGCCCCATAATGCCGCTTGATGTGAGAGAAGATGTTGATGGTGTTTTTTAAATTTACATCCTTTAACTGGTGGGGAAACAAAATTCGAGTGTGAGCTTCTCTTATGTCTGTTGTTTGAGAAAGAGAAGAGGTCAGTTATATATTTAGGGGCTAAACCGAATAGTGCCGCATCCAAACTTAAACTTCACGTGTGCCTCCATCGGTAGCCAATGTAGAAGTTGGTAGGAAGGTGTTATATGATCGAACTTCTTCAACCCCAAAATTAGCTTGACTGCCGCATTTTGCACCAATTGTAATTGCTGCATATTCTTCTGGGAAATTGCCAGGTAGGCAATATTGCAATAATCTAGTTGACTCAGTATAAGGGATTGTACTAGGATTCTAAATGATGAGACATCGAAATATGCTTTAATGGACCAAAGCTTCCAGAGAGTAAAAAAACCCTTTCTAACTAAGGAGTCCACCTGGTCTTTCATGATTAGACTCTGGTGCAATGTTACACCCAATATCTTCATAGTGGGTTGAATGGGATGACTATGTTTATTGATGCACAGTGGTGTTTTAGTGTCAAGTGGGTGTGGCGAAGCAGTTTAATTTAGGCCAAGAAATAAACTGTCCTAAACTAAATCACTCCATTTTAGGTATATTGGGGACATTTTATAAAATATAGAAACATAGAATATGACGGCAGAAAAGGGCCATTGGCCCAACAAGTCTGCCAACTCTAAGAACCCTCCCCCCTAAGCACTTCATCAAAGTGAACTCACATGCTTATCCCATTTTTTCTTAAAATCAATCACGTTGCTGGCCTCAATTACCTGAAGTGGAAGAGTATTCCAACGATCAACCACCCTTTCGGTGAAGAAATACTTCCTAGTGTCACCATGAAATCTCCCACCCTTGATTTTTAACGGATGCCCTCTTGTTGCCATAGGTCCTGTAAGGAAAAAGATGTCTTCTTCCACCTCAATACAGCCAGTAACATATTTGAACATCTCTATCATGTCTCCCTTCTCTCTGCGTTCCTCGAGAGAGTATAGTGCAACTTACCTAGACGTTCTTCATATGGGAGATCCTTGAGGCCATAGACCATCCTAGTGGCCATTCGCTGAACCAACTCCATTCTCAGCACATCCTTTTGATAATGTGGCCTTCAAAACTGAACACAATATTCCAGATGAGGTCTCACCATGGACCTGTACAATGGCATTATAACTTCGGGCTTCCAGCTGACAAAACTTCTACGGATGCAACCCAGCATTTGTCTAGCCTTGGATGATGCTTTCTCTACTTGATTGGCAGTCTTCATATCTTCACTGATGATTGCTCCTAGGTCCCTTTCTACAACAGCTCTTGCTAAGGTCTCACCATTCAGGGTGTAAGTTCTGCGTGGATTTCCGCTACCAAGGTGCATAACCTTACACTTTTTGGCATTAAAACTCAGTTGCAAAGTTGCGGACCATTGTTCTAGTAAGTGTAGGTCCTGCGTCATAATGTCAGGCACGGTGCTTTTGCCCACAATGTTGCACAGTTTAGTGTCATTGGCAAATAATGCAATTTTACCTCGAAGTCCCTGAGGCAGGTCCCGTACAAAGATGTTAAATAGGATTGAACCCAAGACTGAGCCCTGCGGCACTCTACTGATCACTTCCGATGTTTCAGAGGGAGTACCATTGACCACTACCCTCTGGAGCCTGCCACTGAGCCAGTCTTTAACCCATGCAGTCAATGTTTCTCCTAGTCCCAATGAACTCATCTTGTTCAATATTCTGCAGTGTGGGACATTGTCAAAAGCCTTTCTGAAGTCCAAATACACAACATTCAGGGACTCTCCCATATCTAGCTTTTTTGTTACCCAGTCAAAGAAGCTGATCAGATTGGATTGGCAGGACCTTCCCTTTGTAAATCCATGCTGGAGGGGATCCCTCAGCCTCTCGTCGCTCAGGATCGTATCTAATTTGTGATTAATCAACGTTTCCATAAGTTTACACACTATTAATATGAGACTTACCGGTCTGTAATTTACAGTCTCTGACTTGCATCCCTTTTTGTGGAGCGAAATGACGTTAGCATCCCTTTTTGTGGAGCGAAGTGACGTTAGCTGTTTTCCAGTCCAATGGGACTCTTCCCGTGCTTAGGGAAAGATTGAAGAGCGCAGCTAATGGCTCCGCCAGGACATCTCTCAATTCCCTAAGCACTCTGGGATGCAGTTTATCCGGTCCCATGGCTTTGTTCACTTTGAGCTTTGATAGTTCTTGGTAGATGCTGACAGTAGTAAATTCAGAGTTCAGGAACGGGTCTTCTGAGCTCTCCCTTGTCTGCAGCTTTGGACCGGATCCCAGCGCCTCACAGGTAAAGACTGAGGAGAAGTATTTATTGAGTAGTTTAGCTTTATCGGAGTCTAATTCTACATAGTTGCTGTCGGGTTTCCTTAGGCGCACTATCCCGTCTGTGTTCCTTTTTCTGTCACTAACATACCTGAAAAAGGATTTATCCCCTTTTTTAATATTGTTAGCAAGATTTTCTTCCATTCAGAGTTTGGCATTTCTGACTGCTATTTTAACATTTCTGGATTTCACCAGATACGCTTCTTTAGCTTCTAGTCGTGATTGTTCGGGACAACAGCATCCAGAACAGATGCTGAACGGGCTGACTGCAAGGAGGAAGTAGAGAGACCGGTGGATCTTATGATCAGACAGCGAGGGAAACATCAGGTAAAGGGAGCTTGCTGGGAAGAGACTAAGGGGCATAGAGACACAGGGGGACTGGGTGGCACGAGGGCGAAAACTGAGGGCAATATAGGGGTGCCACAAGGCGAGGGGGATCAAACAGAGCCTCAAGGGATGATAGCCCAGGAGGAGACCGGTAGGGCTAGAAAACCCAGAGGAGAAGCTGGAGAGAGGGGTGGCGGAAATGTGGGGAAACCGAAAGCTGCGAGAGTAAAGGCTAAGGGCAAAGCAGAAGCACAGGGAACAGGAGAACTGCCCGAAATTCAAGGGGAGGCGGCCCAGGTAAATAAGGAGGTGGAGGAAAAACGACAGGACCTGCGGTGCTTATACGCCAATGCAAGAAGCCTCATGGCCAAGATGGGTGAACTAGAGGTCGTAGCCAAGGGGGAGGACCTGGATATAATTGGAATTACAGAAACATGGTGGACAGAGGAAAATCAATGGGATGTGGCGCTGCCAGGGTACAAGCTCTACAGGAGGGACAGGACCCACAAGAAGGGGGGAGGCATAGCACTATATATAAAGAACTCTATCTACTCGGTCGGGATGGATATGGCAAAGAAGGCAGAGGGGCTGGAATCGCTATGGGTCAAATTGCCGGGAAACAAGGGTACAGACATAAAACTGGGGCTGTACTATCGCCCACCTGGTACGTCGGAGGAAATCGGACACGACTTGGAAGCTGAACTGAGACAAGAATGCAGGACTGGAAGTGTAACAGTGATGGGGGACTTCAACTACCCGGGGATTGACTGGAGTACGGGTCACTCCAACTGCACTAAGGAAACAGGATTTGTAGAAGCTGTGAGGGACTGCTTCATGGAGCAACTAGTCAAGGAACCAACACGAGAGAGTGCTACTCTTGACCTCATCTTAAACGGATTAGGGGGGCCTGCAAGAGGGGTAGAAGTGGGAGGACCACTAGGCAACAGTGACCACAACGCGATCCGATTCACATTAGAAAGGGGGACACCCACAGTAAAGAGGACCGCAACAACTGCGCTCAACTTCAGGAAAGGGAACTATGTTGCTATGAGGGAAATGGTGGGGAGGAAGCTCAAAAACGTCCTTAAGATGGAGACTGTAGGAAGCGCCTGGACCCTATTCAGGGACACCCTGCAGGAAGCACAAAGAATGTACATCCCAAGTTTCAGGAAAGGTGGAAAGAACAAGCGGTCAAAGGACCCGGTTTGGATCTCAACAGAAGTAAAGAGGGCAATAAACGACAAGAAAGTGTCCTTCCGGAGATGGAAAAAAGGACCCAACGGAGGAAAATCACCAGGAGCACAGGAAATGCCAAAAGGAATGCCACCGAGAGGTTAGAAAAGCAAAAGGGAAATATGAAGAGGGGCTGGCCAAGGAGGCGAAAAACTTCAAGGCATTCTTCAGTTACGTAAAGGGGAAGCGACCAGCGAGAGAGGAGGTGGGGCCGTTGGACGATGGGGATAGGAAGGGAGTGATCAAGGAGGATAAAGAGGTAGCTGAGAGGTTGAACACGTTCTTCTCGTCGGTTTTCACGAGAGAAGACACATCTAATATACCAGACTCAGAGGAGCTCATGAGAGGGGAACAGGCTGAAAAATTAGAACACATAGAGGTAAGTAAGGAGGATGTCCTCAAGCAGATAGACAGGTTAAAATGCGGCAAATCGCCGGGCCCGGATGGGATCCACCCAAGGGTTCTGAAAGAACTAAGACAAGAAATAGCGGGCACAATCCAGCATGTTTGCAACCTATGCTTGAAAACTGGAGAGGTACCAGAGGACTGGAAATTGGCAAATGTCACACCTATCTTCAAGAAGGGATCGAGGGGTGACCCCGGAAACTACAGGCCGGTGAGCCTGACTTCAATTATAGGGAAGATGGTGGAAGCTATGATCAAGGATGGTATTTGCGAGCATATCGAGAGATATGGCCTACTGAGAACAAGCCAGCATGGATTCTGTAAGGGAAGGTCATGCTTAACGAACCTTCTGCACTTCTTTGAGGGAATAAGCAGTCGGGTGGACAATGGGGAACCTATAGACATCATTTACCTTGATTTTCAAAAGGCTTTCGACAAGGTCCCACATGAAAGGCTGCTCAGGAAACTGTGGAACCACGGGGTGGGAGGGGATGTGCACAGATGGATCGAGCACTGGTTGTCGGGTAGACTGCAGAGGGTCGGAGTAAAGGGACAATACTCTGACTGGCGGGGAGTCACGAGCGGTGTGCCACAGGGATCGGTGCTGGGGCCGTTACTCTTCAACATATTTATCAATGACCTGGAAAAAGAGGCAAAGTGCGAGGTTATAAAATTTGCAGACGATACCAAACTGTGCGGCAGAGTTAGGTCTAGGGAGGAGTGTGAGGACCTGCAAAGGGACCTGGACAAGCTGGAAGACTGGGCAAACAAATGGCAAATGCGCTTTAACGTGGAAAAATGCAAGGTCATGCATATAGGTAAAAAGAACCCGCTGTTCAAATACAAATTGGGGGGGGCATTATTGGGAGACAGCAGTCTTGAGAGAGACTTGGGTGTGCTGGTAGATGCATCACTGAAGCCATCTGCACAGTGCGCAGCAGCCTCGAAAAAAGCCAACAGAATGCTGGGCATCATAAAGAGGGGCATAACAACCAGGACGCGGGAAGTCATCATGCCATTGTATAGAGCTATGGTGCGTCCACATCTGAAATACTGCGTTCAATATTGGTCGCCGTACCTCAAGAAGGACATGGCGGTGCTTGAGAGAGTCCAAAGGAGAGCAACGAAACTGGTAAGAGGGCTGGAACACTGCCCATATGCCGAGAGGTTGGATAGGCTGGGGCTCTTCTCTCTGGAAAAAAGGAGGCTCAGGGGAGATATGATAGAGACCTTCAAGATCATGAGGGGCATAGAGAGGGTGGATAGGGACAGATTCTTCAGGCTGAAGGGGTCAACAGGCACGAGGGGGCACTCGGAGAAACTGAAGGGAGATAGGTTCAGAACAAATGCAAGGAAGTTTTTCTTCACCCAAAGGGTCGTGGACACTTGGAATGCGCTACCGGAGGAAGTGATCAGGCAGAGTACGGTACAGGGATTCAAACAAGGATTGGACGGATTCCTGAGGGATAGGGGGATCGTGGGATACTGAGAGAGGTGCTGGGATGTAACACAGGTATAGAAAGCAAACCAAGTAATAAGTATAGAAATCCGACCAGGTCGTGCATGTGCAAGACCGGAGGGTTAGGACTTCGATGGGAAGATAAAACTCAATGGGAAACCAAGGTGGCAAGGGGGCCCCTTCTGGTGTCTCAGACAGGCCGTGACCTGTTCGGGCCGCCGCGGGAGCGGACTGCTGGGCAGGATGGACCTGAGGTCTGACCCAGCGGAGGCACTGCTTATGTTCTTATGTTCTTATGTTTGTAGGCTACAAATGCTCTCTTCTTCTGTTTTACGAGTTTCGAGATCTCCGCAGAGAACCATTGGGGTTTATTATTTCTCCGTCGTTTGCTCACTGTCTTAATATAGAAGTTGGTTGCTTCCTGTAGGATAGATTTCAAAGCTGACCACAGTACCTCCACACTATCTGTTGTGTCCTGTTTTTGCAGTGCCTCATAGACAAAATCTCCCATGCTCTTGAAGTTAGTGCTCTTAAAGTTAAGGACCTTTGTGGATGTGTTTGACTTATTGAAACCCTTCCTGAGGTGAAACCACACCATGTTATGGTCACTGGATGCCAATGCATCACCCACCGAAACCTCTGTGACGCTGTCTCCGTTGGTGAGCACCAGGTCCAGTATCGCCTGATCCCTAGTAGGCTCCAATACCATCTGTTTGAGTCGTGCTCCCCTTATGGAGGTTAGTAGCCTTCTGCTGCCACTGGTCTTAGCGGAAAGTTTGTTCCAGTCTACATCAGGCATATTGAAGTCTCCCAACAGTACAGTGTCTCCATGCAGAGTGATGGTCTCGATGTCTTCGATCAATTTTTTTGTCTATGTCATCCTGTTGTCATGGAGGTCTGTATACCACACCAAGATACAGGCATTTGTCATTTCCCCTGGCCAGGATCACCCAGAGGGATTCCCCGGTATATTTGATCTCTTTGAGTTTGGTAACTTTGATGTCCTCTTTGATGTATAGTGCTACCCCTCCTCCAGTTTTGCCTTCTCAGTCTCGACAGAGCAAGTTATTTCCTGGTATAGCCATAACCAACCCATGGGAATCCGTGAACCAGGTTTCAGATATTGCTACTATATCTAGGTCAGCATTCCTCATTTCCGTTTCTAATTCCAGAATTTTATTGCCTAAACTGTGGGCATTGACTTACATAGCCCTCCATACACTGAGTTTGCCCGGTCTCCATGGGGATTTTCCCATTTGAGTTAGTTTGCCCTCTGCAGTTTTGTCTGCAATGTGAGTATTTGCCTCCAGTTCAGAAATGGGGTGGCTACTCACCTCACCAGAAAGGTTACTTACCATACCGTGATGAGAGTGGGTACCCTCCTCCAACTCACCTAGTTTAAAGTCCTTTAGAGCAGGTGAGCCAGTCATCATCGTCCAAAATATGTGCTTATAGGGAAAGAGAAAGAAGGTACTAGGCCTCAAGGCAAAGCAAAAAAAACAAAACAAAGAGAGGCACTGGAGATGTCACATCCAACCTGTGGTCATTGAGCCTTTATTTGCAGTTTGTATCAACGTTTCATAACAAGTCTCAAAACAAATAAATTTTAAAAAACAAACAAAACAACAAAGTCTCAACTAGGATTCGAGTTTCGGATACCATTTGCACACCTATGTACACACATACACACATGTATGCCAAAATTCTATCTATAAATGTACATCTACTGTATTTTACATGTGTATTTATAAATGTACAAGTGTATTTTATAAATGTACATCTACTGTATTTTACATGTGGGCATACACTTGGGCAGAACCCTCATACACATAATTTATTGAATATTATCTCTGGCATTTAGGCAGGAGCTCTTATAACAGCTCTGTGGTTGGTATAAGGGCTCATGCTTAATTGGATACGTAGATATATACCCAATTACACTACTATTCATAAGAATGTAAGAGATGCCATATTGGGTCAGGCCAAAGGTCCATCTTGCCCCATATCTTGTTTCTAACAGCGGGTAATCTAGGTCATAAGCACCTGGCAGTGTCCCAAAAAGTATCAAATTACTTGCTTACTCCTGCCCTTTCCCTCCTCCCCAAGATAAGCAGTGGTATTCCCCAAGCCTTCCTTAATAATGGACTTTACTTCCAGGAATTTGTCTGCACTCTTTAGTTTCTCTTTTAACCAGTTCCCAATGCACAGAAGAACATTGCCTCCATTATTATGGCTTTTTAAATTCCTCGGGAGTCTCTCCTTTTGTCGTTTTCTCTTTCACTTCCCCCAATTGTTGTACTCATTGTAAACTGATTAGATATTTTATATAAATTTGTCTTATATACAATTTAGCCTTCAATCCATAACCCTACGCCATTCTACCCACTGCTCACCACCCAAGCTAGCAGATCAACCACCCCCCCTAACTGCTTGTCTGTTGTGTCTGTTTAGTTTGTAAGTGTCAGCCTAGAGGCCTCTGGGAGATTATATCAATCTGACCCTGGCATGGGAAGGCAGATAGACCCTTAGTGCAGGGAAACTGTTTTAAGTAGCCCTGATTGATATATTTTAAGTTTCAAGTAGCCCTGATTGAATCATGGCTAGCTAAAAGGTGTTAATGTCTGATTAAGAGGGTGCTTAGGACAATGGTGCACAGATCAAGCCAGAGACTTAATCCCATCACCATGCTTGCAGGTTTCTCACCCTCCTTTGTCAATTAAATTGACCATTGTCTCAAACAGTTTGCAAGTTCTAAACAGAAAGATACTGGGAGATACAATATTTTCTCTATTCAGAATAAGATTCCAAGGTATAAAAGCCTGCTCTCTGCTCTATCAAGTTATCTCTCTCTCTTTTTCTATGGAGCTATCAGGAGAGGGGTCTTGGCCCTCTCTCTCTCTTTCTATCTAGCTATCTCTTGGCTCTTGGCTAGGCACTCTGGCTCCCCCTCTCTCTGTCTATCCTTCCCTTTATCTATGGAACACGAAGCTTCCTAGAACTGCAAGCTTCTATGTCCCTCTTTGCCTCTGACCTCTGTAAGGCAGTGAAACTGCTTGCTCTCTGCTTAAGTGTAATGCTCTCTGCTTAATTGTAATGCTTGTAAATATTACTTTTCTGTAAGACTATTTCTATAATATATTCTTTATATAATCACCCCTGGCTGTGCTTCTTATTTGATTCTATCCCTAATGAAACTTCTGTGAAGGAACTGAACCTGGGACCTGGCGTCTGTCAGTGCGCATTTCACTTAACCCCTACCACCTAATATTGTGGGGGCCACTTTCAAACTGACAGTAAGCTCTTTTGAGCAGGAACTGTTTCCTTTGTGACTCTGTACAGTGCTGCGTGCATCTGGTAGCGCTCTATAAATAATTAATAGTAGTAGTAGTAGTAAAGGTGAATTATGAGCTATGAACTTTATAAAATCTGTGCCAAGCAGGCGCCCTGTTATTGAATTATTCCTCAAATGGAGTAGAAGTAGATCATTCTTTCCATGTGCCTGTTTAGACTCATTTACAGTACATGGCCGCTCAGTTTATAAAAAGCTCTATTGTGTGTGTAAAACAGCATTGGATGCAGAGAAAACTTTTAAAAGATATTCTAAGTTCCAATTTGCTTTCCCTTTAAGTCAGGTTGGAAGAAACATATTTGAACCATCACATATTGGTAAAAGATTGTTTTTTTTAAGGGGTCCTTTTTAAAATATGATTTAATATGTGATATGCAGTCACAAATTGTAAATACTGGAAATCATTTTATATACTGTACATTTGAACTATACTTCGGGTTTTTTTGTTGTTGTTGTATTCCCTTTGATATAGCCGAATAAGAATAAGGAAAACACCTATAGGTAAATATAATGCTGTAGTCCCCAGCCCCTCCCCCCCCACACACACACAGTTTTCCATTTTATTTGTTCAAGATAAAGGGTAGTAGACACACTCTGGGAGTTGTTTAATCTATTAATGTGACTAAATGATGAGAGGATTTTGGTTTGCGTAGTATCACCTCAGCTTTTTCTCTCTATCACTCACTGATTTGCAAACAACTGTCAGATATGTTTACCTAGTATGTGTGTTCAGTGCTATTTTAGGATAAAGATGACTGCCTGTTGGTGGTGGGGGGGGGGAGGGGGCTCAGAGAAGCCCACTAAATCTGTTGCTTTTAATCTATGTGGAAACTGTGCAGAGCATCCTCGCTAATTAGTTGCAGTAGCAACACCATATCTATTACCAAGGAGGCCAGTTATTTTCCAAACTCAGTAGAGACAAGTGTCGTAACCTCAGCATGCCATTTTCTTCATCCGGCATGCCTGTTCCATCTCACTCTGCTCCATAACCCTTAAAACACATCACACAGTTCTTTATGCACGCAGGATTCTTGACATATTGGATGAAAAACTTCCATAGCAGCTTTACACGGCCATAGTATGCATAAAATGCAGAATCATTCTGTACATAACATATTTCTTTTTTGTTTTAATTGCAATCTTTATTGAAATTTTTCAACATTGTACAAAAAACAAATGAGCATAATACAGTATCATGTAGAAACTTCAGGTAACAGCACCACTAATATAAGATCGCTACCTATCGGTGAGAGAAGACAACAAATAAGAAGAATTGGAGCAACCACATCTAATGCCAATCTTTGATAGGGTCAAGCATAGATATTCACCAAGACTTATATTGTTGATACCAAGATTCAAAAGAATGCCACCACTTTTGGAAGGCAGCCAAACGATTCCAATGCATGGCTGTCAATTTACTTAAATAATAAGCTTGCCATATACTATGAATAAGCTGAGCTAAAGAAGGTACATTTGATGAAGTCCACATATTCACTAGGTCCTTACGAGCAATTACTATACAAGCACAAAATACCTTAAAATGGTGATCATCAAGACCTGGAGGTTGCCACTGTAAAAGGAAAAGTTCAACATCAAACGATACAGAAATTTGAAGTATATCTGAAAACAATTGAGCACAATAAGACCAAACAGTTTGGACCCAGTGACAATGCCACCACATATGAATATGCGTCCCTTGAACTCCACATCATCTCTAACAAGTATCAGAAATAGCAGTATTATACTTAGAAATACGTGAAGGATATAAATACCCTCTATAGAGCACCTTGAGCCACTATTCAATCAAATTAACAGAAATAAATATTTATGCATGTTAGCATGCATTTTGTCCCAGTATTGATCAAGCACACAAATTCTGTTCCCACTTCAATTTATAAAGATATTTTCCTTTTACCTCACCCTCCCCCCCCCCCCTCGAAGCATAGTATAGTACTTTGTAATGAGCTTTCTTTGACCAGAACCTCCCAATAACAACTCTTCCGAAAGAGTGAGTGGTAGCTGTAGCCAATCCTTAAGAGGATGGAAAAATAATAAATGTCTTACTTGCAAATAACATAGAAGTCAAAAGGAGAGTTGATGAAAAGATTTCAAAATTCCCTCCTCATAGTGGTCTCCCACAGATATAATACCCTTAAGTACCTGGGTGCTAAGAAGAGATGTATCCCAAGAAGGGGCAAAGGCATAGAGAGATATCAATGGTAATGCTAAAGACAATCTTTTCTTATTGAACAAAATAGTACAAGCCCTCACCACTATAGAATTAAAAAAGAGAAAATAGGGTGAAGCCTCCCTCAAGGTAGGTTTAAAATGTGTAGGTGCCCATAATAAGTTGGATCAGTGAATGATGAAAAAGAATCCCTTTGTATTTGAACCCATACTTTAGGAGTAGGACTATACCAATCTGAAGTATGTTTCAAATATTAGGCACCCCCAAGCCCCCCTATCCCTTTTGCACAATAAAACAAGTCTAGATACCCAGGGGTTCATCCCCTCCAAATATATGTAAACATCTTTTTTTCTGTAAAGCCCAGATAGAATCTCAAAAACAGCATCTGACAAAGATATAAAAATATAGGCAAGAGCATCATTTTACAGATCGCAATTCTATCAAACCCAGTATGACTCAACCTATGCCATCTAGCCAGTGCTAAAGACAGTTCCTGAAAGAGCTTACTATAGTTCAAGTGATAGAGTCTGGATAAATCTGATGGTATCTTTACCCCCAAATACTGTATCTGGAAAGTAACCCAACTAAAGGGAAGATGGCTCTTAAACATTAAAATTGTAGAGGTATCCAAGGTTACATTTAAACACTCTAACTTGGCGGCATTCATTTTAAAGCCAGACAGAGATCTATACATTGTCATATCTGCAGGATACAAGGGAGGGATGAGGAAGATCACCAATAGTCAGCAGAATATCATCAGTGAATAAAGTAATTTTAAATTCCTCCCTGTCATATAAATACCCCGGATATCCTAATGTCTTCTAATAGTTGCCGCAAGGGGCTCTACAACAAGGGCAAACCTCAGAGGGGAAAGAGGGCAACCCTTCCTCTTCCCCCTATGAAGGCTAAATGCATCAGAATAGCCACCATTAACCTTGATTCATGCTATGGGAGAAGAATAAAGGGCAGCAATTCACATACGAAAATTAGGGCCCAACCTATAGTATTCTAGAGTCTGAAATAAAAATCCCCATTCAACCCTGTCAAATACTTTTTCAGCATCGATAGCTAACAGTACCAATAGGGACCTTATTGTGTTTTGCTCACTACATCAGATCTATGGCACACTTAGCATTATCCCCAGTTGTCCTCCCAGGCATAAACCCCACTTAATCATCTCCAATAAGCTCCCCTAAAGCCTTAGTAAGTCTATTGGCCAATATTGTGGCCAAAATCTTAACATCTAGATTTAAAAGAGATATTGGTTTATATGATTCATAAAGAGTCAGGTCCTTCCCAGGCTTGGGGAAGATCATGACTCCCAGCTCGAGCATAGAGGGGGGAAGTTTACCATCTTCCAGAATCCCATTAAAAACATTTTGCAAAATCAAAGCTAGCAGACTAGCAAACTGCTTGTAAAATTTGGCTGTGAAACCATCCAAAATGGGAGCTTTGCTCGATTTCAGGGATAAAATGGCTTCCTGTATTTCTTGTAAGGAAATAAAACTATTCAATGCCATACTTTGGTCCACTGCCAATCTATGGAGTCCAGCCTGATCTAAATAAGCTAGGACCCATGGAGAATAATGCTGGACCTTAGGGGATTAAGGGTTTGGTAGTAGGATCTAAAACAATCCCATATCTCATGAGCCTCCATCAAGCACCTACCAGAGGCATCTTTAAGATGAGTAACAAAAGACTGTAAATGTTGTGGGGGTTTTCCTATTGCTCTATGTGTGTCGGGAGCAGCACAGAGCATTCAGCATGCTAGTCTGCTAAAAATCGCTATTGCGGTTTTGTTAAAGGGGGGAAAAGACATGACTGAGGATATGTTTGAAATGAATGCATAACCCTAAAAGCCATAGTCAGTAGGGATGTTTGTATGAAACAAAATTGTCTATATCATATGAGTGTGTGTGTGTGTGTGTGTGTGTGTGTGTGTATGGGGGTGGGGTGGGGGGTTAAACAAAAATATAGGAGAAAACCTAAATTTTGGGCTTTCCTCATGTTACCAATAGTGCACACTATGTCTCAGCACATGTTTTTGGAAAATAGCATGCACTGTTGGCAACATTTAAACACAAAACACTATTTTTTTTTTTAAACAAAACAAAATATATGTGAAACTCCCAAAACAATACATGAAACAAAATGAAATTATTTTCTTTTTCTTTGCCTTAACACCCCTATAACTGGTCCAGGCGCCCCATTGCCTGTTTGTTGCAGTCTGACTTGTTCTGGTGAGATTTTACTGTTGGTTTTGCTCCTGCTGTGAAGAACTTCTAGAGAAGCTGGGGCTCTTTTCCCTGGAAAAGCGAAGACGTAGAGGGGACATGATAGAGACTTATAAGATTATGAAAGACATAGAGAAGGTGGAGAGGGACAGATTCTTCAGACTAGCGGGGACAACAAAAACAAGAGTGCATTCAGAAAAATTGAAAGGAGACAGATTCAGAATGAATGCTAGGAAGTTCTTCTTTACTCAGAGGGTGGTAGACATCTGGAATGCGCTTCCAGAAGGGGTGATAGGACAGAGTACGATATTGGGCTTCAAAAAGGAATTGGATGATTTCCTGAAGGAGAAGGGGATTGAAGGGTATAGATAGAGGGTTACTATACAGGATAATAAATGATTAGGGGATAAGAGGTTTAGGTAAAGGATCACTTACAGGTCTTGGACCTGGGGGGCTGCTGCGGGAGCGGACTGCTGGGCATGATGGATCCCTGGTCTGACCAGCAGAGGCAATGCTTATGTTCTTATGTTCTCTTTCCCAATTCTACCACTTTCTACTTATCTGAGGTCATTGCCAACCATTTTTGTAAGGCTTTGTTGCCAAAGTGGTAGCATTCACTTCTCTCTACTCTGTGTCTATATCTTTTGGGACTTCTTCATCCTGCCCCTAGGATTGGTTCCTTTTTTCTATTTTGGATCCTCTTCTACCCCTCTATTCCTAGGGTTACCAGATGATTGGATTTCCATGAATATGTCCTCCTTTACGAGGACATGTCCGGGGGTCCGGACAGCTTTTTAAACCCAGCACCGTGTCCAGGATTTGAAAAGATTCCTGTCAAAATCGCGTTGGGATGAGGCAATGCGTCGGGAGGGGGAAATGCAGTGATGTCTGGGGGCGGTCTGGGTGGCGGAATGGGGCATGATGCAGGCAGAACTGGGTGGGCCTGTGGGCATGGCCATGGGTCTGGATTATCCTTCGGAAAAATCTGGTAACCCTATCTATTCCCCTTCCTAAGATCTTGACGGCAGCCCATGTTATGTGACCCATGCTTCCTATGGTGACTGAGCCTTCTTAATCTGAGCATGATAACCTTGATTCTATAAACGGCACTTAACTTGTGGGTGCCATTAGGCATGATTTTTCAATCATCCACTAGGTGCCATTTTTAGAATTGCACCTAGAGGTTGTGACAAATCTAGCTCTCCTCCTAGCTTAGTCACAAGATGGTCTAGGAAGAACAGTAAACTCCTATGCAGGAGAGCTGACCAGGTTGGCTCTGCTGAGTATGACAGCTCTGACCTCCCTTGCACCGATATTGATGAGCCAGACAGTTCAGGGAGAGTTCAGGCCAGCTGTAGGGCACTCTGCCAAACCTGCTGTTAGCGCACATAAGACCTCAGGAGCCAGGAAATTACATCTCCCAGAAAGGCAGAGAACCAGCTGGAAGCTGTCACATGACCAGTAACAGCTGCAGAGGGAGCTTTCTCCCTTCCCACTCCAGAGCAGGGAGGGGTGGCTTGGAGCCAGTTAAAACGAGTCATCTGAAAACTAGAGAGGAGGAGGAGCAGAGAGGCTGGGAACAGGAGCCTCAGAGGCAGCAAGAATTTTCTCCCAAGCTGAATGCTGACAAGGGGGGAAAGGACTGTGAGATGGTGGACATTTCAGAGGTGCCTGATCCCACCATTGAGAGGCAACTGGAAAACTGGGAGCCTATGGATATTTTTGTGCCAATTATTCCTGGTGGGAGATTGGAGGAACTGGACACAAGCTAAACAAGGTTGGAAGTGCTTTGACTAGTTGTAATGCTGACCTGTGTTCTGAAAGTTTTTGGACTATGTTTGCTGTCTGATTCAGAGTTACTTGAATGTCCCAGAGCTAGACTCTGAAGAAGGCTGTCATATAGTTTGTACCCTTAAACTGCCTAAACTCTGCTGCATTTTTGTTTTCCTCCCTCCTACACAGCAGGAGGCTAATGCAGTGATAAGTTTTTGCTGGGAACTCAGTCATGGAGTGCCTCTGTTTGTGTGAGTTCCCTAGCTGCAGGCAGCCTGTGGAAGGCTTCCAAGTTGGTCAGTTTACTTTTGGGTTTGTTTTGTTTTGTGAAGTTTCAATTACAATGGTACCTTGGATTACGAGCATAATCCGTTCCAGGAGCATGCTCGTAATCCAAAATGCTCGTTTATCAAAGCGAGTTTCCCCATAGGAAATAATGGAAACTTGCTTTGATAGGTTCCCACCCTCCCCCCCGAGGCCAGCAGCGCTGCTCCCCCCCCCCCACAAGAATCGGCATTGCTCCCCCTGAAGCCCCCCCCCCCGTGAACCGGCACCCCCCCGCAGCCATCGGGCACCCCCCCCCCCGCCGCGACCTGAGGTCCCCCCAACCCACCTGAACCCTCTTCTTACTTTGATGTAGCCTCCGCACCAGCACCAGCATGTCCTGTGCTGTGCCGGTGCCCGAAAATCTGCCTCCGTTGCTGGGCCTTGAGCATGTGCGCATGCTCAAGGCCTGAGAGTTCACATTGGACGTGAGAGTTTACGTTCAACGTGAATTCTCAGGCCTTGAGCATGCGCACATGCTCAAGGCCCAGCACCGGAGGCAGATCTTCGGGCACCGGCACAGCACAGCACAGGACATGCTGGTGCCGGTGTGGAGGCTACATCAAAGTAAGAAGAGGGTTCGGGTGGGTTGGGGGGACCTCAGGTTGCGGCGGGGGGGGTGCCCGATGGCGGCGGGGGGGTGCCGGATTGCGGGGGGGAGGGTGCCGGTTCGCAGGGGAGGCGCTCGCAAATCGAGGCGCGCTCGGTTTACGAGGCACCAAGTTTGCAAATGTTTTGCTCGTCTTGCAAAACACTCGCAAACCGGTGCACTCGTAAACCGAGGTACCATTGTATTTCTTTATGCAGAAAATATCGTGAGTGCTTCTCTCTGCTGCTACTTCATAGGCAGAGAGTCTTGCTAACATTAGTTATACAATTTAAGGTTGGTGAAGAGGACTGAGTTGCAAAGACCAAAGTCCAGCCAAAAGACATATGTGTTTGTTTTCCCATTTTTGTTAAAATAAGAAGCAGACTAACATTTGTTAGCCAGGGCAGCCAGGTTGGCTCAACATTTATGTTTTTGTCCCTGACCAAATGTGTTAACATTATTGCATCTTACTGATAACATCCAATCCGCCTGACTCAGGCTCTGGAATAAAAGTATATTTGGATTTTTGACATTGCTGGGTATGTGTGATTTTCATTACCTATTTTCACTGAGATTATATACCTGATATTTTCACCCTAGGCTGGTGCCTAAGTTGCTTGCAGGATTCCTTGGTTGGAAGGAACGCGCTGGGATCAGAATTAGTCGCAGTTAACCAAGCTCGCTGTGCTTATCAGGAGCTCGGGTTGCGACAAGGTACCTAAGCACTCTTAGGTGTTGTAGACGTTGAATACTTAGGCACACTGCCTTTTAGGTGAGGGTTTTCTTGGCCTAAATGTGTGAACCTAAGGTAGGACTCTACTGGCACCTGTCAATTCATAACTCAAATCTACCCCTAACCACACCTACTTGCTGATATGTGCCTACCAACTAATTATTTTTTAATCATTTTATAGTTGTTTTTAATGGCACTTTCAGTTATCAGTGCCAATTAAGAAAATTGTATGGCACCTATATTGGCTACAAGCAAAAAACAAAAGGAATTGACCCCGAAATATCCACAAAGAAAATCCAGAGAAAACCAAAAAAACTCTGTGGAGTGACGACGTTCCTAAATGGACTTTATTTGAAAGTGTCAAAGTTCCAAAGGTATACTGAAATCATCCACATAAGAGCCTTAAAGGACCTAGTCCGCTAGGGATACAGGACCCAACACGGTCCGCGTTTCGACAAAAAGTCTTCTTCAGGGATCCCTGGGAGTCCTATAAATGTGAGTGATTTATTTTTATGTGGATGGAATTATTTTATGTGGATGATTTCAGTGTACCTTTGGAACTTTGACACTTTCAAATAAAGTCCATCTAGGAACATCGTCACTCCACAGAGTTTTTTTTTTTGTTTTTTTTTAACCTATATTGGCTACAACAACACAAAAATCAAAATATATGTGGTTCACACATTCACTGAAAAGGGTAATACACAAAAATCACTGAGTGACTATGGAAATGAGACTGGAAAAACTTTTTGAGTCTCATTTCTATACCCACTCAGTGTTTTTTGTGTATTACCTATATTGGCTAGGCACATCGATCTAGGTGCTTAATTTTAAGCATCTTTTATATAGTAGAATTGGATTCAATTTGCCCTGTTGCTAGTGTGATTGGCCCATATGCTTCTCCCCTCTTAAGAGAGCAACCACATTATTCCATATATACAGAGGCTTGTTTATTTAGTGGATTAAAATGGCCTCAACAGTATGATTTTACCACACATGATATGCAATATAATTTTTTTTAATGCTTTCACCCATATTGTAAAGAAAGAAAACATTACACTGGACAACAAAGTTTTGAGTGTATCTTACAGAGTTTGGACTGCTGATCACGAAAGTCACATTTAAAATTATGTATCACATACCGTTTTTACAAAAAAGTACATTATTACAATTTCTCGTTATATTTTCAGGCTAATGCAATTAATTATTTGCCTAATTCTTAATATAGGCCTATTGCTCACATTATAACTTGCTGGATATAGTGTGGGCATGTCAGGTGTACAAAGTACAGCTGGAACAGCTGTGGTGATCTTATGGCCATTCCATAAGTATTTGGTTCCAGGACAGAAAAATGTGGTACATGAACCAGTTGTTGACCTGACAAAGATATGTTTGCCTCCTTTTCACATTAAGGGCTCCTTTTACAAAGCCGCGTTAGTGGCTTTATCGCACACAACTTTTTATCATGTGCTAACCCCCGCACTAGCTGAAAAACTACCGCCTGCTCAAGAGGAGGCGGTAGCGGCTAGTGCTAGTTTAACGTGCGCTATTACGCGTGTTAAACCGTTAACGCAGCTTCGTAAAAGAAGCCCTATATTTGGACTGATGAAAAATTTTGTAAAAGCAATGAACAAGGAAGGCAAAGGTTTTCTTTATCTACGACAGATGTTTCCAAGAATAACTGACACCAAGATTAAGGAAGGCATTTTTGTCGGTCCACAGATCAGACACATCATCAATAATGAGAGATTTGAAGATCTGTTAGTCGGGCCAGAAAAAATTACCTGGAAAGCATTCAAGGATGTTGTTGAGAATTTTCTTTGCAGTTACAGAGCACCAAACTATATTTAACTGGTTGACAAACTTCTTAGAGCATACATAACCATGAAGTGCAATATGTCATTGTGGGAAAAAGATATCAGGGCAACTGGAATCCATCGATGCTGACTGACTATTGTTGGACACTACAACGAGATGCACTAACAAGATTGTTTTAACATGATGGCGGCCAGTTAGTTCATCTGCTGTGCTGTTTCCCTCACCCCACTTTTTTATTTTTGTTTTTTTCTTTTGCTTTGCTTATATTTTATTTCGTTTTTCTTTGATCTTCTGTTTCTTTGGTCTATTTTGACTTTGTTACCTTGGTTCGGGGCCTCCACTCTTATTTTTACATTGCTACATTTAAACCACTAATCTCACCGGTTTGACCGTTGGCTCCGGTCCAGCGGTCGAAGAGCTTCCTATCTGCTGTTCAGCTGGTTCTTTGCACCACCGGCAGGACTGCGCTGTGCCGGACAGCTGCGCCATAAATAAAGAGGTTGGCGATGAGGAGCCAAGAGGAGAGAACAGCGCTTGGTGTCGTGGGGAGGTGGCTTGATGAGACAACCAGTGTGATAGCAGAGATTGGCCTGCGCCGAGGTGGAGAACTTGATCTGGCCAGCCAAGATGATAAAGTCGCTTCACATCGGAGGACGTGGCCGGTAGAAATTGCGCTGGTGGAGAGATCAAGGCTGCTCCCATTCCGTTGGGACCCTCCAGCCTCTTCTACCCAAGCTTGGGCTCAAGCACAAGGTCCACATACCTCCTTGGAGAAGGGGACCTTGGGAGATGCCTGAGAGAAACACTGAGAGGAATCTGAGTGGGAATGTGCTTGAGGAGGGGGGATGGACTCAGGGGAGGAGCAGTAATGCTGGCCATGGAAGAAGGAGGCACAGCAAGCTCTGCAGACACTGAAATTGGCTGACTGAGAAAAACAGCAGGGAGAGCTTTCACTGTGGAGATTCAAATGCGAGTTTTCAAAATGGCTGCAGGTGCCAGCGACTAAGCTACAAGACAGTGTAGGAACCCAGTGGCACCACCATCACCAACGCCTAATCCTAAACTGTGCCTTGCACAGGACTGAGCTCAATTGGAACTTTATCTCAATTTAGTTTAATTTTTTTCTTTTTTTTTAATTTTTAATTTGCTTAAATTTATATTTTTAAAGTAATTTTTGTTTTTGGTTTTCATACTTGTTAAGATATGTATATGGTTCGACTCTGAACTGCTACAACTCAAAAGACAATGTAGACGACTAGAGAGAAAATGGAGAAAATCAAACTCGGATCATACAAAATCTGCCTGGAAAAAAATCAACAAACAATACAAATCACAATTAAAAGACAAGAGAAAAGCACACTACACCAACCTAATAGGCACTGAAACTCAAGACACCAAAAAACTATTCCAAATTCTAAAAACCCTAACCGACACCAAACCCTACCTGACCACTAACAATACTACCCCCCCCTCAGTCACTCTGTTAGCAGAACACTTCCAAAATAAAATTACCAATGCAAGAGCTACCCTCAATGACACCTCTACCCATCCTAACAAATTCACAATTCTCCCCATAGATAGAGATTCTACTGCAGCAGATAGAATATGGTCTCAATTCCCCAACATACAATGGCCCGAATTCAACAAATACTACAAAAAATACAGCCATGCATCCTGTGATCTCAACAACTGTCCACCATATCTCCTAAAAACATCCAGCACAAAATTTCACGCTCTTCTTCTAAACTGGATAAAAATCTCGCTAATAAACGGCCACTACCCTACCAACCTCAGCGAAATCATCATCACCCCGATCCTCAAAGACCCCAAAGGACCGATAGACCAAACAGCCAACTACAGACCCATTGCCTCTATTCCACTCTACGTCAAAATAATAGAAGGACTAGTTGCCAAATTCCTCTCCAATTACCTATAAAACCATAACATACTCCATCCCACACAATCCGGCTTCAGAAACAACTTCAGCACAGAAACACTACTAGGATCTCTCTTGGACACAGCCAGAGAACATCTAAATGAGGCTCATATAACTAGACCTTACCACTGCATTCGACTTGGTGGACCTTAACATTCTACTACAAATCCTGGATACAATAGGTATCACAGATAAAGTATACACATGGTTTGAAGGATTCCTTAAATCAAGAACCTATAGAGTAAAATCAGACAAACAAAAATCTGAACCTTAGTCAAACCCCTGCGGAGTTCCCCAAGGATCCCCTCTATTCCCTATCTCTATAAAGCCTCCCTCAGCTCTCACCTGGACAAACAAGGCATAACCTCCTACAGCTATACTGATGACATTACCATTCTCATACCCTTCGATCAACCTGAACTCTCCATGACAAACACAATATACCAAACACTAAAATCAATAGCAACCTGGATGAAAGATCACAAACTGAAATTGAACCCAGATAAAACAAAATTCATCCTCCTAGAAAACAACAAAATACCAACCATAACCAACATTGAAATCAACGCAATCTACCCCATACAAACCACCCTAAAACTGCTAGGAATAACTATCGACAGATGCTGCACCATGCAACCGCAAATCAATAAAACAATACAAAAGTCATTCTTAGTCATGAGAAACTTAAGACAAGTTCGGAAATTCTTCGAGAAAACTCAATTCCAGCTCATAGTTCAGTCCTTAATACTAGGCCTACTTGACTACTGTAATATCCTCTACCTTCCATGCCCTACAACCATAACAAAACAACTACAAACTATCCAAAACACAGCACTAAGACTCATCTACTCATTAAAGAAACATGATCACATTACAGAAGCATATCTCCAATCGCACTGGCTTCCGATCCCAGCAAGAATACAATTTAAATTCTACTGCCTACTATTTAAGACTTTATACGGAGACAGTCCAAACTACCTGAATAACCGCCTCATCCACAACACCACAACCAGACATAGGAAAACTCACATGCCATTCTCATACCCCCCAATTAAGGAGGTCAAATGGAAAAAACTATATGATGGCCTTCTGGCCACTCAAGCAGCCAAACTAGACAACCAAATCGCCAATCTACTGACGGCATCCCTCGACTACAAGACTTTTAGAAAAGAAATAAAGACCATACTCTTCAAGAAAACTCTGAAAAAAGAAATAATATTGCAAGTCTCACTAAAACCAACTACCCCAAACAAATAACCTTACCCATTTCTCACTCTTTTTGAAAATTACCAATTTTTTTTTTTTTGTAAGTTCTTGTTGTAAAACATCTTGGATAATTCTTTTGTAATCTGCCTTGAACTGCAAGGTAATGGCAGAATAGAAATCCCTAATGTAATGTAATCTTGTATCTTTCTCTATCTCTTCCTTTCCTATCTAAATATGTTCAATGAAGTTCCTTTCTGTTTTTAATTGCTACATTGTAAACCGCTTAGGTCAGTAAAATGCGGGAGCGGTATATCAATTTTTTAATAAAAACTGGACACTGAGTACAAACAAAAATCACCAGGAAAACACTTTTAGCTATGGCTTTGTGCATTAAAACATATTATAGTCAATTAAAGATACCATTGTATTTCTCAAAATTCCTATGTGATAGAGTCAGTGGGCAATTATATTTGTTTTCATTTTGAAGGGGTCTATCATAATCACCAGTTTGTTTTAAGGAAGCAAATCTTTTGGAAAAAATTGTTGTCCAGCGTTATCTGCCACTATGAGCATGTGACAATGGATAATCTGTGTAGTATGAATCTACCTAACATTTACTTTATATGGCCTTGCCTAGACCATCTCAACCATGGTTAGTGCACTATGGTACCAGACTATTGGTAGGAAAGCTGCAATTATTAGGGTGAACTTATTGTTAGATTATTGTGACCTGGATTGGCCACTGTTGGAAATAGGATACTGGGCATGAGGGGCCTTTGGTATCTCCCAGTATGACGATGCTTAAGTACCTTCTTCCATTTGGGATTCCGTTGATGACCTTGCCTAAATGCAGCTTGGTGGAAACAGGTCTGTCACATCTAAGTCAATGGTAACCCAGGTTATAGAGAATGATGTCATAGAAAAATGAAGGCCTATTTAGACTGCCTAATCATGCCATCTTCTATTCCCTCCTCTCCCTTAGAGAACCAATGTATTTATTCCAGCATTTTTTGAATTCAGATACTTTTTTGGCTCCAGCACCTCCAACAGGAGGCCATTCCAAGCATTCACCACCCTTTTCACCTTCATCCTATGCCCCCTCATTCCAAAATTTCCTTTCAATTGAAAAAGACCCACTTCATGCACATTTATGCACATAGATATTTAAATGTCTCTATCATTTGTCCTCTCACCCGCCTTTCCTCCAAAGTATACTTTTTGAGATATTTAAATCTGTCCTCATACTCCTTATGACTAAGACCTCCCACCATTTTAGTAGCCTTCATCTGGACCAACTCCATCCTGTTTATAGCTTGAGGTGTGGTCTCCAGAATTGTATACAATATTCTAAATAAGGTCTCACCAAAGTCTTATACAGGGGCATCAATACCTCCTTTCTATGCACCCAAACATCCTTCTATCTGACCATTCTTCTTCCTGTGCAACTAAACATCCTTTTAGCTTTAACCGTTGCCTTTTCAACCTGTTTGGCCACCTTAAGATCATCATATCCTATCACACTCAAGCCCCACTCCTCTTTCATTCACAAAGCTCTTTACCCCTTTTGGACCGGAGGTGCCTCCACAACCCAGGGAGTTTCAAGGAACGCTGACATCTCAGCAGGAGGCATCGGGAGATTCTTCTCTGGTGGTAGTGCCTGCATTGCCTTTGACCCCGGAAGGAAATCCAGCTGAACTGAATGTGTAGGATCATGAAATGGTTAACTGTTGTTTGAAATGCTGCTCTGGCCTACATAGTTGGAAACAGTGTACAATCTGCTGACATCATCTGCGTGAAATGTATGTCCCTGCCTTACCACATTGTAAGCTAAATAGATAAGAGTTTGAGCCATGATGTACCCTGCCCTCCTGAACATGTAACAATTAAAACTGCAAGGCTTAGATAAGCAGATAAATGAACTAGCTCCCTATAAGGCAGGGCTCTCAAAGTCCTTCCTTGAGGGCCGCAATCCAGTCGGGTTTTCAGGATTTCCCCAATGAATATGCATGAGATCTATGTGCATGCACTGCTTTCAATGCCTATTCATTGGGGAAATCCTGAAAACCTGACTGGATTGCGGTCCTCAAGGAGGGACTTTGAGACCCCTGCTATAAGACTATAAGTCATACCCCAGAACCTATCGTAAATGCTGGCTTAGGACCAATAATAATTGTAGAAAAGTTATAGAAGTAACAAATAAGAAGTTGTAGATTTTGCATATATTAGTTTGCATATGTTTAGTGAAAAGGGCATAAAAGTCTGTGCATTTCCTGTTTCTGACACTCTTGTAAGCAGGCTGCTCACTGCACAAGAGTCTGGCATACTGTAAATAAAACTCTTGTACTTTCTTCATGCCTCTGACTTTGTGTGTCCAAGTGACCTTTCAAACGCTGTGCCCAAAGTGCTCAGGAGTGAAGGCCCTGGCTTACAGGCAGCATTTGGAGGTGATGAAGGAGTGCAGCAGATTTCATCTGGTCAGATAGCAGGGGAAAATGTTATACCTACTCTCAAACCCTTGGTAAAGCCTCCAGTGGTGACTATAGACTCTTTATGGGGAGCTATTGAGAGCTTATACCAGGTATGCTCCTTTTTCGTTTCTACTGCTACCAATTCTTCTAAACAGATAAACAAATCGATAGAAAATCTTCAGCAACAAACCTCTAGAATGAATTATTTTGAAAAATCACTCTCTGATGTAAAAGTTCAGATTAATCATCAATTTAGGGATAAAAATATGTTAATAAGAAAGGTGGAAAATCTGGAAAATGCAAATAGGAATGGTAATCTGCATTTTTAAACTTCCCTGTTTCCAGATTATTTCCTCCAAAAGACTTGTTTCAAAAATTTTTGATGTCAGTTTTGAAATAGTCAGAGATGAATATTTCTCCTGTACAAAAACTGTATTATGTCAATTTGGTTAAACCTGAAGGAAATGTGGCCAAGGACACTGATGCATTAGATCTTACGGGGTTTCTAGAAACATCTCAAATGAAAATTGAATCTAGGGCTACGTTACTAGTGACATTTATATTTATACAAGATAAGTAAGCCATTCTTCGTTTGTTCTATAGGTCAGAAAAAGTTGAATTTTTTGGCTCCAAAATAGTTATATTTCCTGATGTGTCTAAATGGACACAGCTCAAATGAAATAAGTTTTTGTTTTATCATCAATATGTATTAAATTTAGGAGCAACCTTTCAATTGTGTTTCCCCTGTAAATGTTGTATATTTTATCAGAATAATAGATATGTGTTCTATGAACCGGAACAATCACAATTTTTCTTGGAAGGGAAAGCTACCTCTAGAACCCCAGACACTGATGTTATTAATGCTTAATAATATCTAAATGGTCATTGAATTTGATTAACAGTTCACCCCATCTTTCCTGTTATTTGTTTCCTATTTGAATCTATCTTCTCATAGAAAGTGTTGTTTCTTTCTCCTCTTTAAGTAGACTGTATTGGTAATGTTAATGATTCTACTTAATCTTCTTTATTTGAAATTCTGTATTTCCTTCATTATAAAATGCAATAAAAAAAATAAAAAATAAACACATTTAATTGGAAACATTTGTGCAATTATTCCAGAGCATCCTCTTAAGCAGGATTAAAAAGTGATCCTGTTTAACGCTGAGACCACTTGTTACCACTGTTTGATCAAAAGGTCCCTTGTACTCTAATCATTAACAAATGCAACTGTCTCTAATTCAGTCTAAAAGTGCCTCAAAGAATTGTCTATTATGCTACTAATAGCCTTCTCTTTGATTTCAGTCTTAGGGATATCCTTTTTACACTAACCTTCCAATATTGTTTAATCAGGAAGGTAATGCATGTATTCCTCCATAATTTAGCAAAGAAATTGCTGTGTGGTTCCTGACCTGCACACTAGAAACACTCTTCTGTTTTAAAAAGACTAAAATTTGGTAACTCTCCTTCTCTTAAATCAGGCTTGTCCAACCTATGGCCTTCAGGCCAGAATCTGTCCTACCATGAGCTTTTCCTGGCCCTCAGAAGCTTGGCAAATCTTGTGGTGCTTACAGTACCACAACTCAGCTCTGTAAACTTGATCCACACAGTGCCAGAAGTTCATCTTGGCATTGTGATTTCATGTCTCATGAGCCCATTTTTTTAATTTGATGACCCCTGACACAGGTGGGTTTGCCTAAACACAGCCTTTGCAGGATCCATGAATAAATTGAAGTCTGATTGCCTGGAACTTGAAGGGACATAATGAAATCCTAGCTACAGTAATGCAGATAGTAGACCCTAAGTTAAGTCCACTATCTATTATAAGAGCCTTAAAAAAAAAAAAAAAGAAAAAGGATATCTCCCTGATGTCTCAATCATAAGACCTCCCTGACATTCTGTGATACCACATCCATAGACATCAGATTCCCCAAAACCCCATTCATAGATCAGAGTCTCCACAAAACCTATTCATAGATAACAAATCCCTCCCCCCCCCTTCCACCCTGATACCCTTCCAATACTTATGAGGACTTTTCTTGGTTCCTAGTAAGCAGGCAGAAGCCATCTCTACTTACTCCTCCTCAGTAGATGTCCAGGGTAGAGAATGACATGGGGACAAATTTTTCCCCGTCCCCACGGGAACTCATTTTCCCATTCTGGAGAGTTATTTTCCTGTCCCTGCTCTGTTCCTGCAAGCTCTGTCCTCATCTGCACAAGCCTCATAAGAACATAAGAACTGCCATCTCCGGATCAGACCTTCGGTCCATCAAGTCCGGCGATCCGCACACGCGGTGACCCAGTCAGGTGTACACCTGGCGTAATTTTAGTCACCCATATCCCTCTATGCCTCTTGTAAGGAGATGTGCATCTAGTTTGCTCTTAAATCCTAGAACGGTGGATTCCGCAATAACCTCCTCTGGGAGAGCATTCCAGGTGTCCATAAGTGTTTGAGGCTTGTGAAGTTAAGGTAGAGCTTACAGTAATGGGGCAAGGACAGGACCAGTGACAAAATGGACAGGACAGGGAAATTGAGTTTCTGCGGGGACAGGGAAAAATTTGTCCCCGTGCCATTCTCTAGTCCAGGGTTCACAATGACAGCAGTCAACTTTTGCCAATTTGAAAACAGCAAAAGCCTGAGTAAGTACAGGGGGCATTGAGGATCCTTGATACTTACAGGTAGAGGTGTCGGGGGATTACAGAGGGTTGGGGTCTGATATCTAGGCATAGATGGGATTTTCTTGTTTTATTTTCACAGCACAGTGCTCTTTAAGGAGAAAAATAACACCAGTTCAAAACAGGCATTATTTTTCCAGGAATAACTCAGTTTGTGATGTTAAATGCAAGCTGTATATTTGATTTGCATAATAATGAGATATTTTGCATCTTATTATTATGTGGCATGCACTGCATTAAACTAGCGTGAATTAGGATAAAATAACACACCATTTTTGCATTTAACTCACATTAGAGGGGTAATTCTATAAGAATGCACCTAAATGTAGGCATCCATTCTGTGGGTATTGTAACATGTGCCTCTAAATGGCCTAGCCTGATGCCCTGACGAATATTGGCCTGATGTTCCCATCAAGTTGTCGCTTGCCTGAATGGTTCTGATAAATAAATCTGCTTGTGGGGACTGTGTTGACTCCATGGCCATTGCTTTCCGTTTAGGGACTTTTATTCACAACTCAGTCTAAGGCACTACAAATAAAAAAATAACATGCTGCCATATGATCTAATACAACTTGAATATCTTCCTAAACATTCCTGTACAAATCTATTAATTTTTGAGTTTGTATTTCCTATATGATTGCCATATACTGCCCTGAATCTATAATCGCCCCTATGCACTACAGTGTTTGCGTGGAAATGAGAATGGATTTTTTTTCCCTGTTCACTAAAAATCATCTTTGCTCTAGAACTGAACAGAGCTTCGTCCCTGTCAATCTCCACATATTCGGCTGTTATGGTAATGATTAACCAATCATCTATTCAAAATAGGGAAACACTCACTCTCTGTTGGCATGAGTACATAGCCACAATAGCCAAATACTTGGTAAACAATCTTGGAGAAGAACTGAGGCCAAAGGGAAGTACCATGAATTGGTAATAGTCATTGGCAATGTGGAATCTTGTACAAAAAACTAAACGTCCTTTAAATAAAGTGCTATTGAAGCAATCACCCCCACCATCCAAAATCTTATAAATAGAGAAAAAAGGACCTCAATAATTTGGCTTTCAGATCAAAATTCAATCTCGTGGAGCTCTTATAACCATTGTTCTAAAAAAAATTAAAAAAAACACTTTCAAAAGTGGGAACGGCATCTTGCTGCCAGCGGCTCTCTCTGCCTCGTTGCTTCCCTGGCATATGTTCTTATGTTAGGTATGAACTTTTATTCAGATTTTTAGGGAGGTGAATCCTCCAAAACCCACTAAAATCCTACTGTACTGCCATATAAGTGCCACCTGCAGCCATAAGAACATAAGAATTACCATACTAGGACAGACCAAAGGTCCATCAAGCCCAGTATCCTGTTTCCAACAGTTGCCAACCCTAGGGCCTAAGTACCTATCTAGATTCCAAGTAGTAAAATGGATTTTATGCTGCTATTGGGATGGTAGGCAGGTGGGTATAGTAGGTTTTTGGGAAGTTTTGAAGGGATAACCAACCATGTACATTTAAGAGGGTTATGGTGAGATGTATACTTGTATAAGGCACCCTTTATGTGAAATTCACAGCAGTGCCCTCTATTGGGCTCTATTAGGATGTCTATGTGGCCAGTCCATTACAGTGTTGGTCCCTCCCATGTCTAAATGGTCTAGATTTCGACATTTTTATCTTGGATATTTTCTGAGTTCACAAATGGTGAATAAAGTTAGACATCCTGACAGCCTAGATGTTTTGGTGGCCAAGGCGTCCAAGTAGGGTATTTTTGAAAAAAAAAAAAATATTTGGACATCCTGTTTGAAAATGGGTGTTTCTTCACCTCCAATTTTAGGCGTTTTGTGGGAAACATCCAAAGTCAAATTTAAACATCCTTTCAAAAATGATCCTCTGTGTATTCTAGCACTTAACTCTAAAGGTGGCATTCCCATGGGAGGGCATGGGCAGGTCATGGGTGTTATAACCGTTTCAGTGCACGCTTTATAGCAGTGCTTCCCAAGTTGGTCCCTTGGTACCTCCTTGCCAGTTAGGTTTTCAGGATATCCACAATGAATATGAATGAAAGAGATCTGCATACAATAGAGGCAGTTTATGCAAATCAATCTCATGCATATTCATTGTGGATATCCTGAAAACCAAGAGGCAACGGGTACTCCAGGACCGACTTGGGAATAACTGCATTTACACACCCAGCTGCTGATTTTAGGTGCCAGCATTTATACCAGCCACAGACATGGTCACACCTAAATTTGGTGTATAACTGTAGGCTTCTATTCTATAATAGATTTGGTACACAACTTTGCCATTATTGATTACTAGCTCAGTATCCAGTCATTTATAGAATTCCCCCTTCTCGTATATATAACCCCTTTTTTACAAAATCAGGCAGGTGTGGTAAATGCTCTGACACCTATAGGAATTAAATGGGTGTCGGAGCATTTGCCATGTGGCACTTGGCTGTGTGGCTTTGTAAAAGGGGGCCATAGTAACATAGTAAATGACAGTAGATAAAGACCTGAATGGTCCATTCAGTCTGCCCTGTAACTACATGAATTACAATTTTGTGACTAAATGGTCTTTTCTCTTTATTTCTTCTGGGCCACTGACCTTAGAAGTCCACTTGGTACTGACATTAGGTCCAACTACTGGAGTTGCCATTGAAGCTAACTCCAGTGTATCCAAATCATCTCCTTTTCGGGATTCTTCAGACCATTAAAGTTTGCCCATTCATATTCTAGTTAGAGATCCTCTGTGTTCATGCCACACTTTTATAAATTCCGTCACTATTTTCCTCTCCACCACACTCCCCTCACCCCCAGAAGAGCATTCCGGGCATCCACCACCCTTTCTGTGAAAAAATAAATTTCCTAACATTACTTCTAACTTTACCATCCCTCAACCTCAATTTTTGTCCTCTAGTTTTACCAATTTCCCTTCTTTGAAAAAGATTTGGTCCTATGGTCCAAATGGAATTCACCCAAGAGTCTTAAAAGAACTGAAGGTTGAAATCGGAGAACTATTGCAAAAATTTGCCAATCTGTCAATTAGAACTGGACAGATACCGGACGACTGGAAGATAGCGAATGTCATGCCAATTTTCAAAAAAGGATCAAGAGGAGAACCGGGCAACTACAGACCTGTGAGTCTTACGTCTGTCCCTGGAAAGATGGTTGAAGCACTGATTAAAGATAGCATAGTCCGGCACTTGGATACACACAACCTGATGAGAGCCAGTCAACATGGCTTTAGGAAAGGGAAATCATGTTTGACAAATTTACTTCAATTTTTTGAGACAGTGAACAAACAAATTGATAGTGGAGAACCGGTGGACATAATATACTTGGACTTCCAGAAAGCATTCAACAAGGTTACACATAAAAGACTTCTCAGGAAACTACAAAGCCATGGAATAGAGGGAGATATACTAAGATGGGTAGACAAATGGCTGGAGAACAGAAAGCAGAGAGTGGGCATAAATGAGAAGTTCTCAGACTGGGAGAAAGTGACTAGCGGTGTGCCCCAGGGCTCGGTACTTGGCCCCATCTTATTTAATATTTTCATCAATGACCTAGAAGAAGGAACATCCAGTGAGATCATCAAGTTTGCAGACGACACAAAGCTATGCCGGGCAATCAGATCGCAGAAGGATAGCAAGGAACTCCAGAGTGACTTGTGTCAGTTAGAGAAATGGGCAGAGAAATGGCAGATGAAGTTTAATGTGGAAAAGGGCAAAGTAATGCATTTAGGCAGAAAGAACAAGGAACACAAGTATAAAATGTCAGGTGCAACTCTGGGTAAGAGCGAACAAGAAAAAGACCTGGGTGTACTGATAGATAGGACCCTAAAACCGTCAGCACAATGCGCGGCAGCGGCAAAGAAAGAAAATAGAATGTTAGGCATGATAAAGAAGGGAATCAAGAGTAGATCGGAGAGGGTTATAATCAGTGTTCCCGCTAAGCTGCGTTGGCCTGCGCTCACGCACAAAATATTACATCGCAGCGCAAAGTTTCTCTTCACAGCGCACACACGCGTCGGTAAGGTAAGGGGACGCATTGGGGGGATTGCACTTCCCCACAATTGCCATGCTTCGGTTCCTCTTCTTTCCTTCCTTCCTCCCCCCCCCCCCGCGGGACCCTGCGGCACCATCAACTCTTACTCCCTCTAATGTCGGCCCTGCAGCTCCAGACTTCCTCGCACCTTCTCCCCTCCCCCTTTGGATCGCTATTATTTTAAATGTTATAGCCGCGGAGCTGTATCCATCAGTGGAGATGTCTAACCTCGGCCTGCCCCGGAACTCTTACTGCAACAGTGACTTCCTGTTCCTGCCTAGACGGGCGTCTGCTGCAGTAAGAGTTCCGGGGCAGGCCGAGGTTAGACATCTCCACTGATGGATACAGCTCCGCGGCGATAACATTTAAAATAATAGCGATCCAAAGGGGGAGGGGAGAAGGTGCGAGGAAGTCTGGAGCTGCAGGGCCGACATTAGAGGGAGTAAGAGTTGATGGTGCCGCAGGGTCCCGCGGGGGGGGGGGGGGAGGAAGGAAGGAAGAAGAGGAACCGAAGCATGGCAATTGTGGGGAAGTGCAGAGCTGCAGGGAAGAGTGTTGCGGTACCCAGCTGGAGGGAGAAGGAAGATGAGGGAGGGAATTAAAGGAGATGCCAGGGCTTGGAGCATAGGAGGAAGGTATGCCAGTCTAAGGGAAAAGGAAGGGGGAGATGTGAGAGCATGGAGGGGGAGCGAAAGATGGAAGAAAAGGAAAGGAGAGAGATGCCAGAGAATCAGGGAAGGGGAGATACCAGACTATGAGGAGAGGTGTGGGAGAGGGAAGGCGAGGAGAGAGATGCCAGACCAATGGGGTGAAAGGAGAGATGGAAGGGGGAGGCATACAGTTTCTGGAAGGGGCATAGAAGGAGAGAAGATGCCATATAGGGGAAGAGAGACGGCAGACAGTGGATGGAAGGAAGAGAGTTACAAGAAGATGAGGAAAGGAGAAACCACAGAAGACAAAGGTAGAAAAAAAATTTCTATTTATTTATTGCTTTAGGAGACATGTGTCACTGTTTCTGTGAAGCATTGTATGCAGAGTCCAGCTTCTTGCTGGTTCAATTTAACCTTTGTCTATGTATTTTTATTTTATCCCCCCTTTTACAAAACTGTGAAGCGTTTTTAGCACCAGCCTTGGTGGTAGCAGCTCTGATGCTCAGAATTTTATGAGCATCAGAGCTGTTACCTCCGTAGCTAAAATCCACACTACAGTTTTGTAAAAGAGGGAGGGGTTAGTTTGTGATTACATATTCCTTACTAGGCGAAGGTGTTTTCTGTGTTCTGTGTGTTCGAAAGACATGGTTTTCTGTTAGGATTGACGGTGTAGGATTGATCTGTGCTGGTCTGGCTTGTTTAGTTTTACAATGGGTGTATTGATGTACTGCTCACTGCAATATGTAAGATGCTGCCTTTTCCTAGGTACTCATGTGTGACGTGTGGTTTGTTACTAAAAATCATGTTTTTCTTACAGATGGGGGGGGGGGGGGGGCCAAAAAATGATGGGCCCCGGATGTTACATATGCTAGGTACGCCACTGTATGTAAAGATACCAGAAAGCTGGCGTAGCAAAAACTTCTAAGTTTTGAGTATTTAACCCTCCCACAATCTCACGGGCACTCGTTTCAAGTTTATTGAGATTTTGATTTAAACGCAATATCAAATATTTTCAATGCGTATAACAAAAATAAATTTGGGGAAATAAATAAAACCATTTGAACCAGTGTTCCCGCTAAGCTGCGCTGGCGTGCGCTGGCGCACAAAATATTACATCGCAGCGCACACGTTTCTCGTCACAGCGCACGATCGGAAGAGGCGTACGGCAGATGGCAGGGCGGCGAGAGGAGAATCGGGCGAGTTGGCTCATAACTTGCTGGCGCCCGATATTTTTGGCTCACGGTGAAAAAAGTTTGCTCACAACACCCGCCCGCTTAGAGGGAACACTGGTTATAATGCCGCTTTATAGAGCAATGGTCAGACCACACTTGGAATACTGTGTCCAACATTGGTCTCCCAACCTAAAGAAGGATATAAAACTGCTGGAGAGGGTGCAGAGATGAGCAATGAAGCTGGTAAAAGGTATGGAGAACTTGGAATATGAGGAACGACTTAGGAGACTGGGATTGTTCTCCCTTGGGAAGAGGAGACTGTGAGGGAATATGATCAAGACTTTCAAAATACTGAAAGGAATTGACAAAATAGAGCAGGAAAATAAGTTATTTACAATGTCCAATGTGACATGGACAAGAAGACATGGACTGAAGCTGGGGAGGGACAAGTCCAGGACAAATATCAGGAAGTTCTGCTTCACGCAGCGAGTGGTGGACACCTGTAATGCTCTCCCAGGGGAAGTTATTGTGGAATCCACCGTCCTAGGATTTAAAAGCAAGCTAGATGCACATCTCCTTATGAGAGGCATAGAGGGATATGGGTGACTAAAATTATGCCAGGTGTACACCTGGCTGGGCCTCTGCGTGTGCAGATCGCCGGACTTGAAATATTTAAATGTCTGTATCATATCACTTTATCCCTTTTCTCCTCCAGAATATACATTTTGAGGTCCTCTAGTTACTTCTCATATTTCTTTCAGCACAGACCCCCTACCATTTTCATCACTTTCCTCTGGATCACTTCAAGTCTTCTTATATCCTTGGTCAGATGTAGCTTCCAAAACTGAACACAATACTCCAAGTGAGCCCTCACCAATGACCTATACAGGGGCATCAACACTTCCTTTCTTCTGCTGGCAACACCTCTCTATACAGCTCAGCATCCTTTTCACTATAGCCACAGACTTGTCACACTGTTTCATTGCCTTCAGATCCTCAAACACCAAGGTCCTCTCTCCATCATGCATATCAGCCTCTTGCCTCCCAGCACACACATCCCCCTTGGATTTCTACTCCCCAAATGCATCACTCTGCACTTCCTTGCATTGTATTTTAATTTGAATATATGAATTAACTTCATAATTTATATATGTGTCTACTTACAAACAAACTAAGATTCTAATGGGTTCCTGCTGCAAATTCCTTAGGTATTAAAGGCTGAAGTAATTGCTAGCATATCTCTTTTCTAGTAGGTCTATGCAAAAAGCATCCTCCTCAAAGGCAGAAAGTGGAAAAAAAAACGCTACCCTAAATGAATAAAGATAGGAAGCAGAATGGGGCACTTA
Organism: Geotrypetes seraphini; assembly: GCF_902459505.1. NCBI lineage: Eukaryota > Metazoa > Chordata > Amphibia > Gymnophiona > Dermophiidae > Geotrypetes > Geotrypetes seraphini. Next base: position 245,454,477 of record NC_047085.1, on the reverse strand, counting down.
CATGTATTTGTTTCCTTTCTTTTTATTTAATCCCTTGGTCTTACATGATCTCCTGTTAATAATTTGTAAACCTGTTACCAGTCTTGGAAATCAATAATCTGTAAAATAGCAAAAGTTTTCTTGCATTAGCCTTCAAAAATATTATAGCAGTGGGGAAAAAGAGGCATCATCTTAACAATAAAGGGGAAGAACAGACCAGATTTAAACTATACTGTGTACAATAAAAGCAAGCCATCCAAAAATTGCTGAAATGCTATAAGCACAAATGCTTAAAGCCTAGCCAACATATTTCCTGATTTTAAAGCCCTAATGATGGAGACATGGTTCAGAGCCACGTGAATCTGATACAGCCAATTAGCTATACCTGAGTATAATCTATTTAGGAGGGATAGAAATAGAAAAAAAAAAGAGGTAGGAATATTAAAGAAAAATATAAAAAATACTCAGAAAGAGTGATACCCTACCAGAGGAGGTGATGGGGACTAAAATAGTGACATAATTCAAAAAAGTGTATGATGCACAGAAAGGATTTCTACATACCAATATAATTTAATTAAAGTAAAATAACTTTTCACAGAAAGCATATGTCTTTCACATTGGGGGTGGGAGTGGGGGGATAGATGACCCAGAATAGAGTAACCTGAATGGAGCAGCAATTACAAACCTAGCCACCTTGCAGACCACAAAAGCCATACTGCTCTTAATCTATTGTTAATTATTATGGGATCCTTTCACTAAAGTCCACTAATAGATTTAGTGCACGCTAAATGCTAAAAAGCACACAGGTATAAAATGGGCTTCTTTGTATTAACACTAATCATTAGCATGTGCAAAATCTCAGTGTATTTTAGTAAAATGTTAATGTGTAAAAGGTTACCTCAGTCCTTCCTAAATGGATCAACTGGTTTTGGTATTGCATGACAAAAAAACAACAACCCTATCTGTTTAGTTCTTAGTACGGTATATCTCTATTGGCATATCTTGATTGCCCTCAAAAGTATTTGAGCCACTCACCTCCTTAACATTTTTATATCATTTATATTTGGGAATTCCTTCATTTCAACCCTCTATTCCCTCTGGTTTTGACTCTTGTCTATTCTAGTTTTGACTCTTGTCTATTACTGCCAGTATAGGGCAACATGGAAGAGGTTGGTTGACAGGATTTACTACCAGTTTTGAAGATTTAAATGCTTCATTTTTCTTTTTCAGTGCCTGTTAATCAATACTCTGCATGGCAATTTATAGAGAATGCACATACAATCAATATGCGCATTCAATCACGATTGCACTGCTGTTTTTAAGGTGACCAGAATGCACACTAATAGGTGTCCATCCCTATGCAGCACAAACATATCCATATTCATAAAATTTAGTAGTTATATAATGATTATTATTAAAACAAGTTATATCCCACTAAAGTTACACTCTTGAGCAAGTTATAATTTTAACACTTATAAAATCAAAAGACAAAACACCACTTAATAAATAGCAACCTTGAGAGCCTAATAACACATAATACAAAACTTTTTAAATCCAGGCCTACACCCTAAACTAGGAAGGCTTTACTAAACAGCACTGCTTTTAACCTCTTCTTAAAAATAACAAAAGTGGTCTCTTGTCTTAAATCCAAAGCTGATTCCACAAAGGTGGGGCCATTGCAGTAAAAAAAAAAATCTGAGTGAGTAGAAACTAGAAAAAAATATCCTACAAGAGGTTGTTCTAACAGCTCCTGATTACTTCATGTAAGAACCCAACTAGAACTATAGCTCCTCAGTGACAGCTACAAATATTGAATACCATCCTTATTCAATGTCTTCCAGACCAGGTAAAGATTTTTAAAATGCATTGATAATTCAGAGGGAGCCAATGTAGCTCATATAGAAGCAGTGTCTTATGGGCCTTTGCAGGTCTTTCAAAACTAGTCTAGCTGCAACATTCTAGGCTAATTGTAATACTTTTATAAATACTGCTTGCACATGCAGATAAATAGCATTGGAATAAAATTCAATACTTGCAAAAAAGAAAAAAAAAAAAAATACCAGGAAAAAAATGCCGAAGTTCTGCAACATGGAAACAAAAATTAATGATTCTTTAACAGAGGATGAAGAGTAAGACTCAACTGCCTTATAATCTCTAGTCATATATCCCTAAGTAGGAAACTTTAGTTTTTAACTGATGCAAACTGGTCAGGTTTTTATCTATGCTAAATGCTCACAAAACATATTTATATGCATTTTCTCCATTTTATGCAAATTCATCTCAGGCATATTCATTATACAAAGAAACTACGAAAAATGGGTGGGAATACTTATGTATAAATATATATATATTAATATGCACCCAACCTAAATTTTCAACAAATAGTTTAAAAAATGTATGAATCAAAATCAAGATATATATATATATAATTGTTATTATATATATATATATATATATATATATATATATATATATATATATATATATATGATAACAATTTTAAAATGTTTTATACATTTTGCTCTGAAGCCAAGTGCTCATAAACATTGAAACATCACCAAAGAGTTTTTTCCGACATCGCCAGTTGAGACTGAGGGGTCATTTTACTAAGGTGTGCTAGCCATTTTAGTGAATTAGCGCACACTAAAACAGCTAGCATGTGGAATGTTTGGTATATTTATTTAGGATGTCTTTAAAAATATTCTCATTAAATGTCAATGGACTCAATAATCCGATTAAGAGAAAGAAAACACTTAATTTTTTAAAGAAACAAAATGCTGATATATACTACATTCAAGAGACTCACTTAAATGCCACTGAATCAAAAAAACTAAAAGGAGGTTGGATTAGTGAATTTTTATATGCCCCTGCTGTGGGTAAAAAAGCTGGGGTGGCAATGTTAGTTATTAATTAGTGTTTAGCTACATTTAATTTAAAATCTGCAAATCCCCTGGGCAGATGGATCCATGTGGACATGAGCTTGGAGGAAAACAAGATGGCACTTTTTAATGTATACGCCCCTAATTTGCATCAGGATGGATTTTTTAAGACTCTTCAACAGTTGATACTACCACTGGCTGCTTCTAATGTAATTGTGGCAGGGGACTTTAATGCTGTGATGGATCCATTATTGGATAAAAAGCCTAGTAGAATAATAAAGTCATTAGGATTAGATAATCTGGTGCATTCATGTGCACTCAAAGACATTTGGAAGATTCTCCATTTTAATGATCAGGAATTTTCTTTTTGCTCCCAGGTTCATAAATCCTTTCCACAAATTGATTATGTTTTTGTATCAGATACTTTAGTACAGCAGGTAATAAAGGCCACCATAGATCCAATTATTTTGTCTGATCATGGTGGTGTTTGGATTGAATTTAAATTTGCAGATAAAAATTCTACTAGACCTGTATGGAGATTTAATAATACATTTCTTTCAGATTCAAAATTTCTTGAAGAATTTCAATTAAAAATGAATGAATATTTTCAAATTAATGCCTCAGAGGAAATCTCATTGGAGACCTTATGGGATGCCTTTAAAGCTACCATGAGGGGACAAATAATCTCATATTCGGTTCATATTAGGAAACAACTTATAAAAGATTTTTCTGATCTTGAACAAAACATTAAAGAATTAGAATCACAACTGGCTTTAAAATGGGAACAATCAATTTTACAGGCTCTTTTAAAAGCTAAATATAAATACAATGAGATTTCCTCTCAATTGCCTAGAAAATAATTGTTTTCTCAGCAAGCTTTATATTATAGAAACTTGAACAAGGCGGGAAGAATTTTAGCTAATTATCTCAAAGCTAAAAAAAGAAAAGTAAAAATTGTTGCGATTAAAAATGAAAAAGGTGAGACACCCTCAAATTGCAAATATTTTAAAATAGTTTTGGGAGTTTTATAAAGCTTTGTATTCTTCTGAGTCTTATTCAAATAATGAATTTAATTAAGGGACCATAAATTCCTGATCATTTCCTGAGAAAGTCTTGTGGCATCTATATCAATGAAAGAATTACAAACAGCGTTGAAGTTCCTTAGAGTTGGATCCGCTCCAAGTGGTGATGGTTTCACTGTAGAGTTTTACAAGTCATTCCAAATTACCCTATTACCTCATCTTTTACATTTATATCAGGCTCAACTAACTAAAGGTTGTATATCAGGTACTATGGCAGAATCGTTAACTATTGTTTTACTAAAGCCAAATAAAGATCCCATGTTGGTTTCAAATTACAGGCCTATTTCTTTGATAAATGTGGATGGAAAACTTTTGGCTTAGTTATTGGCTTTATGTTTGGCTAAGGCTCTCCCTTACATCATTGGTATGCATCAAACGGGGTTTGTTGCTCAAAAGGCATTCTTCTAATAACACTAGATTGGCTTTTCATATGTTGAGTTTAACAAAAGCCATGGATGATCTGGCTTTCTTTGTTTCTTTGAATGCAGAGAAGGCCTTTGATCGTGTAGAATGGACCTTTATGAATCAAGCTATGGATTGGTTTGGTATTGGTTCTAGATTTATACAAATGATTCAAACCTTGTATAGCTCTCCCTTTGCCAGATTATATATTAATAATACTTTTTCAGAATGCTTTCATCTGGAGAGGGGAGTTAGACAAGGATGTCCATTATCTCCTCTGCTGTTTGATATTGTTTTGGAACCTTTGTTATTGGCTATTCAACAGGCAGAGGAGATTCAGGGTATTCCTTATGCAGGTCGGGAATACAAAGTCTCTGCTTATACAGATGATATTTTGCTTCATTTGAGGAATCCTGAAACAACCAATTCACATTTACTTAATATGATTCACATTTACTTAATATGATTGATAGATTTGGGAAATTTTCAGGATATAAGATAAACTGGAGTAAATCAGAGGTTCTTCCTTTAAAAGTGTATTGTTCCAAAGGATTATTTGATAAATTCCCTTTCCTATGGAAGGAAGAGGACATAAAATATTTAGGTATTTGGATTCAGAAAACGTTGGAAGAAACGATAAAAGTAAATGAAAAATCCTTATTGCTGAAGGTCACTGCAATGTATGAGCAATGGAACCCATTACATTTGTCTTGGTGGGGGAGAGTTCAAACAGTAAAAATGATGATTTTGCCTTTAGTTTGCTATCAAATGGGTATGATACCAGTTTATTTTCAGGGGTCCTTTTATAAGAAACCAAATAGTATACTTACAAAATTTATTTGGCTGGGGAAAAATGCAAGAATTGCTTTAGTATATTTGCAAAAACCAATTGTGGAGGGTGGGGTAAATTTTCCTAACTTTTATAGGTATCATCAGGCCTATATAATGTGCCAGGGAATGTATTGGATCCTCCCTGAGCTCATGAGCATCATCCAGATTGTCTATATCTAGAATGGAAAATTATGTCTCCCATGAGATTATCTCATGTATTAAGTATCAGTATACCCAGATATGCTAAAGACAACATAATAATATTGGACACATGGAAAACAATTAAATTTATTGATAAATTAACAGATATTCCTATAATAAAATCTACTTTTCAGTCCTTTTTGTTAAACTCCAAGATACAAGTGGGCGATGCTGGGATCTCCTGGAAGAATTGGATGCAGGCAGGTATTCGAACATTGAATGATGTTATTTCTAATAGAAAATGCTTGATTTTATACAACTACAACAATCATTTGGCATTCTGAGGTCTCAGCAATATAGGTGGTTGCAGTTGAAGCAGGCCATTCAGAGTGGGTTCCCTGAATGGAAATTATTTAAAAATTATTACAGCTTGCAGATCCTTTGCTACCAGACAGATTTAGTAGGACATCAGGCTGCCCAGTGGTAGAAATTAATTTCTAAATCTTTGAATAAAAAGCCAAAAAATAGTCTTAGAGACATTTGGAGCATTAAGATAAAACAGTATATTTCTGTATCTCGTTGGCTACAAATTTAGTCTTGGAGGTTGAAGTGTACAAGGTCATCATCTATGAGACAAACTTGGTTATTTTTAAAGCATAGGATTTGTTGGACCCCAGTTCATTTACAAAAGTTAGATAATTCCAGGTCTAATAGATGTTGGCATTGTCATAATGATACTTAATTTCTGGAAATCAATTTGGAGACAAATTAATCTTATTCTTGATTCAGCAATACCCCTAACATATGAAGCCATAATCTGTGGTACGCTTTTACATGTTAAGCCTTCTTTGGATAAATATAAAAGTCAACTTTTTATGATAATGATGGGAATAGCTATCCAATTGATTACACATAATTGGAAGAGGTATGACAGACTAAATTACACGTTTTGGTGGACAAATGTTTGTATCACGTATAAATATGAAAAAAATGAATGCAGAGTGTTTGGGGTTTAGCAGTACATTTAATAGAGTGTGGAGCCATTGACTAAATTTGTAACATCATAATAATTGTACAGTGGTACCTCGGTTTACAAGTGCATCGGTTTGCGAGTGTTTTGCAAGACAAGCAAAACATTTGCAAAATTGGTGCCACGGAAACTGAGTATGGCTCGATTTACGAGCGCCCCCCCTGCAATCCGGCACCCTCCCCCCGTGATCCGGCACCCCCAAAGCGTGATCTGGCACCCCCCGCCACGATCGGGCACCCCCCACCACGATTGGGCACCCCCCGCCGCTTCTTACCCTCATCTGGGCACCGGCACCGGCATGTCCTGTGCTTGGTGCCGGTGCCCAAAGATCGGCCTCCTCTTCTGCTGGGCCTGGAGCATCTGCGCATGCTCAAGGCATGCGAGTTCTCTTTTCCCTCTGTTACCCTACCCAGATTCAGTGTCAGTTCTCCTTTCTACTTTTGTTCCAGGTCTCCCTCTCTTTCCCCCTCTGTTTGAACCTCCCATAGTCCTGCATCTGCCTCCTGTCTTTCCATTTTCATCCAAGCCTTTTTCTCCATAGTCTTTCTAATGTGCTTACAACCCCCCCCTTCTCTGCCTCTTTCTCTCCTTCTTTCCTTCCTCCCTTCTTCCCTCCCAGCAGATTTTAGCACATCTCTCTCCAACTTTTTTCCCCTCAGATCTAGTATCTGTCTCCTTCATCTTTTCCTCCTCCCTGGTCTGATATCTGTCTCCTCTCCATCCCCCCTGCTCTGGCATATCTCTCTCTCCGCTCCCTTCCTCCTGTTCTTCCGTGTTCTTCCTTCTCAATTTATTTTCTGCCTCTGTCTAAATTATTTTTTACTAGTCCTCAATTTCCCTCTTTCACTGTGTCTACCTATAGCTTGCCACCTCTTTCCCTCACTCCTTCCCGTAACTAACTCTATCCTCTTCCCTCAATCCTGCATGTGCCCTTTTTTCTTTCTCATCCCCACTTCCTTCCAGCGTCTGCTCCCCCTGTTCCTCACACTTCCATTCAGTGGCTGTCCCTCCTCTCCCCCACACTTCCATTCAGTGTCTGTTTCCCTCTCTCTACCCTTTCCATCTACTGTTCACCCTCTATCTTGACCCATCCATTCACTGCCCTCTTCTCTCTCTAGCCCAATCAATAGGATTTTCAATTTTCGCCTACGCAGACGATATACAGCTGCTCTATCCAATCAATACATCAGACCCTTCAGATATTATAGATCTAAATATCAAATTAGATATTTTAAGTGATTGGCTCTTTTCTAACAAACTTTCACTCAATATTGAAAAATCTTGTGGTCTTCTTCTCCCGATTAAAACCTCTGAATCACTACCAGGAACTATCTACATTAAATCTATCCCATTACTTATGAAAACTCATATAAAACTATTAGGTGTCATTTTTGACAGTACGCTTTCTTATCATGACCACATAAGTTCTGTTGTTAAAACCTGCTTCTTCAAATTACGTATCATCCGCTCTCTCAGTTCTATTTTAAATACAGACTCAATTAATATTCTAATCCACTCCTTAGTCATTTCACATTTAGACTATTGTAATTCTCTTCTTAATGGTCTACCTCAAAAAGAAATTCGACGTTTACAATTCATACAACATACAGCAATCAAATTAATAAATAAAAAAGGCAAATTCGAACATGTCACTCCCCTCCTTAAAGAGGCTCACTGGCTTCCTATCACTCACCGTATAACTTATAAAATTATTCTCCTCTCTTTCAAAATTAAAAACTCTCACTTACCTTCATTTCTTGATAAATTATTAATACCCCAAAGTTCACCTCGCTCTTTAAGATCTACTGATCAAAAACTTCTCTATATACCATCCTTAAAAGAATCCTATTACACTAGAAAAACTAATTTCGCAATAACAGCACCCACCTTATGGAACTCTCTCCCTCAATCTCTTCGTGATGAACTACAACTACCAAAATTTAAGATCAATCTCAAAACTTTCCTTTTTCAAGATGCATACGATAAATCCTAATCTTAAAATCATCTTTTTTTTTTTTAGAGCAGTCCACCTTCCTCTTTATTATGCCCCCACCCCTTATGTGTCATCCCCTTTCCCCTCTATATCCCCTCTGTCGGGTCCTGTCTTCATGAAAACAGGAAGTAGGCAGGACCCGGCAGAGAGGAAGGCCTGAAGCCGACAACAGCAGCAAATTGTAAACGCTGCTGCTGCCCGAAGAAGGTAATAGCGCCAGGCCTTGGAGTACCCAAGGCAGACCGCTTCTCCCCCTCCCAGCCGAACCCCCGCTGACCCTCCTATCTCTCCCTCCCAAGCGAACCCTTCTGACCCTCCCAGCGATATGACCGAGCAGCAAACCTCCCTCCAGTAGCGTTGGCAGCCGCAACACGCTAAACAGGATGCTTCACGGCTTTCTCCTGCCGGTGAAGCATCACTGATGACATCATCAGTGACGCGGTAGAGGGACTAACCGGCAGGAGAAAGCCGCGAAGCAGCCTGTGTAGCGTGCTGTGGCTGCCGACGCTACTGGAGGGAGTTTTGCTGCTCGGTCATCTCACTGGGAGGGTCGGAAGGGTTCGCTTGGGGGGGTGAGATAGGAGGATCAGCGGGGTCATAAGAACATAAGAACATAAGAACTGCCATCTCCGGATCAGACCTTCGGTCCATCAAGTCCGGCGATCCGCACACGCGGAGGCCCTGCCAGGTGTACACCTGGCGTAATTTATAGTCCACCATATCTTTATATGCCTCTCTTAAGGATATATGCATCTAGTTTGCTCTTGAAGCCTAGGACGGTCGATTCCGCAATAATCTCCTCTGGAAGGGCATTCCAGGCGTCAACCACCCTCTGAGTGAAGCAGAACTTCCTGATATTAGTCCTGAACTTGCCCCCCCTTAGCTTCATTACATGTCCTCTAGTCCGTGTCAAATTGGACAGTGTAAATAATCTTCTCTGCTCTATTTTGTCGATTCCTTTCAGTATTTTGAAGGTCTCGATCATATCCCCACGCAGTCTCCTTTTCTCAAGGGAGAACAATCCTAGTGTTATAAGTCTATCCTCATATTCCAGTCTCTCCATACCCTTCACCAGTTTTGTCGCTCGTCTCTGCACCCTCTCCAGCAGTTTTATATCCTTCTTTAGGTAGGGAGACCAATGTTGGACGCAGTATTCCAAGTGTGGTCTGACCATTGCCCTATAAAGCGGCATTATAACTTTCTCCGATCTACTCGAGATTCCTTTCTTTATCATGCCCAACATTCTATTTGCCTTCTTTGCCGCTGCCGCGCATTGTGCCGACGGCTTCAGGGTCCTATCTATCAGTACACCCAGGTCCTTTTCTTGTTCACTCTTCCCCAGAGTTGCACCTGACATTGTATACTCGTATTCCTTATTCTTATTTCCTAAATGCATTACCTTGCATTTCTCCACATTGAACTTCATCTGCCATTTCTCCGCCCATGTTTCTAA